>NW_003852406.1:4252375-4267720 GCF_000181295.1 Otolemur garnettii | reverse complement strand
TGGCTGGTGCCTTAGCCGGTTGAGCTATAGGCGCCGAGCCTTAATTTCACATTTTGAAATAATTTCATAATTAAAAATTTTTATAAAAATAGTACAGTAGATTTTTATGTAATAGTCACCCATATTCCCTGAATGTTGACATTTTACCGTACTTGCTGTATCATTTATTCCTCCCTCTCTCTCTTTTTCTCACATTCTCACTCTCACTGTGTGTATACTGGAATGTAATTCTTTTCTTAAAATATTAAATGTAAGTTGCAGACATGATGTCCTTTTCCATTTAAATATTTCAGTGTATATTTCCTAAAAACATTCTCTTATATAACTACAACCCAGTTATCATCTTTAACATTTGAGCATTGATACAATACTGTTCTCTATAGACCTTTTGCAAATTCCACCAGTTGTCCCACTAATGTTCTTTTTCTGGTGTGTGTAACATTTAGTTACAGTGTCTCATTAGTTTCCTCTAATGTGGAGTAAAGTTCCTTCATCTTTCTTTTTCATGACTGACACTTTTGGAGAGTACTGGCCATATTTTTAATTTTTTTTCCTGAGACAGAATCTCACTATGTTGCCCTTGGTAGAGGGCTGTGGCACACAGCCTCAGCAACCTCCAACTCTTGGGCTTAAGTGATTCTCTTGCCTCAGCCTCCCATGTAGCTGGGACTACAGGTGCCCACCACAACGCCCGGCTATTTTTTGTTTGTTGTTGTCATTGTTGTTTAGCAGGCCCGGGCTGAGGTTCGAACCCACCAGCCTAGGTGTGTCTGGCTGGTGTTGTAATCACTGTGCTGCAGGCGCCAAGCCAGGTCATATTTTTTTAAATGTTTTTCCATTGGGCTGTTCTGATTTTTTCTTAATATTAGATTCAGGTTATGTATTTTTAGCAGGGATACTGCAAAAAAAAGATGCTTTCCTCCCTACCCAATATTGAGGTATTTGATATCAGATGGCTTCATTATTGTACCCTAATTTCGATCAGTTGGTAAGGTGGTTTCTCCAAGTTTCTCCTTTGTAAATTTAATACTTTTTTCCTTTGTAATTAAACAGTATCTTTTGAAGAGATAGTTTGAGACTATATAAAAATACCATACTTTCACCTCCTAATTTTAGTATCTTGTGATGATTCTCTCCTGAATCAGACATTACTGTTGGGTTTCTAGTGGTGATTTTCTAATTCCATCATTCTTTCTACTTTTTAGGTGAAATTCTTCTATAAAGGAAGAGCTTTCCTTTTCCCCTTGCTGTTATTTACTCATTTATTATATCAGTATTGACTAATAAACTCTTTATTCTTTAGCCTACAAACTATTTCTGTCATTTATTTTATAGCTCAAATTGTGGAAATACTTAATTTTGGTAGCATATAGATATGTAATTTTGATTAAATTATAAAATTGGCTGTTTTTACTTCTGGTGCTTTTTCCTGATATATTTCTTATGATACCCTTATAGGTGTGAGCTCACTTATTAGTCTTTTGAGTTCAGCCCAAGATGAAGACCAGCCAAAATTGAACATTTTGTTATGTGAAGCTGTTGTTGCTGTTTACTTAAGTTTACTGATACATGCTCTTGCCACAAATTCCTCCAATGAATTGTTTCGACTTGCAGCCCACCCGTTAAATAATCGAATGTGGGCTGCTGTTTTTGGAGGGGGTGCAAAACTTGTTGTGAAACCTCGGAGACAGTCAGAAAATATTTCAGGTAAGAGAAGATTGATAACCAATAATATATGTAAATGTACATAATTTTTAAGTCAAATTTTTTTTAATGTAAGAAATTTTATTTTGAAAATGAGTGATGTTTTATCTCTCCTGTTAAGGATGTTAAATGACTAAATGCATGTTAGAATGAAAATATAGTTTTGTTACTTTTATTTTTATAGAAGTAACATTTTTGAGGATGATCAAGCAGGACATGTTTGAAGAAGTTAAAAAATAAACAAAGGAAAGATAAAAGCAACTAAGGAGGCAGTATTTTTTTTTAAATTTTTTTAGAGACAGAGTCTTACTGTGTTGTCCTCGGTAGAGTGCTGTGCCATCACAGCTCACAGCAACCTCCAACTCTTGGGCTTAAGTGATTCTTCCACCTCAGCCTCCCAAGTAGCGGGAACTACAGGTGCCTACCACAACACCTGGCTATTTTTTTTATTGCAGTTGTCATTGTTGTTTAGCTGGCCCAGGCTGAGTTTGAACCTGCCAGCCTCAGTGCATATGGCTGGTGCCGTAACCACTGTGCTATGGGCACCGAGCCTAAGGAGGCAGTGTTAAGGTACAAGGTCATAGAAAAAGGGATAGTTCTTTTTCTTTTTTCTTTTTTTTAGAGGTAGGGTCTTGCTCTGTCACCCAGGTTGGAATGTGATGGTGTGATCATAGCTCACTGCAGCCTCAAAATTCCGGGGCTCAAGTGATCCTACTGTCTCAGCCACCTGAATAGCTGGGACTACAGGTGTATGCCACCACACCTGGCTAATTTTTTTTACTTTTTGTAAAGATGAGGTCTTCCTCTGTTGACCAATTTTGTTGGTCTCAAATTTGACCAAGAGGAAGACCAAGGTCTTCCTCTGTTGACCTTTTTTACTTTTTGTAAAGATGAGGTCTTCCTCTGTTGACCAATTTTGTTGGTCTCAAATTTGTGTCCTCAAGCAACCTTCCCGAATTGGCCTCCCCAAAGCACTGGGATTACGAGTATGAGCCACCACACTCAATGCAGGATAGTATCTAACTAGAGAAAGATTTCAATAAATTCTCAAAATCTTTACAGAGGATAACATCAGTTGGCTTCAGATTAAGTTTATAGTTATGTACAAGATTGTTGTTACATTTATGCAAATGGCTTTTAAATTCCATTTTCTGTGTAGGTGGTTGTTGCTGTGGACTAGAATGTATTTTTCATCCCACTTTTTAAGATGGTAGAATTTGGTAAGGTATAGACTTCTGCCACAGAAAAGGTTTTTTTTTTTTTTTTTTGGAGACAGAGCCTCAAGCTATCCCCCTGGGTAGAGTGCTGTGGCATCATAGCTCAAAGCAACCTCCAACTCCTGGGCTCAAGCGAGTCTCCTGCCTCAGCCTCCCAAGTAGCTGGGACCACAGGCGCCCGCCACAACGCCTGGCTATTTTTTGGTTGCAGCCGTCATTGTTGTTTTTGGCGGACCTGGGCTGGATTCAAACCCGCCACCTTGGCTGTATGTGGCTGGCACCTCAGCTACTTGAGTCACAGGCGCCGAGCCGCATAGAAAAGGTTTCAATTTTGATGGTAATACACAGAAATCATCTTAATTCATCCTTAGAAATGGATTTATTACAGGTCTGGAATCAGTGGCACGGAGAATCTGCATGATATAAATTCTAACCTCTGTCCTTACTGCTCACAGTTAATAGAATAGGTTCTTTGTGCATCAGCATAATGGAGGTGATCTTACTAACTCCAGTGCTTCCATTCTTGATATATATGTGATGCCTTTTAATCTTTTTCTTCCTACCTACTTATAGTCTACTTTAACTTAACAATTATTTTCTCCCAAATCTCTTCCTGAATTTTCTGATTTTTTTTTTGTGGTAATTTTATCCATCGAGTCATCATCTATGCTGAAAACCTTTCAGGACACATTCATGTTTATATTAATTCATTCACTTAACACCTATGATCTGCCAGGCAGTGGTCTAAGCTTTAGGGATATGGAAGTGAATAAAACAGACAAGTCTTTTACCCTCATGAAGCTTCCATCTGGTAGAGGTAACACACAATAAATTAGCAAATAAATAATATATCAGGAATGACAAGAACTATGATAAAAAATCAGAGTAAGTGGAAATAGAGTAATGAAGGAATGGGATTAGGACCAGTTTAATGAAGGTACTGAGAAGACACGTTTCTGATGAGAAAACATTTGAGCAGAGCCGTGGGGAAGCTGGGAATCATACCAGGCAGATATCTGGGGCTGGGCTACAGCATTCCAGGCAGATGGAGCAGTTAGTTCAAAGCAGTAAGTGCTGAGGCAGGACTGATTTGGGCCTTTCCCAGGAACTACAAAGAGACCACCATCGCTATCATGAAGGGGTATGGATGTTAGGAGGTGAAGTTAGAGAAGTAGCCGGGGGGAGGGTCTTCATGGATCATGGGAAAGGCTTTAGTTTTTGTTCTGAGAAAGATAGGAAACTACTGGAGGATTTTAAGCTGAAGATTGTCATAATCTGACTTAGATTTTCAGGAGGTCTTACTTTCACTGCTTTGTGGAATAGACTGTGCAACAAGAATAAAGGTATGGAGCCTGGATGGGAGTCTACTGTAATAGTTTGCTTAAAAGATAATTGTGGGTTACCACTAAGGATGAATAGATAAACAAAATGTAGCATATACATACAGTGCAGTGCTACTTGGCCCTAACAAAGAATGAAGTACTAATATGGGTTACAATCTACATGAACCTGAGAAATATATGCCAGACAAAGAAGCCAGACATTCAAAAGAAATATTCAGAATAGGTAAATCCATAGATAGATAGAAAGGTGGTTGTTTAGGCTCAGAGGAGGGAGAAATACAGTGTCTGCTTATGGGGTTCAGGGTCTCCTTTTGGGGTGACGAGAATGCTTTGAAACTAGATACAGCTGGTGGTTTCACAACATTGTAAATGTCCTAAATTCCACTCAATTGTGTAGTCTAAAATGATTAATTTTATGTTATATAAAATTCACCTGAAAGAGAGAATGGTGGTTTGGCCTATGGTGGTAGTCATGGACAGAGTGAAAAGTGGTCGTATTCTGGATAAAATTTGAGGTGAGAGCTGATGGAATTGTGGATGAATTGTGTGTGTGTAAGGGAGAAAGAGGAGTGGCAAGAAAGTCATCATTTTCTGTGATGGAGTGTTTAGGAGAGGAGCAGGTTGACTTACTTTCTGGCCCTCCCATCTGCAATGATTTTTTGAATCCTTTTGATGTTTATTTTATGTATCCCTCATATCTAACACTACCTCTAGTTTTTGCCACCTACCATTCTACTTGAGGCCATTCTTGTGTCTTCTTATTCCATCTTCCTCTCTAATTTATCAAACAAACCATGTGACTAAAGCATAAGAAGACTAAAGCACACTAAAGCATAAAGTGAGAATTGTGCCCATAAGGTTAGTTCCCGCCTTTATATCCAAGGGCTGGTCCTAGCCTAACTCTAGACTTTGATGTTATTACTCCCGTCTCTGACTGCTGCCTAGCAAAAGCAGTTTACTCCTCATTTACCCAGACCTCCGTTGGTCATTTGTTTGTGTTGTCCTTTCCGATTTTCCCGTGGAGGCACACTTTTATATGCTCTTTTATATGCTTTTTTTAATATGCTTTTTATATGCTTTTTTATATGCTTTTTACACATTTTTATATGCTTTTCTTTTAGTGCCTCTTTCTTGAAACACACAGCCAGAAATGATCAATTACTTGCTTTAATTCTTATTGAATATACCTTATATTTAATACATTATTATTTATTTATTTATTTATTTATTTTTGAGACGGAGCCTCAAGCTATCCCCCCCTGGGTAGAATGCCATGGCATCACAGCTCACAGCAACCTCCAACTCCTGGGCTCAAGCGAGTCTCCTGCCTCAGCCTCCCAAGTAGCTGGGACTACAGGCGCCCGCCACAACGCCTGGCCATTTTTTGGTTGCAGCCTTGCAGCCATCACTGTTGTTTGGTGGGCCCGGGCTGGGGATTCGAACCCGCCACCTTAGGTGTATGTGGCTGGCGCCTTAGCCACTTGAGCCACAGGCACCGAGCCATATTTAATACATTATATACAGAATTACTTTAATCCTTTTTTATATTAAAGTGTAGGCTCCTTTATAGCAAGGGAAATTTTAATGGTTTATCTCATCTGCATCTCTCCATGACTACTGGAAAAGTTTAGAAGCACAAGTAGAAGTAATTTAGTCTAGAACATGCAGAAAGTAGGATGAGAAGAAAGATTAACTGTATGAACTAATAATGGAAAAGAAATACTGATCTTTTTCTTCTGTCTTTATTCAGCACCTCCGGTTCCTTCTGAAGACATAGATAAACACCGTAGGAGATTTAACATGCGAATGCTGGTCCCTGGAAGGCCTGTAAAAGATGCTACTCCACCACCAGTGCCTGCAGAAAGACCATCTTACAAAGAAAAATTTATTCCTCCTGAACTTAGCATGTGGGATTATTTTGTTGCAAAGGTAAGTGGTGTGAGAAACACAGGCTTTAATTTAATTGTGTCTCTTTTATTAATTCTTGTGTATGTATCACATAGGAATGATGGGGTAGTTTTGGATTGAGTCATCATAGTTTAGACATTTAATTTCCTTCCTCCCTCTTCCCCTCTCTTCTTTTTTCTTCTCCTCCCCACCGTTCCCTCCATTTTTTAACCCAGCATCTCACTTTGTTGCTCAGGATACAGTTCCATGGTATCATAGCTCTTAGCAATGTCATACTTCTGGGGTCAAGTGATCCTTCTGCTTCAGTCCCCTGAGTAGCTGGGAACACAGGCACCTGCCACAATGCCTAGCTCATTTTTCTGTTTTTAGTAGAGACAGGGTGTCATTCTTGTTCAGGCTGGTGTTGAACTCCTGTTTTCAAGTGATCATCCTGCCTTGGTCTCCCAGAGTGCTAGAGTTACAGTTGTGAGCCACCTTGCCCCGCCTAAACATTTAGTTTCTTATGTCCAATAACTGAATAGTCTTAGTAAACTAAGGGATAATCAGTTATAGGATGAAACAAACTAAAAATCATCTTGGACTTACATATAAACCAGAAGTCATTTTATTAACAGTCAATGAGTATCATCTTTTTCTAGTGACTAGTGTACTTGTATTGCCATCTATGCACCACTCTTCTGGTTATCACTAGTTCCTTGAGCAGCATGGAATTAGAGTGGAAGGAGATAAATAGACATTTGGGGGTTTTATCAGGCCACGCTGAAGCCCTGTGACATATCTCTTTTTCCTCCAGGGGAAACAAAACTTCTCTCGGGATCAGAATACTCATGGTGACTAGATACATTTCATACCATGCTGATACTTGCTTTTCTGCATTTTTGTCTTATTTTGACTTTTCTAGCTCATCACCCTCCTTCTGTTAATGTCCCTCTTTTTATGTGTGTTGACACTTTGTCACTTTGCTATGCATGTATATAAGGGAATACATCTCCTATAATGCCCCTTTCCATTTTTAAATGTTTATTAGATATCTTCTTAGAGTTCTTGAGGTGGCTCATCCCACTATTTTTGGTGGACTAAACTGATTTTTAAAATGTTTTTCAAAGTGAGATTTGAAGTTTTGTTTTGTTATCTAAAGACTTTGGTTATGTTGTGGTTCTCAAAGTGTGGTCCCAGAATCAGCAGCACCAGTATCTTTTGAGAACTTGGGAGAAATGCAGTGTTTGAACCCAGCCAGACCTACTCACTTGGAAATTCTGGGAGTGAGAATCAGTAGTCTGTGTTTTAACTTTAGCTGGTTTCTTATACGTGCTAAAGTTTGAGAACCACTAGGTTAGGCAAATTCTGAGTGCAGATTTCCAAGGTTACACTATGGGTTTACACAAGGTTTTTAGTGAACCCAGGTAGTTAAAGAAGCCAAAAAGAGAGAGAAAACAGAACAGGTTCTTAGAGAACTACAGGACTCTCTGAAGCATTCAAATGTACAAAAGTTTATACTTTCAGGATCATTCCAGCTTGTCCCTTGAGACTGCTGATGGAGTTGCATTTAATTATATTTAGCTAATAAACTAGGGAATTAATAAAATGTTCTTGTATATAGGCAGTTCCTACCCCTGCCTTTCAATTTAAGATTTTTCCTTGCGATTATGAAAGCTTATTACATCATTAATGTGCATAATGACATTTGTAGTATCCCACATTAGTTTTTATTTTTTTAAAAATGTTTCTTCTTGGGAGGGTGGAGCAAGATGGCGGACCCAGAAGGGCTGTTCAGCTGAGCTCTCCTAGAATGACTGGGGAAAAAGAGAGAATCTAGCCACACCTGGCACAGGGACCTTACCCAGAGCTGTAGCTAAGGGAGCACAGTGAGGAAGTGGTGAGTTGGATATAACGTATGATCCAGAGTGGTGGAAGTCTGATGAAATAGGCAAGTCACTGTGACCCCCTGGGATTGCCGGCTGCCCACAGAGGTCCAGGACAGGAGGAGGCTTTTCTGGAGTTTTCAGTTGTTGGGGGAAGCTGCTCTTTGGGTGGAAAGCTTTGATGTGTGGGCAGACTTAAAAGTATCATAGCAACCAGATTTAAATACCGGTTGGAGTGGATTTGCCATAGGTTTGGTGGCTGGTGAGGCAGCCATACTGAGAAGGTCTCAGCAGACAGGGGACTGCCATTGTGGGAAGGTCATGAGAAGATCTTGGCAGAGGCCTAAAGCATGGCAACTTAATTCTGCTTCCTGGGATCAGAACTCCAGTCTTGGGACAGGCTGAGGGACTCCCATACCCCATAGGAACTGGAGTCGGGGACACTGTGAGACCTGCCCCTGAAGGATTCTTGTGAGCTTTAAGATCCCAATGCGGCAGGGTCTGAATGCTGAGGAAACAATCAGGCAATCACCAAAGGCAACTAAGTTAGGAATAAGTACCATAGAGGTTGCTGGCTGTGTGTTCTGTCTCCTAAAAGAAATGACAGTGCTACCTGGTGTCCCAGTGACATATTGCAACAAGGACAAGAGCAAGGACTTATTTTTTTTTGACCATGAGGAAGAGTTTGGCTTTGCTCGCCTGAGGCAACTTCAAGACCTATGCTCTGAGATAAGATAATTTGAAGCAAAGGAGGAAGTAAGAAGGAAAAAGGGGACAAGGAGGTGAACAAGAAGAAAGAACACATGAGGAGAAACAGAAAAATCTGGGCAACATGAAAAACCAAAACAAAGCAACTCCCCCAAGGGACCATGAGGCAGCTACTGCAGAAGACTCCACCTATAAAGACTTGACAGAAAGGGAATTTAAAATATGGATGATAAAGACAATAAAAGGAATGGAGGAGAAAATGGAAAGACAGAACAAAAGTCAGATGAGCGATATGAAGAATATAGGAAAGATATGGCAGAGCTTAAGGAAATGAAGGAGACAATAAGGGAATGTAAAGATGCAATAGAAAATATCAAAAATAGGTTTGATCATGGAGAAGAAAGAACTTCAGAGCTAGAGGATAAAGTTTTTGAGTTAACCCAGGTAGTTAAAGAGGCCAAAAAGAGAGAGAAAGCAGAACAGGCTCTTAGAGAACTATAAGACTCTCTGAAGCATTCAAATGTACAAATAATAGGGATTCCTGAAGGGGAAGAAGATGTCCCAAAGGAATGGAAGCCCTACTGGAAACTCCTATAAATGAAAACTTCCCATGTTTTACTAAAGACCCGGACACACTCCTTTCAGGTGGATATTGAACCCTGAGTCATTTCAACTCAAACAGAGCTTTTCCAAGATACATTGTAATGAACCTGTCAAAGTCAAGATGAAAGAAAAAATTCTGCGGTCAGGAGTAAGTGCTAACTGACTTACAGAGGCAGAGCCATTAGGATACAACAGACTTTTCAATGGAAACTTTCCAAGCCAGAAGAGCATGGTCATCCACCTTCAACATTCTTAAACAAAACAATTTTCAGCCTAGAATTCTGTATCCTGCAAAACTAAGCTGGAGAAATCAAATCTTTTACAGATATACAGGCACTGTGATGCCATAGCACGGTACCAAGGGCAACAAAAGGAGACTCTTAAAAAAAAAAAAAAAAGGATAAAAAAGAATTATAGTTGTTTTTTTTTATTTTTTGAGACAGAGCCTCAAGCTGTCCCTTGGGTAGAGTGCCGTGGCATCATCACAGCTCACAGCAACCTCCAACTCCTGGGCTCAAGCGAGTTTCCTGCCTCAGCCTCCCAAGTAGCTGGGACCACAGGCGCCCACCACAACGCCCAGCAATTTTTTGGTTGCAGCTGTCAGTGTTGTTTGGCGGGCCGGGCTGGATTCAAACCCGCCACCTTAGGTGTATGTGGCTGGTGCCTTAGCCACTTGAGCCACAGGTGCCACCCAAGAATTATAGTTTTTACACATTTCAGTCCCCTTATTTAGTTTGTAAGAGTTACTAAGAATTCATAATTTCCTTTACTGTAGCTCTCTCATGGTTTTCATAGTTTTTTCTTTTGGTATTTTGTGTTTCAATATGTCTTTTTTTCTTTAGACTTTCTTTAGACTTTTCTCACGTTTATTAAAACAATTGATTTCTAAAAACATGTCTAGGTACTCTCTTATTTTTACTGAATTATAAAGTTTTACCTGGTAATTTTGACTTTTGTAGACCTACTTACTGTCATCTGTTAAAAATAATTTACTATATTGACACTATTTAAAATGTTTAAAGCTTGAATAAAAATAATCATATATTTAAAATATTTAGTATGTGCTTAAATATGTTTTATCTGTTTATAAAATTATATATTTAAAAAATAACTTTGCCTTTTATTGCAGCCATTTCTTCCTTTGTCTGATACTGGTATTATATATGATTCTGATGAAAGCATTCATAGTGATGATGAAGAAGATGATGCCTTTTTTTCAGATATACAAATACAAGAGCACCAAGATCCAAATTCCTACAGGTAATTAAGCCTTTGATTTTTGCCCTTTTTTGGTAGAAAATTCTGATGTTATTAATTTTAAATAACATTATTACCATGAATTTATCTAAGAATGGACTTAGGTTTTCAGGTTATGAACTCTGCATCTTTGCGGTCAATTTCTAGGTAGAATATTTCCTTCACATTCAATTTCAAAGAACAGCTTTCATGCAGAGGGAAAATACAAACATTTTTAGCGGAAAAAAAGTATGTTACTAATGTACTCTTAGTTCTGTGTGACTATGTGATAAACATTTTTCCACTAAGTAATTTTTAGATATTGCCTGTCTTTTCTTTTCGAAGACTATAAAAGTGCCATTTTTTCTACAGTGAATTTCAGTGACAGTTTTCTGAGCTGGAGATTAGTTTAACAATCAATAAAGAATATCACTATGCTTTTTCTAAGATTTTTAACTTTTCAATTAAAGAGAATATTTTGTTTGTCCCCCTTGAACAGCTGGGCTCTTATCCATTTGACAATGGTTAAGCTAGCACTACACAATGTCAAGAATTTCTTTCCCATTGCTGGACTGGATTTCTCTGGTGAGTTTGGAATTTGAAAATTAATGTCATTAAATATAATTAAAAGTATTTCTTTTTTTTTTTTGTTAAATATTCTCTGTTTATTCAGTACATATTCCCAACTTTTATTTTTTTTACAGTTTAATGTATAATGTTATGTTTTCTTTTTTTAAAATTTTCTCTATACATATACATGTGTTTATTTGGTTTGCACGTTTTGCCTTCACAAAATTAAAAAGGCTTAAAATTTAAAGACAATAACAATGTTTAAGATAAGGACTAGAAACAACCTTATAAAAGAACGAATGAAGATAAATACATTCAGAAAAGAAATCAGATGATTGCTGCAATGAAATATTGAGCAATAATAATAAAATAATGCAAAAACAGTAATATTCACATTGTCAGAAAGAGAATGTCTATCATAGAATGCTTTGACTCTGAGGTTCAGTATGGAGTACTATCAAGTATTTCTTTACACAATCTGTATAAAAGGCCATTTAGTATTTAAAATGTTGCATTAGAGATTTATGAAGCCTTGTTTATTTTAGGCTCTAACCTATGACTTTAATTTATAGCAAGAATTACTATTATTACTATTATTACACAGAAGAAAGAGCAGGAAACCAGATTGGGGATGCTAGACGTTTCTCAGCTTTCAGAGAGCTGAGCTGGCCTTCTGTTACTGTCAGAGCATAAAATGTCCAAGCTGTATTAGATTAACATTTTCATATTCATATTTCCAGAAATCTTAGCTCTAAGGTTTTGGATTTTGTGACTAGGTGGATGATGACCAATATTTTTGTTAAAATGGCATATTCTGTCACCTTTTAGAGCTGCCGGTAACATCACCATTAGGTATTGCTGTGATAAAAAACTTGGAGAGTTGGGAACAGATCCTGCAAGAAAAAATGGACCAGTTTGAAGGTCCACCACCTAACTATATCAACACATATCCAACTGACCTTTCAGTAGGAGCTGGACCAGCTATTCTTCGAAATAAAGCAATGCTAGAACCTGAGAATACTCCATTCAAGTAAGAATGCTCTTATAATTCTGAGGAGAGTGTAGCTGGGTTTAACTTTCCTGGAAGATAGTTGGCAAATATGCCAGTAGCCTTCAAAAAATTCATAACTTTCAGCTTCGCACCCGTAGCACAGTGGTTACAGCACCAGCCACATACACCAAGGCTGGTGGGTTCAAACCTGGCCTGGGCCAGCTAACTAACAGTGACATCTGTAACAAAAAATAGCCGGGCATTGTGGCGGGCACCTGTAGTCCCAGCTACTTGGGAGGTTGAGGCAAGAGAATTGCTTAAGCCCAAGAGTTTGAGATTGCTGTGAGCTGTGATGCTATGGCACTCTACCAAGGACGACATAGTGAGACAGTGTCTCAAAAAAAAAAAAAAATCCTAACTTTGAACCTGCAAACCTATTTTTAACAGTATGCTTTAAGGAAAACATCAGAAATCAGGATATTACCCATATTTCAATAGGCATATTACTTTTATAATCAGGAAAACACATTTATTGTATTACATTCTTTATGCTACTGAGGTTTGTTAGTAATTTAGTAGTAAACACATTTTGGATATTTATTGATATTTTGATTGATATTTTGATCTTATCTCCCATCTAGGCCCCCTTTAATAAGCAGCATGCTTTTGGGGGGGTGGGGGGTGGCAACTGCTCCTGATCAAAAGTATTGCTTATAAGCTTGAAAGAGCAAGCTTTTTTTAGCTCATTAGGCTATTAGAAATGAAATCTATGATTTCATGTTTATTGGTGATATGCTTTTACCAAAAGGACCAACCTAAAGTATAATTTTAAAAGGAAATAAGAGATTCATTTGACTCTCAACTGGTTCATTCAGGTAACTAGGAAATTAATTGCTAGATAAAGGGATGATTTTTTTGAACTAAAAGTTAAAAGTGAAATGAGTCATAAGGTTCTATAAATCTGTGTTTTCTTTGTAATATTATGGAAGTTTTTAAAAAAAAGTATCTGAAAATATGACATAACATTTTGTATAGTCTATAAAATAGTGTGATGTGTTAATTTCTTTAAATAGGTCCCGGGATTCTTCTGCACTTCCTGTCAAACGACTTTGGCATTTCCTTGTTAAAAAAGAAGTCCTTCAAGAGACATTTATTAGATATATTTTTACTAAGAAAAGAAAGCAGAGTGAGGTATTTTGAGAATCTTTTCTATTGCAGTTTTTCTCAGTGTAACATTTCTAATTATTTCAGTGCATGATTTATTTTGAATTTTTTTCTTTGGTTGAACTTAAATTGACTTTCTTATATCATGAGTGATAGAGTTTACTAAATTTTACAGTAAGCTTCTTTTGAAATAAAACCTTATAATTTTTATTCATAGCAATGAAGCAACATAAGTCCCTTGACAAATCATGTATAATTAAGCAAAAATTTCTACTTCTTTTATAATATTTGTCACTGGGATTTTACATGTGGTAAAACATTGTGGTGGATGGTTTGAGGAATTTTGTACAGTAGAACCTCCATAGTTGACTACCCCCTTAAGTTGACCTAATTTTCATAGACCAGACATGCATCACAGGTACATATCAGTACAGTAGGCCTCATTCCTTATGTTGACCACCTCCATGTGTTGATCAGTTTGTTGAAGTCCTTTGGGTGGTCAGCTTAGAGAGTTTCTACTGTATGTGTACTATAGTCTATGATTCTCCAAATATCATTTAGCTAAAAATATAGTCCTTGAAAAGCATTTTATTTATTTGCATTTAGAAATGAACAGGAAGGGCGGTGTCTGTGGCTCAGTGGGCAGGGCGCCAGCCCCATATACCGAGGATGGCAGGTTCAAACCCGGCCCTGGCCAAACTGCAACAAAAAAATAGCCGGGCGTTGTGGCAGGTGCCTGTAGTCCCAGCTACTTGGGAGGCTGAGACAAGAGAATCACCTAAGCCCAGGAGTTGGAGGTTGCTGTGAGCTGTGTGATGCCACGACACTTTACCAAGGGTGATAAAGTGAAACTGTCTGTACAAAAGAAAAGAAAGAAATGAACAGGAAACAATGAATTCAGGAAAATTTTGTGAGAGAATAAACCATAGAAATATCAAATACAACATGAAGGAAGATTGCTCTTAGAAAACATGGCAAAGATTCTACATTGCATGGTGATTTTTAAGCTAATATAATTAGCAGTCTGATAATAAGGATTACATAGATCTTTCATATGAGCATTTTAGTCTTTTTGGCCATTTAAGGAGGAAATAAACAGTTTGAAGAGTATTTAGAGTGTCAGCTAATTAAAGATTTAACATACATATTCCATGAGAAGAGAAGAATAGATTATATTTTACTTAGAAAAGTGAAAATTAAGGTAGTCCATGTGGTTCAAGTTCTTCCTAAGGTAAATACACAGACCTGCTTCTCAGTTTTTCCTCATACCAAGGGCAGCAGAGCCTACTTACCATACTCATTCTTGTAACTAGTCACCCCTCTCCTGGGTGGTAGCTGTGGTTAGCCTTTATGAACCATCATTTTTCTTTTCTTTTTCTTTTCATTATTGTTATTTTATTTATTTATTTTGTTTCAAATTAACATGAGGGTACAAATTTTTAGGTTACATTGTTCTCACTTACAAGTAAAGTTCAAGTTATAACACTCTCACATTGTACACCTTAGGTGAAATCCTAGCCCTTGCCTTCCCTCCTCCCACCTAAAAAAAGCTCCAAAAAAAAAATCCTTAAACATTTTCACAGCATACCAGTGTGCTGTGGCAAACAGCTGAAAATCATTTTTCTTTATAAATTTAAAAATTGTGTATTTAAATGAGGAGGTGGAGGAATGGACTGTAGAGTCTTTTGAGTCCTGTATAATAAGCTTTTTTGATAACAAATGACTCTGATGGTAGTGAAATTATTGATGTCAGCTTTGTTAGGGCAGTCACAGAGCCAAGTTATTTGCCTCTTTAATTTAAACCACTGTGTACAGAATCTCCTATAGTGAGTCCAAATTCCATAAAATAAGATACAGGAATTTAAGAAATGGATTTAAAATAGGAGATTTTTTTGCTCAGATCTCTGTTATTCACAAAAATCCAGTTCATTGAAGGATCAATTTTAGAAGTGGTTAGTTCTTCAAATTATTTATTTATTTATTTATTTATTTATTTTTTTGAGACAGAGCCTCAAGCTGTCCCCCTGGGTAGAGTGCTG
>NW_003852406.1:4227303-4252098 GCF_000181295.1 Otolemur garnettii | reverse complement strand
AAAAAAAAAGAAAAATAAACAAATAAAAAATAAAATTAAATTAAATTTAAAAAGAAATTTTAAACTTAATGGTCCATCAGAAATGTTTTAGGTATTCATATGGTTTATAACAGTTTGATTTGGTTGGGTTGTCAGAGCCTTGAAGTGCTGTGTGAAGATAGGAGTCTTGGTTTCATTGACTCCCACACTCTTGTCTTGCCCTTTAGGATCTTTTCTTCACCCTGCTATTATTTTGCTTCTTCCTAAAGAAAGTCTCTCCCTCTCCACCCTCTTTCCTCTTCCATCATTCCTCTCAGTCTCTGTATGTTCTCTCCCATTTTTCTTTGGCAGAAGCTCCCCGTGAACAGGGAAGTGAGACAGAGATAAATTGAACCTTTCTTAAAGTGTTATGCAAGCACCACTGGCTTCAGGGAAGGGAAGTAGTACATGGTTGGGAGGTGGATGGAAGAGTTTTTATCAAGTACACTTTTAAATTTGAAAACATTGAATAAAATTACTCTTCTTTTTTTTTTTGAGAGTCTCACTATGTCATCCTCAGTAGAGTGATGTGGTGTCATAGCTCACAGCAACCTCAAACTCTTGGGCTTAAGCCTTCCAAGTAGCTGGGACTGTAGGTGCTCACTGCAACACCTGGCTATTTTTTTGTTGTTGTAGTTGTCATTGTTGTGTAGCAGGCCTGGGCTGGGTCTGGACTTGCCAGCTCTGGTATATATAGCTGGTGCCCTAGCCACTGAGCTATGGGCACTGAGCCATGAAATTACTCTTGTCCAGAGCTGTCCAGTAGAACTTTCTGTGATGATGGAAATCTGTATCTGTGCAGTCCAAGATAGTAGTCACCAGCAGTATGTGGTTACTGAGCACTTGAAACATGGCCAGTGTGACTGAGAAACTGAATTTTTAATTTTAGGTTTAGTTAATCTAAATTTAAATAGCTGCATATGGTTAGTGTCTACTGTATTGAATGAAAAAATGGAATGATAATGAAAAATTATCTTCATTGCGAAAAAAATTATGAAATAAATGTTAAGGATGTTAGGACAAATAAAAACTGGTCACTAACCTTAGAAATATGCAAAATTTAAAATACCTATCTAACAAGAGTGCTTTACCTTTTTAAATTGTTAAGTAGGATTTTGGTAGTCACTAAATGGGGCATATTCAGTAAGTTGATTAGTCTGCTAACTGTATCAATTAATCTTAAAAATGCTGAATGGCTAATTCTTTTATTAAAGACAATTCTCTGGGAAATAGTAAAATTTTATATGTATTCACTAAAAATTCTGCTCATTAAATATATTAAAGAAAAATATTCTCTAAAGCAAGTTTTTATGAAATTAATAAATGTGGCAAACTTAGCTCATTGATGAAAGGCAGTTATTCAGCAATTTGGCTTTCTCTGTGTTTGCTGTGCCGCACACTGACCATTCCATGTTTTCCTGGGTGCTGTGTTGTCGGCTGTAGCAGCCATAGGGGAGTCCCTGAGGCGTGATTGGAATATTTCAGGGGTCTTTTATGCTGAGAAGGGAAGCAGTCACCTCAAAAGGCATGAAAAGGAGTTTATTGCCTTGATCAAACCTTCTCTAGTTTTCACAACAGAACAGGAATATTACTTCTGTCACCACCAGGAGCAAGTTATCTGTATGACTTCTTTCCCATGATACATTTTAGCAAACATTTACTCCTAAGGAGCAAAATCATCTGATTATCCAGATTCTTTGTGAATAAGAAGGAAATAATGATCTGTGTTTAGAAATAGCTTTAATTTGTATTTGAAATCAACCTCCGTAAGGTAGGGATTTATGTACTACAGAAAGCATCTAATCGTACAAGTGGGTTTTATTTTTAGAGATAAGTTTTTAAGATTTTTAATTTGCCTACTGGAATACAAATAACTAACTTTTATTTTGAAACAGCTTTTACGTTTTCATGTGCATGTAATAGTCACATTAATTTTGCCCTTTGGCTTTGTGTTGTGTTTGTTTTACTCAGTTTGGTTTTTTTCTTAATTTTGCAAATTTAATTTTTATCATCTTTAAGCAATGGAGTGGCCATTTCAGCTTGAAATTTTTCATTCTCTTTATAATTTCGTTCCATGCATGTGTTTGTGTTTGTGACGGTGTGGTGTGACTTAGTCTGTAGAAGAACATGTGGAGCAGGTCATACAAATCCACGTAGCGGAAGATGGCCACCACAAGGTAGTATTCCACCCTCTTGTATGTAGCTCATTCTTTAAAGTTCAAGGATCTAACGCCTCCTCTCTAGCACTAACCATGCCCTGGCCAGCTGGTCAGAGAATCATTGCTCCTGTACCACAGCACTGGCCGCGGAGAGGAGGGGCCTCACCGAGTCTGGCTTGCTTTGCCTTGCCATGGCGGTTCTTCTTTTTCTTTCTCCATATTCCATCTTTACTTCTGTCCCTTTTTCCAATCTGTTCTTCAGCATGGCTGTTTTATCTTTGCTGCTTCTTGATTCTGCCTCTTCTTTCCTTCTCCTCACCTCTGACCCTCAGCCACTGTGCCTTCCTCTCAGCAGTCTCCTTCAGTCCTAACTGTTCACCTTCTTTTATCTCATCACTCTTATTTCAGAGTGCTTCATCTTTGTGTGGTTTCTTTGTCTTTCTATGTCCTTTCCTCTACTCTGCACTTAATGCGTACACATTCTTTTTGTAGAATGTTTGCACACTTTTAGAAGAGCTGAAAGAGAAATTACTAATGAAATATATTAGTCATCTTTTGTGATGGTTAATCAGTATCTTATAATCACAACGGAAATCTTCATCATTGGGGTGATACAGGATATCAGTGAATTTAAGCTAATTTTCCAAGGCTAATTTTCAACACACTGAAGCTGCTCTTTCCTTTTTTCTTCTGTCGCTGCTACGTTTTCTTCTTATCCTGCTTTTGAATTTTGTGGGATGTGCGTATCTGTGTACTGAGCTGTGCCGCAGCACCTAAAACTGCTGACAAACATTTTCTAGGTTGAAGCTGATCTGGGCTATCCAGGCGGAAAGGCAAAAGTTATTCATAAAGAATCCGACATGATCATGGCATTTTCCATTAATAAGGTAAAAGCTTTTGTCATTATAAAGAATATACTTCCTTTTAGTGAAACTGCTTAAATCATTGACTCTGCCTTTGCTTTATAGGCAAACTGTAATGAAATTGTTTTGGCTTCAACACATGATGTTCAAGAACTTGATGTTACTTCTCTGCTAGCCTGTCAGCCATACATATGGATTGGAGAAGAATATGACAGAGAATCCAAAAGGTTTTATAGTCAATTTTAAATGCAGTTTTCTTCAAAAAGTACTCACTAAATGGTTATGCCTACGTTAATGAATATATTACTCTTAAACTTCTGCCGTTAAACCCTGCACCATTCACTATGTTTGAATGCAAATAATCCCTAACACCAAAGCCTAATGCTGGCAACTGCCACTTTGATATTTAACTGCAAAGAAATGTCAGGAATTATACAAAATTTGGTAAATTCATCTGATCTGGATAATTAAAGGAAATATACTATATGCAATATTTATTAGACTAGTTGATGAGTCTCATTTCCTGAGTGATCTTGCGATATTTCATCTTGATTGTCACCTGATAAAAATTACTGTTTTACAGATTAAAATGTAGACGTCTTTACTTTGGCCATTAAAGCTGTGGACACTGGACCAAGAGTGTTCTGTAATATCTGCCTGTTTGGGGGTTTCTCCCCCACGTTGGCTCTCCCTTGTGCTTTTCTTCAGACTCTTAGAATTATTTGCTTGGGGATGGTGCCATGGTAACCTCTCTCCTAGATTTATTGGATTTTTTCCTTTATTACCATATGATATAACTAGGCTTCAGTATCAAATTTCAGAGTAGATATAATCAGATGATATTATATATGTAGCCCATCATAAAAATTACTTCATTTTATGTGACGATAAGTGAGTATCTTATTCCAAGAAATTTTTAAACTCAAATTTCTGTGAAATGTAGTAATTTGATACATGGGATATCTGTACTTGAAGAGAACATCTTTTTCTATATATGATCAAAAGAAATTGATATTTTAAAACTAACATTTGTTTCAAGTTATACAGCATTAAAGTTATCCCTAAACATTAGACTAATTTTATATATTGCCTAAACAGAAAAAGTTAACCAGTACTAAAATTTGCTATGATAAGGACTTGTACCTAAGTTTTCCTTACAGACATTTTGTTATGGGTAACGTAAGAAGCTCTATAATTGGAATTTGTGTTAAGAGAAAATAGAAATTTCACAATAACACATGGATGTTTTTCACAGTTCAGATGATATTGATTATCGTGGTTCCACTACAACTCTTTATCAACCCACTGCCACAGCCTATCCAGCAAGTCAGACGCATCCACCTTCATCTCTGCCGTGGCTGGGCAGTGGGCAGACTAGCACTGGAGCGAGTGTGGTATGTTAATTATTTTTAGGCATGGTTTCTGGATAGAGGCTCTCTGAAAGTGACATAAAAATTATCCTATAGATCAGAGCCAGTGACCAGTAGATGTCTTGTGATAGTGACAGCTAACATTTGTTGTGGGTTTCTTCGTGTCAGGTGCATGCTTTTTCTCAAAACAACCGTAGGTGGTAGGTGCTCTCATTAACCTCCATTATCATTTTATAAATGAGCAAACTGAGACACAAGTGGCAAAGCAAAGTTAGAGAGGAATTCATGTCTCTTTAGTAGTGTTTAAATGTACCATCACTGCCATTCTTGTTTGTCACTTTAATGTTCTACACCAAAGAATCTGAAGGTATCCCTGATTTCCTAAGGGAGGGGCACTTGCAGAGGTCCCTTTTAGCACTAGATGAAGCTGCATGGTACACACAGGCCAGGGCTGGACCAGTAACTGACTGTGTTTCCTCAGTCTGTTCAGACAAGTGTTCTTTGTAAGTGGTTCAGAAAATCCACAACAGGGTTTATTTCCTCAATAATCAAGTTATAAGAGAATCGATATTATTAGAATTAGAGGTACTCCAAAGCATATCCTTCCCCATGTTTTCTGAATACACAAAATAAATTGATTTTTTAACTATCTTCTTTTAAAGCTTATGAAAAGGAATCTACATAATGTTAAGAGAATGACCTCACATCCAGTCCATCAGTACTGTTAAGTATCCTCTCTCATTTTGAAGTTGATTTATAGAGTAGAAAATATTGGAAGTCTTTAACCCTTTAGTTTCTTATTTTCTGCATTTCCTCGTGTTTTCAGATCTTACAGGCGCTCAGGATGGCAGTGTGCGAATGTTTGAATGGACACGACCTCAGCAACTTGTCTGTTTCCGGCAAGCTGGCAATGCAAGAGTTACTAGATTATATTTTAATTCACAAGGCAACAAGGTTGGTTCTTGAGGGTTATTACTAAATTCATCTGAAAATAGTTGTAGATATTTAGGAGGAAAGATTGATGAAAGTAGATCTAAAAAAAAATTCAGTGGCTCTGGGTTTAAGCTGAGCAGAGAGCTTGTTGGTGTCTGTTTATATACCCTCCTTTCTTATAGAAGCGTAAATCTATGAAATTTAGTATGGATTAATATACCTAAAGATTCCAAGTATTCTGTCAGAGTAGAAAACTGCTTCTGTTGAATGTGTTGGTGATGCCTAGGAGCACAGTCAAAACTTCTAAATTCTTACTAAATTCTGTTTTACAGAGGTTTGGAGGAAAACATTAAAAAGGGGTAGGAAAAACAGATACAAGCTGATGGGGGAGTTTCAGCACTTGTACTTTCTTGGGAGTCACAGCACCAGATATGTAGCTATAGGAAGAAGGTTTAGTAGGGTCTGAGTGAATCTCCTTTTATGTGTTTTTATGTTGAGTATGGATGCTGAGAAGCTGTGTTTAATATCTTCCTTACAGTGCGGTGTTGCCGATGGAGAGGGTTTTCTGAGTATCTGGCAAGTTAACCAGACTGCAGCAAATCCCAAACCTTATATGGTAAGTATCACTCATATTCCTAGAGTGCATACAGAGAGAACACTTTTAGGACATATTCATTTCAGACATTATTGGTGGTTCTGATAGGAAAGGAACAATTCAGTACAGTAGTCATGGCCTAGCAGCAATACCCATCCTTGCCCTAGTTTTAGACTGAAAGACCTAAAAACAATCTTGCATTTCACCTTGAAGTGAAACCATTACATTTGAAAATTTTCAGGGGCTTTCTTTGTGTGTAGTTCAACTTAGGATATGATTTTATTATACTTTTATCCATTTTGATCAAAAACACTTTGTAATGATAGAAGTTTGTAGTATGTACATTAAGAATCAGACAGGTTCTGAAAATAATTTCATTTTATTCCAGAATTTTGCTTATCAGATTATAAAATAACTCCAATTGGCCACTTCATTATCAATCTTGGTACTTGGTAATGAAGACAAGGATATCTTTACTTGATGTAGGTCTGATTGGGGAAAGGATTGTGGGGGAGAGTGGAAGGTGATACTCTTCTGTGTGAAACATCTAACTTCACATATATGGAGGAAGGCTTGGAAAGCCTTGAAACTCAAATTTTCTAGACTATATGCATATTCTTAATTATGAGATAAGATAATTTTTCTAAAATTAGTATACTATAGACTACCATGTCTTCACAGAAATGGAATCAATCTTGAATTTATCCATTTGCCTCCATTGAGATCTAGCTATGCCATGATAATTCTAGACAGAAAAAAATGTACATTTTACTTAAAGTACCCTGACATCTTCCTTTGGGCCCTTATCTCCAAATTTCTATTTATCCACCTGATATAAAAAGAGAAGTGATACCTGGCTCAGTAAATGGTTCCCATACTTTTAGAACATCCTTAGAGCCTTTTGAGTCAGCTCGAGGCCTGTGGGCTGTTTGTAGAACCACTTTTGACGGCATCCTTGTTGTTGGTACATTTCTTTACCTGAGGGAGAGGGAAGGGAGCACAGACAAGGAGGTGTGTGTTTGTACTTTGAGCACAAAGTTAATTTAAGTCCCTCACACTGCAGCCTAAGACTAGATGGGCATCTAAGTGTTTTCCTCTTTGAGTTATTTATTATGATTTATATTATTTAAAGCTTATTAAATTTATTTGAGGTCATTAGTATTAAAGTTGTTTGATTTGGTTCAGAATACAATTGAATGGCTGAAGTTCATGTACTTTGATGTTCTGTTCTTACATAATCTAAAATAATTAACCTTTAATTCCATGTTTTTATCATCTCTTTTCAGTTTTAAAAAATTATTGGATAATAACCAAATAATATGCAAGTAACAGTTACTATCACTTTTTTTATTCTAGACTGAGGTTTTTTTGAGACAGAGTCTTACTCTGTTGAATAGAGTACTGTGGCATCATTATAGCTCATAACAACCTCAAATCCTTGGGCTTAAGTGATCCTCTTACCTCAGTCTCCCAGGTAGCTGGGACTGCAGGTGTGTGTGCCACTATGCCCACCTAGCTTTTCTACTTTTAGTAGAGATGGGATCTGGCATTCCTGAGCTTAAACAATCCACCTGCCTCAGCCTCCCAGAGTGCTAGGATGATAGGCATGAGCTACCATACCCAGCCTAGACTGAGTTTTGAAAAACTGTTCTTAGCTTATGCATGTATTATGGTATTAGCAGAACTGTATGGTTTTACTGTATCAAATTCTCTTGGAATTTTAGATAACATCAGTTGCACTTTGTTTTTCATAGAGTTGGCAGTGCCACAGTAAAGCCACAAGTGACTTTGCATTTATTACCTCTTCGAGTCTAGTTGCCACATCTGGACAGTCCAATGACCATAGGTACGTTGACAGAGAAGCAAAACAAGAAATAAAACTGTAGACAGAAAGGCATTCTTCCTGGAAAGTATAGATTGCTATTTGGTAGGGTTCTTCTGCCCTAGGAATTAAAAAAAATTATTTTCTTTACTCTATCGTTCTTATCTGAGAGAGGTTTTCCTGACCAAAAAGGAAAAAACAAAACCAAAACTTCCTCCTAAAGTAGTTTATTAATAAACACGTCATTTTTATGTTAAAGATTTTTTTTTAACTCTCTCTGGTTCTCCAGAACTAACAAGCATCTGACATTAGCCATCCTTCTCAACATTTTCTTTGACCTCACACGGTTTTCATTGGCAACATCTGCCTGTGAATAATGCCTCTCTTTTCCCTCCATTGGTTACCACTGGAGGTGCAGAAGCATCCTTTCTCCTCAGGAGGTTATGGCAGTTTCTTGGGGTGGGGGATGCAGACACAGGTGGAACCATATGAGACAGACTGTGTAACTTGACGAGGATAAATCTTAGAAGAAGTGTTTCCTAGTTGAGAATTACTGCTCTGTAAATATGAGTAAAGAAAAAAGATACAATTGAATAAGTAAAAATATTTGACTTGAAGAGAATTTGTCCTTGGTAATTATTTATGACGTATTGTTTTATTATTGTTTTTCTAAAAGAAATGTATGCCTGTGGGATACCTTAATATCACCTGGAAACAGCCTCATTCACGGTGAGTTATGTTCTGTGATTTTTAATATACCATGAAAGAATGTTTTCCCGTTTTTATTTTAATTAATGAATCCAGTGAATGCTTATTGACAGATTGAAAATGGAGAAATATTTAGAGTGAATGACTACAAATTCTGAAGGTTAATTAGAATGTCTAACTGCCTTGCTGAGGTAAATTTACATGATTATAGACTATTTTAGGCTTGTTGGAGTCCTGGGTTGTATTCTATTCAGAAAATATGGTGTGAATAGTGGTGCAACTAATAAGGCTGTTTAAGAAATCTGTTACAAAGTATTCCTCAAGCTCCATAGAAGTGAGGTCATTCTTTAGGTTTAAAGAATTAAACCTAATCATAAAACAAAGGCTAACTTTATAAGAACTAGAAATATGAATACTACCATTTAAATATTATTTCTTTTAAGGCAATATTTGTCAAATTGGTGTCCTAACAATCTCTCTCCCATATAATGCTGCCCCCAAATCCTCCATGCTCAAATGAGCTTGGCTTGAAAGTAGATTCTTTTTTCACAGAAAGCTTTCTGTAATCTTAATATGTTGATGTGATTTTGAAAGATGTAGCTATCTCTCAATTTTATTTGATTGTAAAATTCTTTTTACTTAGGAAGAACTTGATGATCAGACATTATCACTTGAGGTTTAAACTTTTTCCTGTGGGTTTTTTTTTCATATTAAGAATAGGGATGAAAAATATTTTTTTTCTGACATTACTCAGGCTTTTTCTTTACATTTTAAATGATTACAAAACCTCAGTGACATAGTAAAAGTACTTTGGAGTGAAAAATGCATCAGTAATTTCTGGATTATTTAAATGTAGATTTAAACATCAGAACCGCCAAGATATAAATTGTTTTGGAAAAGTCCCTTGGTGTTTTTCTCCCTCAGGTTTCACATGCCATGATCATGGTGCCACGGTACTTCAGTATGCACCCAAACGGCAACTGCTAATTTCTGGAGGTAGAAAAGGACATGTCTGCATTTTTGACATTAGGCAGAGACAGCTAATTCACACATTTCATGCGCATGACTCAGCTATCAAGGCTCTGGCTCTGGATCCCTGTGAGGAATATTTCACCACAGGTTCAGCAGAAGGTAACATAAAGGTGAGTCTGTACAAGAGGTTATAATGTGCTAACAATTATCTGCTGTCAAGACTTACTGGAAACAGAAAACCACCAGCTTCACAGAGATACTGAATGCCTCTTAACACTCTGCCCCTGCTTCTGTGTGGCTCTTTCCAAATGACTATGGTCTGGAAAACCAGATAGTCAAGCTCATTGGAATCTCAGGTCATTAAACACCTATAAAGAACTCGTTTTCAGTATAGCGTATGAATTTAATTAATCCATGGATTTTTTTTGTGACATTAGTCTGGCTCCTTAGAACCTTCCCCACTCTCCCCACTCTCCCCACTCCGACCCTTAGTTTTTGACTCTTTTGTATGGTTAAAGTGAAGGTTCGTGATGAGTGAGATAGTACAGATGCTTCTCGACTTATGATGGAGTTATGACATCCAGATAAACCCATGCTAAGTTGAAAATATCACAAGATGAAAATGCACTTTTGAATTTTGAAATTAGGATATTTTCAACTTACCATGAGTTTTTCAGGATATAGGTTTTTATACATAGGAATGTTCTGGATGTGCGTATCACTTTTATACTGTCATAAAGTTGAGAAATCATAGTAGAAAAATTGTAAGTTGAACTATCATGTGTTAGGGACAGTCTGTACTATACCACTTCATTGCCCCAGGGCCTAGCTGAGCATTAGGAACATTTAATTGAATTAACTCAAATATTTCATTGAATTTGAAATGGGTTATAGATGATCAATATGAAACTACAACAGGATGTGAGGAGAGAAATTTGAAAAAAGGGCCAGTGAAGCATAAGGAACTCAATAACTGAATCATGGGAGTGGTGTTATTTCCCAGTTAGATAAGCCGTAAAGACAGAGGCACTGGCTTTAGTGAGATCAGATGGGCTACGGGAGCAGAAGTGCGGGCCATGTTTCTGCCTTTGTTCTCTTAATTTTGTTTTCACTCTTTGTTTTAAACTAGGTTTGGAGATTGACAGGCCATGGCCTAATTCATTCATTTAAAAGTGAACATGCTAAGCAGTCCATATTCAGGAACATTGGGGCTGGAGTCATGCAGATTGAAATCATCCAGGGCAATCGGATCTTCTCCTGTGGTGCAGATGGCACGCTGAAAACCAGGGTTTTGCCTAGTGCTTTTAACATCCCTAACAGAATTCTTGACTTAAAGAGCTAAGTCTTAATTCTATAGACTTAAAGACTGGGGTTTTATTTTTATATACATTTCAGTTAAAAAACACTACAGTAATCATTAGGCAATTCTGCTTTCCAGGCAGTTAACACATTGAAAACAATACAGAGAATCTCTGTGTAGAATTTAAATCTAATCCAAGCTGCGTGTTATGCTGAGTATTGCCCATACAGGTCAGTAGAATGAATGCGCATGTACCTTGTTATAATGCTGACATTCTAAAAACAAATATAAAATCATTCCTAGTATTGTATGAAGGATAGCTATCCTTTATAGCATTTAGCAAACGTGATTTAGAAAACATTTGCAAATTAGTAACTTGAAACAATGAGAAGGACCTTCATACCAAATTAAGGAAGAAAATGTTGCTGATTCAGGTTTTTCTTCCTGTTCTTACCACTGATTGAAGCATGCCCGCGGTCTCCTTCTCTGTGGAATGAAGGATAGTCATAACGTGTTAAGAGCTCTGGACCACCAGAAAAACTTTCTTAGCTGTGAAGCAGTGCACAGTGACCAGTTTTCTGCTGTGAGAGGTCATTTCCATTCTTTCCTGCTGAATATTTTTCCTGTTAGTGTTTATACTGAGCTAGTACTGTAATTTGCAGGTGAGTGCAAATTTAAATGCAATGTTTTCCTTACAATTTGCACATTCACATTTTTTTGACTGCTAGTTTTTCTATTTAAATATTTGCCTTCTTGTTAAGGATATAATATGTGAACATGACATATTTGTAGTTAACCACACACACCTTCTTAGTCCAGTTTAGTACTTTTTCTTTTCATGTATTCAAGGTTAAATACCCACAATATTTAAGGCTATGTTGAAACTATACCAATAGAACATTTCATGTCATAATTAAAATGAATGTTAGGCTTTTTGTGGCCAGTGAATTGTGGAAGAGATTGGGGATGTTATTTATTGCCACAGCCTACTGTATAAACTATGCAGAGTTAAATATTATTTGCTTGTAAAATATTAGCCAATGTTGTCATACTTTGATGTATTTCCTTGGTTATGACCAAAAATATGTTCTTGAAATATTGAAACTAATGTCTGTGTGTTTAAATGTTTACCAGCAAATTGTCTCATCATGTTAATGAGAATGTTTAATGCCTGTGCAGTAAATAGTAAAACATAATGGCATAAAAGTATCTTTCTCTGAAGATGATGTGATGTCCAGGCTGTGAAATATATATGTAAAAGACAAATAAATGTTGTTTGTTAGAGTTTTATCTTAGTTTGGTCTGTTTAAATATACGGGTATGTCATTTTTTGATATTGTTTTTAGCAGATAGATGACCGTTAGTTTGATAAAATGTTTAACTATTAAGAGGATTTTTAAGCTACTGGACAGTTTATTCATTCACAAATATTTACTAAGTACATTACATACTAGAAGCCCTTCTAGGAAATGAAATACAGTGATGACCCAGATAGAGAGGACATTCAACATTGAGATTTAGTTGAAGAAGAACCAGTTTTACTGTACCTTGTCCAGACAAATTTAAAGTTTGTTGGATGAATAATTTCCTACCCAAAATTTAAATCTGCGTTTTGGCTCTTAGCTTGCTGCTAAGTAAGGGAGGTCAGAGTATGCCCATGGACAAGATAAGCCAGAGAAATGAGTTTATGAGAGACTTATTACGATGATGCCTAAAGCAAAGCTGGCCCAAATTACTTATCCCAGGCCAGGTACTTTAATCCTGAATTCTCTGAGAGAATGAGAGTTTTCAGAAGGAGGGAAGAGGTATTATACTCTGTCAGATAAAAACACTAAAAGAACTTGAAACAACTAAAAAAAATAGATAAAATGTATAAAACAGTGATTTTCAAGACATAAGGTATCAGTTAGAGAAGGACAGTGATTCTTGAGATGTAAGCATTTTAATTGTCCCAACGTATTATCTGGAGAAAGCTCCCAGGCCACCTCTAACCCAGGTAGAGTTATGGTCTGAGTTTCCAAAATAGAACTGGGAGTCTGAGAATATAATGTGACTAGAGTTTGCAGGCCAAAGAAGGGAGAGGTGTGCAGAAGGTCCTCCTCAAAATACACATTCAGGAAAAAATTGACCAGTGTATATGTGTAAGGAAACTATTGACAGCCATGAAAAGAACTACCTAATGGAATTGGGGGTAACAATCTAATTACATGAAGCTGGGAATACAACAATACCCTCTTTCCTGCAGTTTTGCTTTTCAAGGTTTCAGTTACCTGTGGTCAACCATGATCCAAAAATAGGTGAGTACAGTATAATAAGATTTTGGTGGAGGGGAAATAAGACCATATCCACATAATTTATTATGGTTTAATTATTGTATTTTATTAGTTACTGTTGGTAATTTCTTATTGTGTTTCATTTATAAATTAAACTTTATTATAATTATGTATATAGAATTTGGTCCTACCCATGGTTTCAGGCAGCCACCTACTGGGGTCTTGGAATGTATCCCCCATGGATAAGGGGGAGACTACTCTAGTTCTTTTCTCACCAGTCAACCAGAAGACCTCATAATTAATCCATGAGGCATTGGGTTCTGAAGGGTTTTGCTACAGTAGTGGGACAACTTTTCTCTTAAGACTAAACACTGCTGTGGGCCCACCTAACCTAAAAAGGAAATGAGCAAACTGTTTCCAAAATACATCTTAGAATTAAGCTCTAGAATAAAATAGAACCTCAATTGTTGACCACCTCCCTACATTGACCACCTCTTTTAAGTCAACCTAATTTTTTTCATAGACCAGACATGTATGTGTCAGCACGGTAGGCCTAGTTCCATCTATTGACCTCTCTGTATGTTGACAAGTTACAGTCCTTTTGGTGGTCAGCTTAACAGAGGTTTTTCTGTATTTACAGGAATACAGAAATATCTAGAACTAAGTAAGGTAAAATTCACAATGTTTGACATTTAACAAAAACTGCAAGGCATGAAAAGAAATAGGAAACTGTGAGCCATAATGAGGAGGAAAAATCCATCAAAAATGATCCAGAAATAACACAGGTGATAAAATTATTAGACAAGGATATTAGGAGAGCTAGAATAACTATATGTTATATGTCTAAGCTAGAGAAAAGATTCAACATGTTAAGCAGAGAGATGGAAGACATAAAAAAGACTCAAAACTTCTTGAAATGAAAACTGTAATGTTTGAGATGAGAAATACAGTGGATAGAATGCACAGCAGATTAAACATTGCAGAAGGAAAAATTAGGGAATATGAAGGCACAACCAATAGAAACTATCCATGAAGCACTTAAGGAGAAGACAATGGAACAAAATAAATGATACTGGTGAGCTTTGGGACAACTTTAAGCATGCTGATATATATGAAGGAGGAGTGTAAAGAAAAAATAAAATAATGGCTAAATACTTTCCAATATCGATTAAAAGTAAAACACAGATCCTAGAAGTCTGATGAAACACAAACACAAGAAACAAGGGAAATACACCAGCACATCATAATTAAATTGCTTAAAACTAGTGATAAGGAGGAAAATCTTAGGAGCAGAAAAAGGAAACACATTACATATAGAGAAACGAAGAAAAGGATGACAGAAAATGCAAATGAAAGAAGAGTAGAGCAACATCTTTAAAGTCTCCATAGGCTGTCAACTTAGAATTAATTACTAAGTGAAAATATCTTTAAAACATGAAGTTTAATGGGCTGGGTGTAGTGGCTCATGCCTGTAATCCTAGCATTCTGGGATGCTAAGGCAGGGGGGGAAAATCACCATTAAATCTGCGTTACAAGAAATGTGAGAGGAATGTAAAGTCTTTCAATCAGAAGGAAAATGATACTAGTTAGAAATACAGGTCTATACAAAGGAATAAAAATTGCCAGTAACGATAACTATTAAACATAGGTAAATTATATACAAAGACTTTTTCCTCATTATCTAAATCTCTTTTAATGATAGTTGCCTGTTTAAAGCACAAATAATAATGTATTTACAACATACATACAGATAAAATATACAAAATCAGCACAAAGGCTAGAGGAGGAGAAATAGGACTATACTATTACAGGCTTCTTACACTATATGTGGAGTGGTACATCACTTGAAGGTAGACTGTGATAAAGATGTATACAATTTAGGGGATTCTGAGGAGTGACATTTGCCAGATGCAAAGTAGGACTTTCCAGAGTTCATCCCCTCACAGAAATAGCAGTTTCACAAAAGCTAAGGAAATGAGGTGAGAGGTTACAACACCTGAAGGTAGCATAGAAATGGGAAAAGATGCCCTGAAGTGGGTAGGAAAGACAGTTTCCCATTACTCATGTAACCCTTCTTCCAACCCCAGAAGCACAATATAGAGATAAAGCCAAGGGTAGTAAGCACCAGAATGGGACCTTGGACCCCCAACATTGAGCCTTCCCATTAAAACTCAGAGCTGGGCAGGTCCCCATTCTGATTTCAGGCCAGTACCTGCAGACCAAAGCTCCAAGACCATCTGAGCACCAAGCCCACCCAGTAGACTCAGTGTTTGGGACAGCCTCCGGGATTACTCCCAGAACCAGACCAGCCCCAGTACTGGGCCAGCCGCCACAGACTTATGCTCCAGACTGACCCTATGGATTCACTCTCTAGGCCCATCCAGCAACAGACAGACCCCAGTCAATCTAAGCTCCAGATCAGCCCCCATGGACCTAGCCTCTAGGGCTGTCTTGATGCTAGACTGGCCCAAATGGCTCAAGGTTTCACTCTGGTCCTATGGACTTTATCTCAAGTTTGCCTCAGGGCTGAGCTGGGTCCTATGGCCACTAGATCCAGATTATCAATATATATATCATGAGTGTCCATTACATGTGTATACCTCATGGGGGTACCAGAGGAGCAGAGAAAAAGATAGGGGGAGAAAGCTTATTTTTAAAAAATGACAGAAAATTTCCCAAGTCTAGGCACAAATACAAATATTCATGTTCAGGAAGCTCAACCATGTCTAATCAGATTCAACCCAAATTAAATTGTAGTAAGGCAATATAAATCAAACTGTCAAAAATCAGAGACAAAGAAGATCCTGAAAGCAGCAAGAGAAAAGATACATAACACATTCAAGGGAACTCCAGTACATCTATCAGATTTCTCAGCAGAAACCTTATAGACTGGGGAGAGTGGGACAATATTTTTAAAGTGCTGAAGGAGTAAAATTGACAACCAAGAATGCTTTACCCTACAAAGCTGTCCTTCAGAAATGAAGGAGAGAGAAAGAGTTTCTCAAAGAAGAGCGGAGGGATATCATCACCACCAGAACTGCCTTACTAGAAATGCTAAAAGGAGTTCTTCAACCTGAAATAAAAGGGTTCTAATTAATAACATGAAAACAAAGAAAACTCACTGGAAAAAGTACATAGAAAAAGGCAGAATACTTGTATTACTTAATGGTGGTGTATAAGTCACTTTAGTATGATGGTTAGAAGGCAAACAATAATAGCTACAATGATTTATTAAGGGATAAACAATATAAATGAGGTAAATTGTGACATCAAAAACATAAAATGTGAGGAGGGAAGGTATAAGTGCTAAGTTTTTGGATGATATCAGTTGTCAGCTTAAAATAACCTATTAGAACCTATTACCACGTAAGCCATGTAGTAACCAAAAACATAGCAGATACATAAAAAGAAATCAGAGGCTGGGTGTGGTGGCACATACCTATAATCCTAGCCAATCCTCCCTATAATCTGGGAGGTTGAGGCAGGCGGATTGCCTGAGCCCAGGGATTTGAGACCAGCCTCAGCAGGAGCCAGATCCTGTCTCTAAAAATAGCCAGGTGTTGTGGCAGGTACCTCTAGTTCTAGCTACTTGGGAGGCTGAGGCAAGAGAATCACTTGAGCCCAAGAATTTCAGGTTGCTCTGAGCTATAATGCCACTGCACTGTACCAAGGGTGACAAAGTGAAACTCTGTCTCAGGGAAAAAAAAAAAAAATCAGAGTATGCTACTACCCAAAATCATCCAATCTCAAAGGAAGAAAGGAGCAAAAAATCTGCAAAACAGGAGAAGGAAAAAATGGCAGACTAGAAGCAGCCTCTTAACAAATCTCTCCCAGGAAAAGTGACGAGAACCACAAGCAGTGTCCGCCATTTGCATTCCTCCACTCAGACAGTGTTGTGAAGTCACAGAGAGATAGTGCAAGACACCAGGAGCTGAAAAAAGAAAGAAGGGAAGATAAAGGAAGCAGGTGATGGGGACATATATAGCACAAAAGTGGAGACTACGTGTGGGGATCACTGTGCGGTCTGAGCTGCCAGCTGACCAGCAGCAACTCTTGCAGTTCCCTGTCAGGTTAGTCTGGGGACTGACCTGATTTCTGTGCAGAGTTTTCTCACCAGATAGTAGATGTGGAAGGGAACAGACAGTGACTGGTGCCACATTGGACTTGTGGTGGGCTAAGGAGGGAGGGGATCAGTTCTTGGCTCCTCTAGGCCAAAGCTGGTTATCTGAAACCAAGCACTTCCCTCACAGAGTGCAGGAAGATCTGGGCACAGAACTGACAAGATAGAGGCCCAGCAGGCTGCCACTGAGTGGGGCGACAACAGCTCACTATCTCCATTTTGTCAGGTTCTAGGAGGGACATCAAGATCTCTGTGACCCTAGGGTTGCAGGTGCCCATGTCAGCCCTACTTGACATGGCATCTGAGCATTCTAAGGACCTGTTCAACCTCCCATGTGGCCAGCTCAAACTTTGCCCTTCAGGCCTGAGTGACTGCCTCCTGCAGGTCCCCTGGTCCAACATCCAGATTGAAGTGATCCCACCCTCTCCCACTGACCTCCTTCTTTATTCCGGGTCCAGGTTGCTCACTGTGTCTCAATCCCCTTCCCAGCCCAGGCTCTGAGGCTTCATTGGGAAAACTTATGCCACGTGCCACCCTTGACCATCCAGATTCTTCCCCAAGACTGCAACACCACTCTCAAGTCCAGTGTTGCACCTGGCCCACAAGACCCCCACCCCCAGAGCTTCCTTCACTGAAGCAGAGCCAAAAGTCCCACCCTGCTGGTAATTTTCCAACCTCAAGCTGTCAACTGAGATTAGGTTTCAGCAAATTACTTATAGAAGGGAATGCAGATAACACATCTAGCAGGTATTGTTACTGCTGATACTAGAGCACCATCTAATGACTGCTTCATATTTGAATCCAGCAGGAATATCTCTAACTGCTATTTAGGATCATCTTAACGTTTTTAGCCAGAGTTGGAAAGAAGGTAAGGAGATAACCAAAAACAAACAAAAACTCTGGATCAACTCCCCCAAGAAATCACAATGGCACTACAGCAGAGAATTCCAACCATAAAGAAATTGCTAAAATGACAAAAATGGAATTTAGAATATGGATGGCAAATAAGATGAAAGAAATTGAAGAGAAAGTTGAAAATCAGCAAAAAGAAGTGCAAACAATGTCTCAGGAAATCAATGAAATCAAAGAGAAAGACACCAAGGATCTGGACAAAATCAGGAAGGATATAATAGAGCTTAAAAAATTGAAAGAGCCATTCAGGGGGTTTTAAAACACAGCAGGAAGTTTCAGCAACAGATTAAGCCATGGAGAAGAAAGAATCTCAGGGCCCGAAGATGAGACTCTTCAGCAACTCGGTCATTTAAAGAAACAAAAAAGAAGAGAGATTTGGGACAATGAAAAACATATGCATATACAAATAATGGGTATCCCCAAGGGAGAAGAAGATAGCCTAAAAGCATGGAATCTCTAGTTGAAGATATTATCACAGAAAATTTCCCAAACTTTGCCAGAGATTCAGGCACCCAATTATTAGATGGACATTGAACCTCACAAAGACTCAATTCAAATAAAGCATCACCAAGATGTACTGTAATTAACCTAGCCTAAGTCAATGAAAGATAAAACTCTACAAGCACGTAGGCATAAGTAAACCTATCAGGTTAATAGTTGATTTCTCAGTAGAAACCCTACAGCCAGAAGGGAGTGGGCCCCTATTTTCAATCTTCTTAAAAAGAACAACTGCCAAACCAGGATTTTGTATTTTGCAAAACTAAGTTTCACATTTGATGGAGAAAACAAATCTTTTCCTGACAAGAAAACTTTAAGGAAATTTGTTACAGTTAGGCCCCACCCCCTTGCCCTGGCAGGAATTACTTAGACCTGCACTATGCACTAACCAGCATAATAGACTCCCACCAGTATAAAACTACCAAGAAACAAAAGTTAAAGCCTAAACATCACAAAGGCCCAAGAAATAAACAGTAGAGTCCCACAAAACAGGATGAACAGAAATCCACCCCACTTAACAATCCAATCAATAAATGTGAGTGGCTTGAACTTCCCACTGAAAAAGTACAGGCTGGATGAATGGATAAAAAATATATAAGCCAAGTATCTCCTGTCCTCAGGAAACACATCTAACCCCCAAGGATACACCCAGACTCAGGATATAGGGATACAAAATAATATTCCATGCAAATGGAAACCAAAAGAAATCAAGAGTAGTGATTCTTATTACCATTGAATTTAAAACAACAAATAAAAGAAAAGACAGAGGGACATTATATATTGGACCAGGGAAAAATTCAATAAGAAGACATATCAATGCTAAGTATTCATGCACCCAAACCAAATACTCCAGATTTTTAAAGCAAACTTTTTTTTAATAATTTTTTTTATTAAATCATAACTTCATACACTGATGCATTTATGGGGTTCAGGGTACTGTTTAGATATACAACATGAAATATTTACATTGAACCAAGTAACACATCCATCACAATTATACTCATTTCTTAATAGTTTTGAAATGTACTGTTGTATCATGCACATTAGGTGAGTAAACTCTTTCTTGAGCTAAACAAAATGTAAACAATAATGTAATAGCTGCAGCTCCTCCAAGCAGAAATTAAATAAAGAAACTTTGGACTTAAACATGACTCTAGAACAAATGGGCATAACAGACATTTATAGACCATTCTATCTCAATACTACTGAATATACATTCTTCTCATCAACTTCATGGATCATTCTCCAAGACCAATCACATCCTAGGCCACAAAACAAGTCTCAAAAAAAAATTTTTTTAAGTCCCTAATTTTTTAAAATAGAAATCTTACCATGTATCTTTTTTTTTTTTTTTAATTGTTGGGGATTCATTGAGGGTACAAGAAACCAGGTTAAACTGATTGCACTTTTTTTTTTTGGCCAGGGCTGGGTTTGAACTCACCACCTCCAGCATATGGGACAGGTGCTCTACCCTTTTGAGCCACAGGCACCGCCCTGATTGCATTTTCTAGGTAAAGTCTCTCTTACAATTGTATATTGCCCCCAAAAGGTGTATCACACACCAAGACCCCACCCCCTCCGTTCTTCCCTCTCTCTGCTCTTCCTTTTCCCCACACCTCCCTCCTTCTCTCTCTCTCTCTCTGCTCTCCCCTTCCCCCAGTTCCCAACATGTACTAGGTCATTAATTGTTCTTACATCAATACATGTATCTTTATAGACCACAGTAGAATAAAACTAGAAATCAATTCTAATAGAAACACTGATACCCACACAAAGTCATAGAAACAAACAACTTATTGCTGAATGATAGTGGGTGAAGGAGGAGATAAAGATAGAAATAAAAAGATTCTTTGAACTAAATAACAACGGAGACACAAGCTGCCAAAACCTGTGAGAGATACTTCAAAAGCATTCCTGAGAGTGAAACCTCATTGCCTTAAATGTCCATATCCAGAAAGCAGAAAGATCACAAATCAACAATCTAATGAATCATCTCAAGGAACTGGAAAAGGAAGAACAAACCATTCCAAACCCAGCAGCAGAAGAGAAATAACCAAGATCAGATCACAACTAAATGAAACTGAGAACAAAGGAACCACATGGAAGGTAATGAAGCAGAAAGTTGGTTCTTTGAAAAGATAAACAAAATTGATAAGCCTTTGGCCATATTAAGTGGAAAGGAAAAGGTAAGGCCTTCAATAAACCAATTCAAAAGTGGAAAAGGTGAAATGACAGATCTGATTACTATAAAAATCTCTGTGCCCATAAATTTGAAAACATAAAGGAAATGGTCAAATTCTTGGAATCATACTACCCCCCTAGACTCAACCAGAAAGAAATAGAACTCCTGAATCAACAAATATTAAACACAAAAATTGAAGCAACAATAAAAAATCTTACAAGAAGAACAAAAAAGTCCCAGACCAGATGGCTTCACACCAAAATTCTACCAAATTTTCAAAGAACTTGTAACCTATATTCTAGAAACAATTCCACAACATTGAAAAGGAAGGAATCCTCTCCAACTCATTCTGTAAAGCAAATAACATCTTGATACCAAAGCCAGGAAAGAACATAACCAAAAAAGAAAACTACAGATCAATTTCTTTAATGACTATAGATGCAAAAATCCTCAATAAAATCTTAACACACAAAAAAAAATCATCACGACTAGGTAGGCTTCATCCCAGAGATTCAAGGTTGGTTCAACATACACAAATCTATAAATGTAATTCACTATATAGGTAGAAGTAAAGACAAAGACTATACAATCCTCTCAATAGATGCAGGAAAAGCATTTGGCATGATTTGACACACTTTTTTGATTAAAATAACACTTAAGAAAATCAGCAGAGATAGGACTTTCCTCAAGAGAAGCTATCTATGACAAACCCACAGCTAACATCATCTAAACAGAAAAATTAAAATTATTCTTGCTTACAGCTGGAACTGTACAAGGATGCCTACTGTTGCCACTAATATTCAAAGTAGTACTGGAAGTCATAGGCAGAGCAATTACGTTTAAGAGAAGGATATCAAGGGTATCCAAATGGGGAAAGAAGAGGTCAAACTTTTGGTCTTTGCTGATGTGATTTTATACCTAGAAAACCCCAAGGACTCAACCAAGAGTCCTGGAATTGATAATTACAGCAACATCTTAGGTTACAAAATCTACATACATAAATCAGTAGCTTTCATATACACCAACAACAGTCAAGCTGAGAATCAAACCAAAGATACAATATCCTTCACAGTAGCATAAAGAAAATGAAATACCTTGGAATACATTTAACAAAGAATGTCAAGTATCTCTACAGGGAGAACTACAAAATGCTGAGAAAAGAAATCACAGAGGATATAACTAGATGGAAAAACATATCATGCTCATAGATTTAATGGACATTGTTAAAATGTCTATACTATCCAAAATGATCTATATTCAATAAATTCCCATTAAAATATCAGCATCATATTTTGAAGCTCTAAAAAAAAAAAGTTCTATGCTTCCTCTGGGATCAGATAAGATCCTGAATAGCCAATTCAATCTTATGAAGTAAGAGCAAATCCAGAAGCATCATTTTACCATACTTCAGGGTATACTACAAGGCGATAATAATCGAAACAACATGGTATTGGCATAAAATAGAGACATACACCTGTGAATGTGGAGGGATATTAAACATACTTGAGAGGCAAGGGAACCCCTCAGGCAAAACTAAAAGGAGAGTGTGGTGTGGGTCCAAGCCAGTGGGCACTAATGGAGCACTCCTCCCTGCAAGAAAGCTGCACTTTTGATCCAGGGTAGGTTCCTGGGCAGGAAAGCTCATATCCTGTGGTGCCATTGCTGGTGAGCTCAGATAGTTTGGGCTACTGATTGGGACAAGACACTGGAAAGAGATCCATGGGGCAGAAGAGAGAAACTCACTCATAAAAACCAGCTGTGAATCTTAGACAGCCCTTCCCTCATGAGTAGACTTTTTGGCTTGGTGTTGCTGCTTCAGCCCCCCTTGGAAGTGGTCTTGGAGCTGACCCCTGACTCCTGGCTAGATTGCTCTTGTGCCTGCTTTTGTGAAGCTGGAGGGAAGACTCACCTGACCCCTGACCCAGCCCCACCCAGCCTCACTCCTGCATGTGGCTCTATTGTGATAGAGAATAATACTCCACTGGAAGCTCTAGGGTCTTATCCACTGTCTGGGGCATTCAAGTTCTTCTGAGGGAATAGAATAGTCACAGGTCCCCAAAACAACACTGCAGCTGGCTCCTCCCTAAAAGTATCACCTACTGGCAGAGAGGACAACCTGTACAGCCCATTACAGCATTTATTGACTCAATCATACAAGGTATGGCTGGCTCTTATCGACTGGGCATCCCAATATAATTCACACTTTTAAGAAGACCAGGAGGCTGAGGAAAGAGAAAGGATTCAAATACCTTCATCTTCCCTTGTCAAAAAGAAACAGTGTCTACTCATGCACATAGTCCATGCATATAGTACATCACTACAGCCTACAGATAAGTAGCAACTGAGAAAATCACCACACTAAATACCTATAACCAAAGTGTCAGTCCAGAACCTAGACCCCCATTGAAATACTTAGAAGCAAAGCCAAAGGTCCTCACCTAACAAGAGCTACAGATACCCCCTTAAGAGTGTGTGATAACTCTATAAAAACAAAAGAAAACCCAAAACAAGAAGCCACAGATGCTCTTGATGAGAAGGAACCAGTGCCAGAAATCCAGCAGTATGAAAAAATCAGAGTGAAAAGAGCACACCAGCTCTGTAGCAATGGTTCTCAGACAAAATGTCAAAACCGAAATTATAGATAAAGAATTCCAAATATGGGCTCAGCACCTGTAGCTCAGCAGCTAGGGTGCCAGCCATATACACTGAAGCTGGCAGGTTCAAATCCAGCCCGGGCCTGCCAAACAATGACAACTGCAACCAAAAAAATAGCTGGGTGTTGTGGCGGATGCCTATAGTCCTAGCTACTTGGGAAGCTGAGGCAAGAGAATCTATTAAGCCCAAGAGTTTGAGGTTGCTGTGAGCTGTGACACCATGGCACTTTACCCAGGGTGAGACTGTCCCAAAAAATAAAATTCTAAATATGGGTTATAAGGAAGTTCACTGAAAAAGTGCTGAATTCAATAATTCTCATCACACACACACAAAATGAGGTAATGCTTATGTTAATTGGCTCTATATAGCCATTCCACATTGTATAAATATTTCAAAACATGTTGTATATCACACATGTACCATTTTTATTTAATGTAAAATAATACTTTTTAAATGCCTCCATGTAAAGATACACACTATAAACCTTAAATAAAATAACACAAAAACACATAACTACAGAAATTATAGCTAATAAGTCATAAAAGGAAATAAGGTGAAATTTAAAAAAAAATTCAAACAATTTCAAAGAAAAGGAAAGAAAAAAGGGAACAAAGAAGAGATGGAACAGCAAAACGATCAATTTAAACCAACCATATCAATAATTGCATTACATGTCAATGGTCTAAACCATGGATCTCAAACCTTTAGAGCCAGATAGTAAATATTTTAAGCTTTCAGAGCATAAAGTCTCTGTTGTAACTATAAAACCCTACAATTATAACCAGAAAGACAGCCAGACAATCTATAGTGAAATGGGTGTGGCTGTATTTCAATAGAACATTAATTACAAAAACAGGCAGCTTACCAGGTCATAGTTTATTAATTCTGCAACTAAAAGGCAAAAATTGTCAGATTATGTAAAACAAACCAAGAAACTGTCACTACAAGACCCAACTATATGCTGCCTACAAAAAAACCCATGATAATATGATATCTGTAAATTAAAAGGATGGGAAAAGACACAATATGCTAACATGAACCAGAGAAAAGCTACAGTGTCTATGTTAACATTAGCTAAAGTATATTCTAGAGCACAAGGGAGGGAGTTGTGGAGAGAGAGAACAATAACAAGAGTGAAAATAGAAAGATGACTATTTTTGCCAAGGCAGTCATGCTGCCATCCTCACATAACCTTTGCCTTATTGCTGGAAACAAGAGAGACCAGTAAGAAAAAGACAGAAAAGGACTTGCTGAGCCTCCTTCCACATGCATGTGCTTTTAGCTCTTGTTACTACACTAGGAAGGTCAACAGGAGCCAGACCGATTGGAGGATCTCAGGCATTCTCTTTCTGAGAGACAAGAAAGAATATTTACTGGCTCGGTGCCTATAGCTCAACCGGCTAAGGCGCCAGCCA
>NW_003852406.1:4193285-4227067 GCF_000181295.1 Otolemur garnettii | reverse complement strand
AAAGAAAGAATATTTACTAAAAGTGTGAGTTCTGGTGTTAGACTGCCTGAATTTGAATCCCAGCTCCACCACTTTCAAGCTGAGTGATAGTGGGTGAATTTCTTAATCTTTTAATTTGGAAGATAGATATGAGACTATACTTTACAGCAGGTGTCCTCAAACTATGGCCCGCGGGCCACATGCGACCCACCTAGGACATTTATCCGGCCCTCTGGGTGTTTTTGCCACCTCTGTCTGTCCTGCTTAGCAGCCAACTCGTCCTGAGCCCACAGTCCGGCCCACCAATGGTCTGAGGGACAGTGAACTGGCCCCCTGTTTAAAAAGTTTGAGGACCCCTGCTTTACAGCCTTCCCATGAGGATTACGTGCTCATGGTAGTGTAGTGCTTGGCACATAGTAAGCCCTCAAATGTGAACTATGATGAGGACATTAATTTTGCCACCACCATGGTATTTTTTTTTTCTTTGCAGTTTTTGGCCAGGGCCAGGTTTGAACCACCACCTTCGATATATGGGGCCGGCGCCCTACTCCTTTGAGCCACAGGCACTGCCCCATGGTATTTCTTTTATAGGCTCTTTGGAGAAAGTGAAGTAGGAAGTTTTGTATCCCATGTGTGCAATAGTCCTTAAGTTGGCACAGTAACATCCATCCTCAAGGGTGGCCAATAAAATGTTGTGAATTGTAGGTACCATTTGAAATATCATAATTATTCCAGAGGTTAGCAAAATGTGACCTGTAGGTCAGCTCTGGTTCACCGTTCACCAGCTGTTTTTGTATGGTCTGCAGGCCAAAAAAATTTTTTACATGTTTAAGTGGTTAAAAATAAAATAAAAAAGACATTTTTTGACTCATGAAAATTATATAAAATTCATTTTTCAGTGTCCATAAATAAAGTTTTATTAGAAAAGAGCCATGCTCATGAATTTACAAGTACATATAGTCTGTGGTTGTTTTCAGCTACAACAGCAGTGCTGAGCAGTTACAACAGAGACTGTGTAGTCCCGAAAGCCTAAAATACTTGTTATCAGGTCTTTTACAGAAAAATCTTGCTAACAAATTTGATTTAACCTATGCTTTAATTTCCCCTTTATTTCCAAATGCCCACAAACTCTACACAAACCGTAATTGGGAAGTGGCCAACCCAGACATCCCATAGGTCACTATCTTCTCGTCCATGTCCTGACCTTAGCAGAGCAGACCTTCTTTTGTTGGAAGTTTAAACTTTGGAGCTTGACAACTCTGATCTTCAAATCGAGGGTCTGCCCTTCTGCAGGAGATGAGAGCCTCTTCATATACTGGAGCTTTGAGCAGGCCTCAGCCTTTTCACTTAGCTTTCAGTTGGTGATTAGTCATGCTCAGCTTTTCATTATTTGTTTCCAAAGGATCAATCAGGTTTAGCAGTAGCCACTGATTTTGTTATCCTTTCAGTCTCTGTTTCTTCCAGAATTCTCAAAACATCTGCTATGTAGCACCAGCGAATGCATTTCTTTCCACTGGTATGCCATTCCATTTATCAGCAATACCATTCCACTTATCAGCAATACCATTCCATTTATCAGCAACACCATTCCATTATCAGCAATGCAAGTTCTTACTCTTCATCCAGCTCATCCCAGTGGCTATTTATGCTCGGTCTACTACCAGCCTGGGGTCCTCACTGCAGGTGGTGAGTGATCAAGCACCAAGACCCATCTCAGTGGCTTCTCTGTGGGACTCCATCTGGTCAGGGTGGCCAGATTTAGCAAACATAAAAACAGGACTCATAGTTAAATTTCAATTTAAAATGAACAAATACATTTTTAGTACATTTTGTGCAATATCAGGGATATACTTTTGCTAAAAAGCAGAAAACATAATTGTAAAGTCAAGAAACGATGTTTTCTCTTAACTCTGGCACTGAAGCTCTCACCTGGGGTGAATCAATAACCTTCCCTGGTCCCATTTCCTAAGACTTTAAAATGAAAGGGTTGGATCAGGTGTTCTGTAAAGGTCCTACCCTGTGTTGGCCTTCTATAATCCCATGATTGTGGATGCGGCCTCTTGGCAAGCAAGTTTGAGATATTGACAAAGCCAGATTGCTAAGACAACAAGAATCAGATTTTGGAAGTAGTTTAACCACCTGTCCCTCAGACTTAAACTTAACAACTTAACTTTAACTTTAACTTAAGTTAACTTTACTCACTTATTAAGGTTAAGCACAACACATTGCTTGGAGGGAAGAGTAGTGAGACTGCAGATTAATTCTATCCTTACATGAAATCTTTACAGTGAATGACTATAAGTTTAGATGTCTTAAAATCATATGCAAGGTCTGAATGGTCCACTTAAAGGGCAAGACTTCTGTTTTCGTCTTGGACTTTTCTTTTTTGGGTTGTAATATTTCAGTTATGAAAGTCATCAGCAGTACACGCATGGGATGGCTAATAACAGAGACACTCTAAAGCAGGCATCCTCCTCAAACTACGGCCCACAGGCCACATGCAGCCCGCCTAGGACATTTGTCCCGCCAGCCGGGTGTTTTTGCCACCCCTGCCCGTCCTGCTTAGCAGCCAACTTGTCCCAGGGCCCGCAGTCTGGCCTTTCAACAGTCTGAGGGATAGTGAACTGGCTCCCTGTTTAAAAAGTTTGAGGACCCCTGAAGGTTAAAAAGAAGCTCTATATTTATAAAGGCAGCAAGTTTCATTATAGAGGGAAGTTTTATTGTAGATTTATTGTGTCAGTAAGGGACCTTTTCTTGGGGGTGTGACAGTGGTACCCACCTGATCTACCAGGGGCCTGGTCAAAACTACTGACACTGTGTCCCTGACCATATCTGCAGCCCATAAGGCCACAGGCCATAGGAACAATAGGGTCACTCTGTTTCCCTGTAGGGAAGAACTATAATATTATAAATTTCTTTAGAATCACATAATTTTCAGAGTATTTCACATAGAAAAATCAGAGGGAAGTCATGCCAGTATCCACATTTTAAAGATGAAACAGAGGTTCTAAGAGATTGAGATTTCCCTAAATTCACACAAATTCAGTTTTTAAAATTTGTTTGCTATTTTTAGCCTCAAATATCATGTTCTCCATTGCACAATATCCTGTTCTCCGTTGCCTTACCCGTGCAACAGAGAACACAAAACATTGTATCTGTGTCTATTTATGACCCAGTCCTAGTTACTACATGTCCATTTTTCATGTTTTATTATACAGAAAATGATTTTTCACTACCTTATCAGATGGAGCTAGCAAAGTCTGAGAGTTTCCACAGAGAAGCAACCAATATAATTCTACCACAATATTGTTTTAGGTTGCTAATTTTTCTTTTAATTGTTACATATAAATGAACAAGAGGCAAAAATAACAACACACTTGTTTTAACATGTGATTGTGCTCAGCAATGATTATTTTATTAGATGAAAGTTAAATAAATTATAACCCAATGGACATTCAGCATTATTCACACATTCAGAATTTGTGCAGATTGGAAATTACGACTCTTAATGATGTGATACACAAGGTCACAGCAGCTGACTAAAAACCAAAAAGCCCCATCACATACTTCTCCTTCATATGGTTTGAAATCAGATAGTCATTGCCAGAATATCCGCTGTGCCATTGGAAAATGACACTTGACTCTTTTTCTTTTTTTTTTTTTTTGAGACAGAGTTTCACTTTGTCACTGTGGGTAGAATGCCTTGGTGTCATAGCTCAGCAACCTCAGTCTCTTAGGCTCAAGTGATTCTCTTGCCTCAGGCTTCTGAGTAGCTGGGACTATAGGGGCCTGCCACACCCGGCTATTTTTAGAGACGGGGGTCTTGCTCTGGCTCAAGCTGGTTTCGAACTCCTAATCTCAGGCAATCTGCCCTCCTTGGTCTCTCAAAGTGCTGGGATAACAGATGTGAGCTATCACATCCAGCTGGAAGATGATAGATTTGCATCTCCTTGGAACTTTTCACCTGGTGACTATGAAGGTGCCTAAGATTAAAACTCTTCTTTTAAAACTTTTGCCCCAGAACTTTTCATGTCATAGCACCTGTGCCTGATGATACATTGAAATCGGAACCAAGTGCTTAGCTAATGAAAAAGGACATTTTATCAGTTGAAAGAAAATACTTTGAAATAGGGTCTGGCCTAGCTTTGAGGATGGACGGGGGTGGTTTTATTTTCTTTCCAGTGGGAAGCTATCTACTTTAGATTACAGAAGAATTAGAGAATTATCTGGTTTGATTCTGACATCAGAAGTGCAGATATTTGGAAAGTGCTTGAAAGCGACTTTGGTTACAAGTAAAAGGTAAACTACATTATCTTGACTTAAAAACATTAGATTGTGCGTTCCATTTTAGCAGTGAGCCCAAAACTTTTTAAAAACCCAAGTACTGTTTGCAGGAAAGCATAAGTAATATCTTAATTCTTTTCACTTTGTAAGGACTGTCAAGTTAATTATAAAATTTCCCCTGTTATTAAACATTGGTCAAACTTGGTTGTCCTCACATGACTACACTACAGCTAAATAACAACACAGTAACAACAAAAACAAAAATCCTGGTATGAGCTTTACTAATGATGAGTATATGATTCCTTACTCACAATTAAAGGAGCCAGAACCAAGATAGCTCAGATATCAAGACTTGGGCTTCTAAAACATTTCTCTAAAAGGAATATGTGCTAATTCAATAAGTGATCTCTTTGGTTGTTACCATATATACAATTAACATGTATATTACTATGACTGATAAATACTATTATTACTATGAAATTATATTCATATCCAGGTCTCCTGTGTTCAGAACCAGCAACATATATATTTAAATACTCTATAACAGCGCATCTGAACCTATGGGTCGTGACCCACAGGAACTGTATTAAAACCTTTGCAACATTAGAAAGGTTGAGAACCACTGCTCTAAAGAACACTAGCATTCATTAGACATACTGATTTTGAACATGAAACTCTGTTACAAAACATAATTCTGAAAAGAGTATTTTTTTTTAATTGTTGGGGATTCACTGAGGGCACAAAGAACCAGGTTACACTAAGTGCATTTGTCAGGCAAAGTCCCTCTTATAAATGTGTCCCTCATCCAAGAGGTGTGTGAAACACTGTGTGAAAAGAGTATTTTTTAAAAGCTGTGATGATATGACAACCAAGCTAGTGAAAAAGTCGGGGGGCGGGGGGAGGTTCCAATACCCATTATCTTGAGGACATAGCAACAAACAAGTCACTAATAGCTGCCTGGGGATTTTTTGGGGGGAGGGGAAGCTTTAAATATTTAATCTGTATATACCCTAAGGTTTAAAATGCTTTTATTATATAGATATATATGTGTGTGTGTATATATATATATACATAGTGTAAAACCAGGACTCCGGGCCACTGAGAATAGATTTGGGCCAAGATAAAAAGTTTCAGAACAGACAAATTAGGGCAAATTGCTAAAAAAAAAATCTTTATGTAAGATTTTCCCTTGTTCCCCTTCTTGGCTGCAAGGCCCCAATAACTTTTCCCCATTTCCTCTCTACTCTCAGTGGCCCTGCCAGGACCTGAGGGCTGGGCTGAAGGATATCTAAAGAAGTTAGTTGGTGGAAAATCCTCTCTCAGTGGCCCTGCCAGGACCTCAGGGCTGGGCTGAAGGATATCTAAAGAAGTTAGTTGGTGGAAAATCCTCTCTACTCTCAGTGGCCCTGCCAGGACCTTAGGGTTGGGCTGAAGGATATCTAAAGAAGTTAGTTGGTGGAAAATGTGCATATTTTAGGGTATTTAGAAGCTAGTTAAACTGGATTCTCTCCTGGTGTTCAAGGGGAGCAGATCATATTCTTGAAAATTATGATAGGGAAAGAATAGCTCCCTAACTGCTTTGTGGGGGACACTGCTATCACCCTTCCCCTCTAGCAAAAAACACAAGCCACATCAAATGCCACTTCTTTGTCTAGGAAAAAGCAAAACAAAATAGGTTCTGGTGTATAAGCCCTTCCCAGCATCAAGCTCAGTTCATATTCTTAATCAGGAGTCAGCAAAGTTTTTCTGCAAAGGGTCAGGTAGCAGTTTTAGGTATTGTGGCACACAGACTCTGTTGCAGTGACGGCACTGCTATCATAGAGGGGAAGTACTCACAGACTGACACACACACACAAATGAGGGTGGCTCCGCTCCAATCAAACTTCATTTTTCAAAAGCATTCAATGGACTGGCTTTTGTCCTCAGGCCATCATTTGTCCACCCCTGTTCCAGATAATAACCACAAATGGTGCCTCTCTTCTGAGTGCTGTGAAGTGCAGCTAGGCTAATACCCACTTACACAGTATTTAGTACACACATAGGGGACCCACAGCTGTGGTAGAAGAAGCCCGAGTGACCTGAGGATTCAGTGTTTATGATCCACAGTTATAAATCACTTGGTCAGAAACCAGTAGGAACCTGTTTCATTTAAAAAGAAGGGAGCAGGTAGCTGTTTCTGGCTTTTGCTAACCTCAGAGCTGCAATCAGGAGCTGAGGATAAAGGTCATTCTGTTGTGGCTTGTAAAGATGCAAAGAAAAGCAATAAATTATGGGTAAGGGGCACCTTAGGATCCCTGCAGGGTCAATATATCTTTCCAAGGCATCATATGTAAGTCAGCACTGAGGAATTCACTACTCAAACGACAAGACTTATCAACTCAAAGGTTAATTTGTTCAGCACGTGGCTGAAAAACCAAACAACAAAACCAAATATATAATGGCAATAGAATTTCCTACAGGTGGAGGAAATCTTGCCAGTCATCTTAGCCAGCTGTTTCATGTTACTGATGGAGAAACAACGGCTCAAGAAGAAAGCAGCATCTTTCCCAGCTTGTTTGTGGAGGAATCACCCAGTAGCCATTTTAACTTCCAATCCATTGCTATTTCACTAAGCAACCTGATTTTAAAGGAGACTCACAAGCCATATAAACACCTATATCAGGAGATTATCTTCTAAGTAACCAGCTACCCTTAAAGACAAGTTTTCTGCTGAGATAGAAATGGCCCCAGAAAACATCTGAAATTTACTGAGGGGAACAAAAGGCAATTTGTCACTGATTTAATGTTGTTGACAAAAACTGCACAGGATAGAGCATTAAATGGCCATCTTCCCATGTATATAGATGCTGATCTCTCATGTTGTATGATAACATGGCAAGAACAGATTGGGAAGTTCTTAAATCAAAGTTTGCATTGATCTGTTTCCCTCCTAACAAATCAAAGGCAAATGTTATCCTCATATCTTTGGTGTCTGTGACATAGAGGATTCCTTGGGCGATGAAGGCGTTGCCAGCCTTGGATTTGGGGTACGTGGTATTGATGTGTTGCACCACGGAAAATGTCTTTTCCTCCAGTTGTGCTACGAGAATACTCGAGCCGTCCACACTTGAAGCATAGATAATCCAGAGGCCCTTTTCATCCACAGCTAGATTGAAATAAGTCTTGGAGTTTGCAAAAAGGTATTTTCGATCAAAATACAAGGCGTTTTCAAGCTTCAGAGTTTGGGATGTTTTTTTGTCAAATTCAAATCTGAAATGTATAAAAGAAAAAGACACGAGTCACCATTTTTGTAGATGAAGGTGATCTGTTAGGCTTCTCTTAAACTAAGTTAGGTCTGAGGAGAGGCCTGGGATTCTGCATTTCTAACAAGTTCCCAGGTAAGGCTTGTTCTGGTGGTCCTTCAACAATCTGTGAACAGCAAGGTTGTAAGGGCAATGACTAGCTTCTCCAGCAGAAGAAACAGAGAGGCAGTAGCATGGTTTAAAGCAGGCATCCTCGAACTATGGCCTGCGGGCCACATGCGGCCTGCCTAAGGACATTTATCTGGCCCGCTGGGTGTTTTTGCCACCGCTGCCTGTCTGCTTAGCAGCTGACTCATCCTGGGGCCCTCAGTCTGGCCCTCCAACGGTCTGAGGGACAGTGAACTGGCCCCCTGTTTAAAAAGTTTGAGGACCCCTGAAAGAGAATACTCCTCAGAGTGAGAACGAATTCATGTCTGAGTGACCACTTACTAGCTGTGTGATCCCAAGAAAATTACTTTACCTCACTAATGCTCAGCTGGTTGGTGACCTCCTAAAACGCCCTCTCAAAGATACTTAGAGCTGCAAGGGCTGTAAAAAGTCCAATCCTTTCATTTTAAAATGAAAACAAAAGAAAAAAAAAAGAAAAGATATAAAACCAAAAGAAGTAACTAGCCCATGGATACAAGTAAGTAGCAGAGTCAGAATATAAACTTGGATTTTCTAACTCTAAGTTCAGAAGTTATTCCTTTATTCCATACTAAATTTGAAGAAAAAAAATTTTTTTTTTTGAGACAGAGCCTCAAGCTGTCCCCCTGGGTAGAGTGCCGTGGCATTACAGCTCACAGCAACCTCCAACTCCTGGGCTCAAGCGAGTCTCCTGCCTCCACCTCCCAAGTAGCTGGGACCACAGGCGCCCGCCACAACGCCCGGCTATTTTTTGGTTGCAGCTGTCATTGTTGTTTGGCGGGTCCGGGCTGGGGATTCGAACCCGCCACCTTAGGTGTACGTGGCTGGCGCCCTAGCTGGTTGAGCTATAGGCACCGAGCCTGAAGAAAAAAATTTTATAGCCTTCTAATATAAGAAGAAAGTCACCAGTTGAGAAAGGATGTAGCAAAGTCATGGCTGGAAAGAACGTATTGCTGTCAGGTAAGTAGGTGGATAAATTAAATTATGGTATGCAATCACATCCCCCTTAGCTCCTGGAGGCTGTCTGATTTGGCAAACTCCAAATCCAGATCCTCTATCAAAAAAAAGTAAATTACGATTCAAAAGTAACTAATCCCAGAATGAAAATCCCAGGACCTTCAGCTAAAAAAAAAAAACAAACCACCAGAGGGTGCCATTGAGCAGCAGAAGAAACATCAAGTGTGTGAATCTGTGGCTATGCATTTGAGCATAACAAACTTGAAGTTGATTAAGAAACCTTGAAGTAACTTTGAAAAAAATTGGAGGGGAGTGAGGGATTGGAAAGGGTCCCTGTCCATCTCAGCTCACAGGAATTCTCCTTCCTCTGAATACCTGGAATTCAGTACTGTCATTTGGCCATCTGGTCCCAGCACCTAGCAGCTGCATTCTTTGGTGAGGCTTTGTCCCTCCCAGTAAGAACAGGGTCTGCCTGCCCCTTAGCTCTCAGCCCATAACCTGTGCACCACAAACTTAGCTACCTTAGAAGAAACCCTTTCTTAAAGAGGCCAGTCCTCATTCTTGGGGCATTTTCACCCCAAAACTCCTCAGCTACCGCCAACTCCATGTGACAATAGCTCTGTGTAACATGGCAACAGGGGTCCACCAACTAATTGAGAAGCATCACAGGAAGGAGCTTGTCGGGGAGTGAGATCAGCTGCCCGTTCCTACCAGCATAAGACTCTGCCCAAATGGGGTGGCCATGGAGGGGAAGGGATGACAGAGGAGTCAGAGAGGACTCCTCCTGCCACAGCCAACACTTGAGTCTAATGTGGCTCGATCTAACTGCAGGTTATATTAGGAAAACTGTCCCCATCCTAACCTGAACACACAAATGCCGAAAAAACTGTTAAAGCTAGACCTGGCTAAGGGCAGGAGGAGGATGAAGTCAGGAGAGAAGGGACTTAGCCTCTCTCAAGGCCACTGTTTCTTGTTTTGAATGACTGGGACTGTGGCACTCATAATACTGGGATTGTTGTTTCACATGGGGTAGAGCTGGAAGGACTCAGAGGCTTAGTCTATCTTTGTAGTTGAGGATATAGAGACCACAGGAGGTGGTGTCTCTTATCCAAGGTGGTGTCTCATAGAGTAGGCAGAAGAGTTGGAACCAGAAAACAGGCATCTTGGTTTTCAGTTCATTAGTTTCTTGATTTGCCCAGGATGACCTGCTTCTGCCTCTAGAGTCCAGAACTTGATTTCTTCTCGAACCATAAACATACAACTTCAGTAATTCTTGTGGGGAAGCAGAAAGGCTCAGCTGCTGCCCTGGGCACAGTCTGCCCAAGTGACCCCTCCCTTGCCCTGGGGAAAGCGGAGGGAGGTCCACAGCAGGATGGCCGGTCAAGCTGAAGGCCGTGACGCCTGACTTTGGGTTGCACTCTCTAGTCTTCAATGATCTCAGATGTGACATGAAATTCCTCACACCCAAAGTTTTCCAAAATAAAACTAGTATCAGAGAGTGACACCTTTGGCCAAAGGGAGCTCTGGGTTCTGGCTGCTCCCTTCCTCAAAGGATGAGAAAACTACTGCCCCTTACTACCACTCCATCTCTACTTCTGCCTGGGCCTGACCTTCTTCACAGCATCCAGATAAGCAGTGAATGTATAGCCCAGGGACTGCTGGGACGCTGGGCTCACTCCCTGTGATTCTGATTCATTCAGCCAACAAACCATGATTGCCCTCTGACTGTGTGCAGGCCCTAGGGACATAAAGATGGTGGAAACACAGTCCCTGCCCCTAAGGGGCTCAGGAGAACCCCACTTAGCAGGTGTGCGGTGCTGGAGGGGCTTACCTCACTATGGTGTTGGAACCGCCTTTGTGGTAGTAGAGATAGTTGTTGTAAACAGCATGCCCACAGCCATGGAAATAATGTGGGAGGTGGATGAACGTGTAACTGCCATTCACAAGTGAGGGCTGGTCTCTGAATTCCTTCACCATGATACCTGTCGGGGGAAGCCAGAGAGACTCTGTTACCTGCTGTCCAGCCGTCACAGCCTGGGAGTGAGTCCTCCAGAGGACTTGAAAATGCAGAAGTCACGAGTGAGATATTCCCAAGGTCCTTTGTCCAGTATAAAGAGTTCAAAGTGCAATTCTCCCCATGAATTCCTGGAATGTCTTTCAAACCCAGTAGCCACAGAATTGTCTTTGCTTCTCCTGAGAGAACTGTGCGCCACCCTCTCCCCAGCCCACTCTAGGAGAGCTGTGCAGGCTGACACCAGGAGTAACAGCAGGTCCTTGGCACTTTCCCAGTCACCTCGGGACCCTCCCTTTGCTCTTCCTGCACTTCACAGCAGCCCCTACTAATGAACAGTACCACTCTTCTTTCTTACAGTCACAGAATCCTTCTTAGCTGGTGATCTGGGCAGTTACTAACAACTGACCAGTTAGCGCTGATGAAATAAAGCTGTTTCTCCAACCAGGCTGTATACCCCACTGGTAATTCCTGGCCACATTCCTTTGGGACAGTGCGACTGGGGTCTCATGCTTTGATGCTGTATAACTGCAAGGTGACACCTTGCCTTCTTCCCGGGGCGCTCTGTCTAACGGGTGTCTAAGAAAGATGGCCAGAGGTGCCACTCTCCTGGGAGGTGGCGCCCTTAGAGAAAGAGGTGTTTCTTCTACATTTTAGTTTGGGGTTTATAAGGCCTGTAGTCGTGATCCTATTTGTTTCCTTCTGGATACTTTGCCTAAAATCGGATCGGCTTAGAGTGTCCTGGTCATGTCCTTGTGACCTGAACGGCAAAACTTGTCACCATGAGGAATGTATTCTGCCCATTCATTTGTGCTTTCTAAAATAAAGAGCAATTTATTAAACCAAGTAGCAGGAACTTCAGACACACAGAAACAGAATAAGCCTGGAGGTAGGTGACAGATGAAAAATACAGTTATTACACAGACATGGATTGTCTGCCGTTGAAAGTACCTGAAAAGTGTTCAGTCACCCAGATGCGGTCATCACTCTTGTTAGCAGACTCTCTTATCCAAGTCCCAAATGTCTCCGTAAGTTTGAATACTTGCGTTGGTTTTCCAATGGAAGTGATCATGGAGTCTGCCCCAAGAAGAGAAAGAAAAGTTACTCACCTGCTAGTTATGACTTTAAGGGATCCAGCTTCCAAATTTTAAAACAGGATGTTTTGTTTCTGTACCTGCTTGAGGGGAACGGTGCTCGTGGATCTTCTCTTCAGCTTTACCAACCAAGGTGTCATCATTTGGTATGGCACATGTCTCTCCTAAAATAACAGCGATACTCAGAGCAAGACAGCTGGTGCAGTGTCATCTGTGTAACTTTGTAATTGCTGCTTTTCCCACCTCATTCCAGACTTCAGTCCCAGAAGCATCCCTGGCAACAGGCCTGCCAAGTTTCTTGGTTGCTTGCTTTTAAGCACCCAAGCATTCCCAAATTCACTGTCCCCCCTGCCCTACTTGGTGAGTTCCCAACAAACTTTCCATGACCACAATTGCTAAGATAATACAATTCTAAGAGGGCGTCAGAGAAAGGGAGAAAGTGACCTATACCACCCATCCAAGCCCTCAGCAATTTGAGGGGGAAAGGAGGCTTGTTGATAGCTCCTTAGCATCTCTGGCAGGTGGTATGCATGACCGCATTGTTCTGGAAGGATTTTCACTCTCAGGGAGGTTGGTGGGGGTGCTATGAGGAAGCAGCCTCAAAGATGGGGTAGTCTACTTTACCCAGCTTCTCCTGGGAGAAGATAAGGAGAGGAATCACAGCACCTCAGAGGAAGAAGGAACCTAGAGTCATTTGGGCCCAGAGACGCTGGAATCTCCTCCTGACCATTCCCCGCTGTCTCTGCTAAAGGCCTGCAGGCCCAGGTGCCTGATTCACGGTTGGTTTGAGGCTACACCTGAGCTATAATTCATTCTCCTTGGCTTGTCAGTCTTCCCCTTAACGAATGGGTTTCATTCAGACCTTGGTGAAGAGGTACCTGGGGTAGCAGAAGCCAGGCAGGGCAGAGGGTGGGCTGGACTGCAGAGAGGGCAAGTTGGGCCTTTTGGCTTTCTGGGAAAGGCCAGGCCTTCCACCTAGACAAATTCTGAGGGGTTCAAATCACTTTGTGGTTATCAGAACCGGTGGCTTCTCTGCTGTCAGTAGGGAAGCTCACAGAATAATCTGAAGGGTTTCTTATCAGTAAGATACGAAGGTGATTACATGATCTCCAAGCTTCTTCCTAGCTGGATAGGCCCTTGTTTTTCTGAATCCCTTGACTATAGGGAGATAGCAATATCGGGGGTCCATTACAGCTTCCCCACTGGCAGTCCTGCTGCCTCTGGGTTTTATTTGGAGCTTCCACTCAGGAAATTAAAGGATGTTAAGGAAATGGAATTGGAGCAGGAGAGAAGGTCAAGTTCAAATGCAAATGCTTGGTAACCCAGGACTCATTTCTAGGAGGCAGAGTGAAGTTAATGGGCTGTCATTTAAAGCAGTTTTCACAACTCCAGGCCCAACCCCTGCCCACCCAGCCTCTTAACAGGTAGGCCTGGCAGAGGAGACTGCTTCTCCAGGCACAGACTGTCGCCAGCTGCTAATTTCCTTGGCAAATTAGAATTCTGCAAAAGCTCAGGTCGGATGCCTTCTCTTGGGGGAAGGCCCTGCTCAACTCATTCTCCCTGTGAAGCTGCCCCGAGGGCTGGTGCTAACGGATGGGGTGGCGCTGAGCTTGCTCTGCTGGAGTGATTATGGCGGGGAAGATGGGAACCTCTTTGAAAGCACAGATTTGCCCACTCTGACAGCAGAGTGTATGCCCCTGAAATTCTTCCATGAAGAATAGCACACCAGACAGAACTGAAGACTGTTCAGGAAAGTGGCAGTAACAGCCACAAGTCTGAGAGAAATTCCAGGTAGGATCCTCCTCTCTGTTTGCCACAGAGGTGATGGCCTGGAGTTGCAGCTCCTTGTGGGTTAAGTGAGGGGATAGATCCTAGGCTGCCTCTTAGGGGAAGTTCTAATGTCACACTACAAATATTTTCCATTAACATGATCCTTGATTTCTAATTAGCTTTCAATCCTGTGGCCACTCCTGCAACAAACTAGCTAAAGAACATGTCCTCTTGGCCTGGGTCAGGTCTCAAAGTGCAGATCTCTGCCTCTGAAAGGACAATGCCCTGGCCTAAGAGCTGGGGCTTTACAGTCAGGCACACCTGCATTCAGATCTGCGCTCTGTATTACTAATTGGATGAACTTGGGCAAGCTGCTTACCTCCTTAGGGGGTCAGTTTGTATCTGTTAAATTGGAGACAGTGATTCGAAAATCATGGGATTGTTCTGAGAATTAAATGAGCTCAGTATCAGCATCCTACCTGGCACTGGACAGTTAGTGGTGGCAGCAGGAACATTGTGGTCACCACCTGTGAGGAGCTAACCAATATGAACTCTCCAGCACCAGTTGAGGCCCTGACTCTCCAAAGACTGTGTCACTGTGAAAAGTTACCAGCTGAGCTTTAGGGGAAAGGGATAGCGGATAGGCCAGGTGGAGGAGAAGATGAGATAAATGCAGGGTAGAGGAGAGGGCCCGGCCCCGGGCAGACTGCTCAGACCTCCCACGAGCATGGTGCACAATGTGGACCCTCATTTTGAACTAAATCTCTTCCTTGTGTTTTAAAAAGATCTGGTCGCCAAGCCTGGGGTGCAGACCAAGAGTTTGGGATTATTAGTGGAAAAGGTGGGTTCCCCGGCAGGGGTTGGTGACCTGAGCACTGGCCGTTGAACATGTTTGGCTGCCGAGGGCCTTTGGCTCTTCTGCTTCCTGGGGGTCCTGGAGGGCCTGGGGGTCCTGGGGGCCCAGGTGGGCCAGGTAGGCCTTGATCTCCTTTGGCACCTGGAGAGAGAGCGGAGGAAGGGGAGAGAGGTAAGGAGAAAGAGAAGGGCAGGAGAAGGAGAGATTGATTAATGAGCTATAAACAGAGGTTGGGTTTCCTGTGAGGGAAAGTGAATGGTCAGCAACTCCAGGAGTGTCACTGGGCTGCCCCCGGGGGTAACTTACTGTAGCACTGTCTATGCTGAGTTGGGGAAGAACTCCAAAGGTGCCAAGTACCAGCTACAGGCCAGGGACTGTGCCAAGAGGTTCACAGTCTTGCCATCATTCTTCCCAACTTCCCTGTGAGTAGTCGTGTCCCCTCAGAAAACCAAGTCTTAGGGAAGTCAAGTAGTTTGCCCAAAGTCACAATCTGAAGAGAGCTGGAACACCATTTCCGGTATGCTTCACTCTAACGCTCATCCTTTGTTCACTGGCCATTGTCAGTGGACCTCAATCCCAACTGCTTATTGGAGTCATCTAAAAAGGCCCAGGCTCTGGCACGGCACGGTGGCTGATGCCTGTAATCCTAGTACTCTGGGAGGCTGAGGCGGGTGGATTATCTGAGCTCACGGGTTTGAGACCAGCCTGAGCCAGAGCGAGACCTCCCATCTCTAAAAATAGCCAGGCATTGTGGTGGGTGCCTGTAGTCCCAGCTACTTGGGAGGCTGACACAAGAGAATCACTTGAGCCCAAGAGTTTGAGGTTGCTGTCAGCTGTGATGCCATAGCCCTCTACCAAAGGTGACAAAACGAGACTCTGTCTTTAAAAAAAATAAATAAATAAAAAGGTCTGGGCCCCATCTCGGAGCAATTAACTCAGAATGCGGCTGGGGAGGTGGGCCACCTGTACCTCCCCCAAATCTCCTAGTCTGCAGACAGCCTGAAAAGCCCTGCCCTGGGTGGCAGAGGAAATCAGGAGCACCTATATGTTCTAGTTCTATTCAGCTTTGTGATGCTGGCTAGGGACCATAACCCTTCTGGGCCTGTTTCTTCATCTCAAAATTGAGTCTCCAATGGTGCCCGTAACTCAGTGGGTAGGGCACCAGCCACATACACCTGGCTGGTGGATAAGAATCTGACCTGGAGCCAGCTGAACAACGACAACTGCAACAAAAAATAGTTGAGTGTTGTGGTGGGCGCCTCTACTCCCAGCTACTTGGGAGGCTGAGGCAAGAGAATAGCTTAAGCCCAAGAGTTGGAGGTTGCTGTGAGCTATGACACCATAGCACTCTACTGAGGGTGGCATAGTGAGACTTTGTCTCAAAAAAAAAAAAAAATTCCTTCCCTGCCCTGAAGGAATCAGTGAGGTCATTGCTGTGAAGGCTTTGACAGCTGCAGAGTCAGCTGCTCCACTAACTGTAGGTGGCCCACGTGGGTGCAGCACTTTGCGGGGGCCGTTGGTTGCAGAGCTTTCATAAAAATGCCACTGGCTGAGCTTTTCTAGCCCTTCCCATGGTTCTACATCCTGTCCTGGGCCCAAACTGGTGAGCTAAGGTCTCTTTGGCCACCACTTCACAGCCAGACCAAATAAGCCTTTTCAGCCTCTCTAGAGTGGGCAAGTAAGGATAGCAGGGCTGGAGGCAGGTCTCTGTCCACTCAGGAAGGGACAGAATTCTGTAGGCACCTTCTCCACTCTCTCCTAAGGGACACACTCAGCTCTGGCCAGGTCTTTTCCACTGGGGCACATGAGGGATGGTGCTTTTCTCTTTTTTTTTTTATTTTTGGAGATTAATCGAGAGTACAAAGAACCAGGTTGTACTGATTGCATTTGTTTTGTAATTCCCTCTTATAATTGTGTCCCTCCTGCCCCCAAGAGGTGTGTCACACAGCAGGACCTCCCATCTCCCCCACCCTTGGTGCTTTTCTGAAGGGTTCATCATTACCCCTCACTTGGTCAGGCAAACACAGTATTCTGGACATGCAGATTTCCCATATAACCCAGGTGTAGCATGATCTTATACTTTTCAAATATATTTATGTCTAGTATCCTGTCAAAACATTTAAACACCCTCTGTTTAAAACAAAGTACATGACATATAATTTGATCTTCCCTTGATGCTTTGGTCTTAGTGTCTGGTAAATAGTAGGCACTCAGCCAAGGCTGGAGGGACGGTTGGATGGATGGGTGACTGATTTGGGGTCATTATTCTAAACATCTGGTATCATCCTAGGGTTTGGTCTCACTGTGTCACCCTTGATAGAGGGCTATGACATCACAGTTCACAGCAATCTCCAACTCTTGGGCACAAGAGATTCTCTTGTTTCAGCCTCCCAAGCAGCTGGAATTGCAGGCACCCACCTGGCTATTTTTTGGTTGCAGTTGTCACTGTTGTTTAGCAGGCCCAGGTTGGGCTTGATCCCTCCACCCTCGGTGTATGTGGCTGGCGCCCTACTCACTGAGCTACAGGTGCCCAGCCATCATCCTAGCTTCTTAAGGACAGATGTTCTGTCATATTCATTTCTAGCTACTAGCAAAGTCTCTGACTCATAAATGGTGTTCTCTGGTAATCAGGGCATGTTTATTAAGTACATTAATAGAACAGTTCTGTTTTGTGGTATGCGTGGTCTGAGAAGTAAATAAGAACTTGATTCTTAAGTTCTGGCTCCTCCTCTTCTGTGAGCATCAACTGTCCCCGTCCTACCCCGTGTGATTATCTTTGTGGTGGCTCACTGCATCTTACCCTCTTCCCCCCAGAACATCAAATATCTGCTTCTACTCTGGCCTGGAAAATCACCCGCTGTGTGTTGCCCCAGTTCTATGTCCAAAGGCTTCAGATCAGGGCCTGAGGATGGCTCTAGCTCAACTGTGAAGAAAAAGCTTCTGCTTTTTGCAGTTGTCCCCAGAGGTTTCCTAAGTTCTTGTCTAATTCTGGATTGCACTGGATTTCAATAGATATTTGGAAAATGAGGCTTCCTTCATCCCATCCAATCCAACCATGGCTTTTGGATCTGAATTATCTAAATGACTTATGTTTAGATCCCAGACCTGGTCTTGCCCACGTGGAATGATGCAGAACTTCAAAGCGTGTTGTAAGACACGTGACCACACACGGCCAGTGAGGACAGAGAGCAGCCCCTGTATTGAAATCCAGGGAGTCCTCTGGGCCTGCATGTCCCCGGGAGAGCCTGGGAGCCCCTCTCACCTGCCAGCAGCACATCGTTGGACACATCTCCTTTGTCTCCCTTTTCTCCCTTCTGCCCTGGAGGGCCCTCATTTCCTGCTGAGCCCAATTCACCAGGGTCTCCTTTTTCTCCCTTTTCACCTGGATTTCCTGTGGCTCCAGGTAGCCCTGACAAAAAGAACAACATATTAATCTATTGTGCAAGAAATTCTGGTACACCGTTTTATAATACTATACATTGTTCTTTGGGGGGAAAGCAGCTTTATAAACCAAACATGTAACCCTTCCTGACCATTTTAGGGCAGCGGCATGGCTATAAATTCATTAAAGAATAATGTTGTCAGGTGGCTCTATTGGAATACGTTCAGAGAAATTAGTCTGGGGCAAGAGGTTGGAGGGAATAGTGAACCCCCAGAGGGATGACCACAGTGACAGCAGAAAGAAAGACAGGTAGGCATAATTGGAACCCTGGCGCCATGACACTGGGTGGGGTTTGTCTGGTGCTATAATAGTGGGTGTCATCTAGTTTATTTCTCACACCCGACTAGACTAGCAGGCTGGGCAGTTATCCTTTTGTAGAAGTTGGAACTGAGGCTGTCATTGTTATAATGGAAGCTGCCAAGTGAGGGGCAAAGGACTTCTGATTCCATCTCTGATGCTCTCTTGTGTAACATTCCAATGCAAAATGCTTTTAATCACAATGCAACACAGGTAAAATATTTTTAGGATAACCATTATATATATATATGTATGTATATATACATACATATATATGTATGTATATATATATGTGTGTGTGTGTGTGTGTATTTTTTTTTTTTTTTTTTTGAGATAGAGTCTCACTTTGTTACCCTTGGTAGAGTATTGTGGCATTATAGCTCAAACTCTTGGGCTCAAGCAATTCTCTTGTCTCAGCCTCCCAAATAGCTGGGACTACAGGCATCTGCCACAATACCTGGTTATTTTTAGAGACAAGGTCTTGCTCTGGCTCAGGCTGGTCTCAAACCTGTGAGCTTAGGCAATCCACTCAGGCCTCCCAGAGTGCTAGGATTACAGGCATGAGCTAGCTACCTCCCAGCCTAGGCTAACCATTCATAGGGATGGTGAAAGTGTGAACAAAAGATAGTGGGTGAAATTTCCTCTTTTGCTAATGGAGAACTACCACTCTCTGCCACACAGCTAGAAATCAGTCAGGTTCTAAGCAACAGCTGGCATCAGCCTTGGACCAGAGGAAATGCCAGGGCTTTGGTTTGTCCCAGCTCACTGATGGAAGGTGGTTCCCAGCAGCACAGGGAGGGATAGGAGCCTGCCAAGCTCACTAAGCTCAGAAGTTCAAAATCAGAGTTTGGGAGATGGAGGTGGCTGGAATTTGCAGGATGGAGTAGCAGAGAGGAGAGCAGTGCAGAAGGAGGTCTGCAGATCAGCAGGGGCTCCCTTAAGTCCTGGGCTGGGTGATGAACTTCCACGGGTGGGGGTGGAGGTCTTCAGGGGGCTAGAAAAGGAACTCACAGTTCACTGAAAAATTCTCAGTGTTCACAGGGCAGAATGTTCTCATTCCCACCAGTCAGCATGGATATCATGTGTGTGTGTGTGTGGGGGGTGAGGGGATATAAGTCTCATAAAATAATGGGGTGTCAGAGGTAGCTAGGTGAGTTTCTCAGCAGAGTGCCCTGCCTCAATCCAGGGGAAAGCAGGAAGACAGGCCATCAAGACCACCCAAGATGAAAGGAGCCTGGAGGGCCTCTGACAGGGCAAAGTCTCTGGACGTTTCTGTGCTGCCCAGTCCGCAGGGAGGTAGGTTGTCAGTCACTCAGTGGGGTTAAATCCTTTGAACTCCTGATCAGAGCAGTTTAGATTAGGGAACCTGGCTTGCTTGCCCTGTGGGATGAAACTGGTTTTCCTCGCCCCCTTTCTAAATGTGTTACTGGCTATTTGTTAATGACTCCCCCCTTATGTTCCCATGTACCCAGTTTTTCCTTCTATCCAATCTTCCTGTGGACTTGGGATTCTTTTAACCTTATCTTTTTGACATCTTTGCATTTTGCATATGCATTTTGTGTTAAAACTTAGTAAAAGGCATCTGGAAAAGCTGCCTTGACTCACTCTGCTGCTGCAGCCTGTGAGTCAATGTGTCAGTACGCCTTCCCTCCAGACTTCTCTCGGACTCTGTGTACTAAGCTGGTGTACTACTGTCTAGTGATTTCCCCCAGTGTCATCTTCCCTGTTTACATGGACAATGGGCATCTGATAGAACACTTAGAAAAATCTTGTCGTTAGCCCCAAGGTAAAGGCTGCTGTGGACACATCATTACCAAGCTTAAAAACAAGCTTCAGCAGGAGCAAAGTGCCCTGCACGTAATTTAACTGCCTGCCAGAAGAGAGGCCAAAACTCACTCAGCTCATGTAATTCAGCATATTCACAATTTACACAACAAAAATCATAGGATCATCTCAATGGATATAGAAAAGAGATTTGATGAAATTCAGCATTTTATTCTTAATAATAAAAATTCTCATCAAACTAAGAGTAGAAGGGATCTTCCTCCATCTTAAAAAGAGCAGCTAAGAAAAATCCACAGCTAATGTCAGCCTTTAACTGTCACAGACTAAATCCTTTCTCCTAATATTGGGAACAAGACAAGGGATATGATCTCAACATTATCTTTAATGTTCTACTGAAGGTCTTTGCCAGTGCAATAAGGCAAGGAAAAAGAAAAGCCATACGGTTTGGAAAGGATGAATTAAGGCTGTCTTTATTCATAGATGACATGACTATGTAGAGAATCTCAAAGAATTTACAAAAAAGTTTCTATATAGCCTAAGAATATGAGGAGGGGGGATGGGTGGAGGGAGAGTGATTGGAGGGATCACTTCTATGGTTTATCTTACAAGGGTACAAGTGAATCTTTCTAAGAGTAGAATATAATTGTCTTAACACAATAACTAAGAAAATGACATAAAGGCTATGTTAACCAGTTTGATGAAAATATTTCAAATTGTGTATGAAAACACCACACTGAACCCCATGATTGCATTAAATGTGCACAGCTATCATTTGATTAAAAAAAAAAAGCTTCTAGAGTTTGTTAGTTTTTACCTGAAGTCATAAACACTCATTAAGTTTCCACCTCTAGGGGATTTAAATATTCATTAAGTAAAAAATAGAACTTGTAGGTCAGCTGCTGGTGGCTCATGACTAGCACTCTGGGAGACTAAGGCTGGTATATTGCCTGAGCTCAGGAGTTTGAGACCAGCCTGAGCAAAGTGAGACCCATCTCTACTAAAAATAGAAAAACTAGCCAGGTGTTGTGGTAAGAGCCTGTAGTCCTAGCTTGGGAGACCAAGACAAGAGAATTGCTTGAAGTCCAAGAGTTTGAAGTTGCTGTGAGCTATGTTGCCAGTGTGCACTCTACCCAGGGTGACTGAGACTCTGTTTCCAAAAAAAGAAACCAAAAAACAGAAAAATAGGACTTGTTAGTTCTCTATATCTCCTTTGGGCCTAACCTTTCCTTTTTTCTTTGTAATGTGAGCCATAGGTAATTTCTTTTTTGTGGTAAAATACGTGCAACATAAAATTTACTATTAGAGACATTTAGTACACTCACAATATTGTATGACCAACCATTTGTCAGCAAATAGGACTTGTAAGTCCTTTTTTTGGCTCTGGTGGGTCTGGACATTGATTAACCGAAGAATAGACCTCTCCTTGCTCTTCTGGTTTTGTGAAACGTCCTTTCAGATTGTAGAAGATTCACAGCAGATAACCCTCCTACCTTCGTCCAGCAGATGACCATTGATCCATGTCAAGGCAAGCCCATCACCTCCTGAGCTGCACATGCACCACACCCAGAATTGCTTTAGAAGGGCCCCTTACCCTAACTTGATGTTGTCACCATTTTCCATTTTTGGTGGCAGCCCAGCTGCTTGCGGATGCTCTTAGTATAAATCTCTGCTATTATCTCCCCTCGACCTGTTTCTCTGCAGTACCTTTCCACTTTTGGCCTCTAACGGAGGTCCCTGAGAGGGGAAGTGATTGCCTAATATTGGGCAAAGATATTGCCACATATGGATCAACTAACACAAGACCCTACCTCTTGGGATATTTGCTCATTTGAACACCAGCTCCCTGGATATACTGCTCAGCAGAGAAATTGCTCAAATTACTCTGTTGGAGATTTCAGTGATGCGGAGTTTGTCACATCACCATGTAGCACGATTCACATTCACACATTCAAGTTCTCCTTGCTGCCATGAGTCCATCACTCCCTAAAATGTAATTCTGGAGCTCTGAGAACCTTTCATTTACCCTGGAGGAGTCATAAATATTCAGAATGGTCCCTGCTCTTCCATATTCAAAGGACTGTCTACAGACCATCTGAGCAAGACAGCAGTGTGTGAAAGAATCTCAAAGTGTTGAAAATTATTAGAAAGGGAACAAAGAAAAACATCTGTTAGATTTCAGTCAATCTTAAAAAACATCTCAGTGAAAGCCACGGCCACCCGGACAGAGGAGCTGGGGGAGGCAGTGGAAGAGGACGTGGAAGGGAGTGGGACACCCCTCCTTTGCAGCACCTGTTCTGCTGTGGATTCACTAATCCGGGGGCCAAATGACATAGGGGGTCCCAGCTCATAATGCGTCCCTCACAACAGCACTGAAAATCCAGTGCACCTGCCCCTCACGAGGACATCTGGCTGGAAAGTGGTCAGCTTACTTGAGAAGAGGCCTTGTGTGGGGCCCTGTGCACGAGAAGATGTTCTTTTGTTAGTGTTTTAAATAGGCAATTTGGCACATTATCTGAGGGAGACAAAGGAGGAGAACGTTGCCATAGAGTCCAGCCAGCACAATGCACCAAGTGTAACTGACACCTCTGAAAGGTCTCACAGGACCCAGATTTAGCAGTGCTCAGGGAAATGGTATCCGTTCCTTCAGGGTTTTCTTTTTCAGGCATTTATTGTAGTCACAAAGAGCCTTCTGCATCATCATCTGATTCCCCTTTCCCTTCTTTCATTCCTTCCTCTTATACCTTTTTTCTCTCAACATGGCTGTATGTGAAATAGAAAAATGTTCCTGCAGCCATGCAGCTGTTGTGATACAGCCCCCACATGGGCAGGAATTGAAGCCTTTTAAAGGCCTTTGCTTGAGGATGTCATTTGACTCTTAGCTGGGGTCTGCATTACCATTTCTCAGGTTTCATTAAGAAAGGGTGGGGGCATTTTGACAAAGGTGATGGTTGGCAAAGGGCAAAGGTAGACAGAATGTCCCCATCCTTTCTTAATGGAAGCATCCCCTTGTCTTTGCGGTAAAGTCACCTTTGCCGTGCTGGCCGGAGTATGTTGTATATCGGAAATAAAACCCCACCTACGTGCAATTCACCACCAGAAGACCTGTATCTGGCATTTTCCATCCTGCCCTGATTCAGGGAAGGTCAGCATTGCTAGCCATGCACAGTGACGCTGTGATACCTGTGATGTGGACCCTCCTGGCGTTGTGTGTCTCGTGACTCCCGGCTGGCTTTGAGTCGGTACATTCTGCTAGAGAAGAAAGGCTGGATTCTGCCTGCCTAGCTGGTGGGCTAGAAATGACTCCGTGCTGTTCTTCTTCCCTGGTATCGCCCACTCAAAACAAACAGTTTCACCAGCATTAGAGTTTGGGGTTGCGTGGTATCTCGGGGCTGGGGTCAACCCCATCATCTTCACAACAGGGGCTGAGGGAGAGCGCTTTATTTTTGTCAGTACCATCTGCCGCTGACTAAGGCGGGGGAGAGCGGGTCAGAGGGGGTCGCATCAAACCCAGTCCTGAGACACGAATAAGGAGAAGGGCTTTTATGCCTGGTTTTTATGAGGATTTGATTTTTCGAGAAGACAGGAATGCAGCATTAACTCTTAAGTGAGAAAATGAAAGATAGATGGAAAGAAAGAAAAGGCTTAATTTTGAGGCAACAGAATGTCATACTCCATAAAAGATGCTAATTGCACAACTGACCGCCGTTAAGTCTCTTTCATTTTTGGGGGGGATGTCTTCCATCCTCCCTCCAGGACCTTGTAAAGCAGAGTGACTCTCTTCCAGTCCCAACTCCTCTCTCCAAAGCTAAGTTAGTGTTTTTAAATGAATACAGACATTTCCACTGAGGTTTCCTTTTGGTCTAAAATAAAGTTTCTCTGTCTCCATTTTTGGAAACAACAACAACGATAGCTAACACTAATGGAGCACTTAGCGTGTGTCTAGCCTTATCCTGAGCACTTTATGTATATTAGCTCATTTAATCTTCCTGATAACACTATGTGGCTGATCTTATTATTGTCTTGATTTTATAAAATAAGAAAACCATGTCAGAGAGTGATTAAGGTTGAACAGCTAGTAAGTGGAAGAGCCAGGACTCAAATCAAACCATCTGGCTCCGGCTCCATGCTATTCCCCACCATTTACCTTAGCATTTCTAAGGTAAGAAACTGAGACTCTTTGATATTTCAATGTCCTGGAAACAGCAGGTAGGCCATAGACCTTAAGCTCTGGCTTCATCAGTTTAGTTGTCTTCTCGGGACCCTATAGTGGCTCCTGGTTGCCTCCTGCATCTGTGGAGCTGAAATCCCTGGCCCTACTTTGAAGGCCATTAGCCCCCATACCCATCTAGCCTGGATCCCGCACTAGTCTACAGGGGTGGCTTTATAACTGGTGAGTCTTCTCTCCCTGCCATGGCCTCCCCTCTTCTCCCTCCCCTTATTTCCAAGATGTTGACCCCTCCTCTCTCTCTTGTCCTTTACCTCTAGATCTACCGCACAGTCCATCCTCTGCACAGGGTCCTGTTTGCTCATCACCTGCACAGGGAAGGTTAGCTTTTGCTTCTGGCAGTATTGCCTGCTGTGAAGTATTAAGCAGCCTTCCAACCCGAATAAACAGTTACTAGTGCATGCTGTGCGAGGGATCTATCTTCTCTTCCAGCTTATAGACAGACACTAGCTCTATTCTTCTCATGTATCCATTCATTCATTTTCTGTTCATCAGTTATTTATTGAGCCTTAGCTGGGTCCTGCTAAGAGCTGTGATAAATAATAAAATCTATAAAACAAGGTCCCTGCCTGTATGCACAAACATTCTAATGAAGTATTTCAAACTAGAAACCATGTTAAGAGTTGTTGCAACCCAACCTCCTCTCTCTATGCGCGGAGGTCAAGGCCTCAGGCCCAGGTGGGGATTGAGGCAAGTGCACCTAGAACTCCTTCCACTGTTCCTCTCTGCCTTGAAAGCAGGGAACAAGAGGCACAAAATCAACTCTGTCCTTGTTACTCGTTGAACTGTGTGTTCTCACAAATGTCCTGTAGGCTTCTTTGAAAGGCTGGAGTCCTCCCGAGCCTCCGAGCTTTGGAGACTCAGCTTCGGAGTTCAGTGTGGAGGGGATCTGAAGCCCCATGTCCTGCAACAATTAACTACGCTCGCCCTTGAGGCCCACGTTTCCTTCCTGTTTGCTCTTGCGCTTTGGCACTTCCGATAACACCACTCTCACAACCTGGCCCAGGCTCTGGAGCAGGGAAGCTGAGTGTCATTGTGGTTAAGAGCAGGGCTGTAGGTGTCAGAGAGACCTGGATTCAAGTCCTGTCCCTCCCCTTTATTAGCTTTTGACATTAGACAAGTTATGTCCATTCATTCAACAACAAATGTATTACACTCCTTCACTGGGTGTTCCAGGCCCTGGAGGTAAAGACAAAGCAAGAAAGACATGGCCTGGCTCTCCCAGACCTCACGTCCCCCCCAGGGAGTCAGACCATCAGCACATCAGGGAATGAGCACCAGGAGGTGACTCAAAAATGGACAGACATTTTGAAAGAGAGCAAGGTAACAGAGTAGGTGAAGCAGGGGCTGGACATGGAGGTTGGGGAGGTGAAATCTGCCCTGCTCCATAGGAGGGGGCAGCCAAGGGGAGGGCAGGGAAAGGGCATTCTGGGGAGTAGGCACAGCAGTGCAAAGGCCCTGGGGCAAGAGCGGGCTCAGCCTATTTGAGAAATAGAAAGATAAGTTTCTTCCTCTGGAAAAAAATATGGCCAGCAAAAATATCCATCCTGGAGGGGTTGGTGTGAGGACGGAATGAACTGAGTACACAGAGCACTTAGCAGACTGCCCACCCGTAAAGGTTAGCTGTTTGTCGTTCTTCAGAAGATTGTTGGAGAGGGCACATCCCGCCCTCCCTCTGTCCCTATCTCTGTGGAACACAGGCCCTTTGTCCTATTTTTTAGAAACAACATTTGTTGTTCCCTCTTTGTGGAATGCATACCCACATCCTTCCCTCCCCAACCCTCCTGGCAAACCACTAATTATCCTCTCTCAGCTTAAATAATGGTCCTTCCCTCCTGCACAGTGGGTGACCTGGCCTGGCAGGGACATCTCTGCAGGGACCCTGCAGTACCCCTCCTGCAAGCCACCACCTGAAGGCTCTGGAAGGGCCTGGGCCTGCCTGGGGCTTCACCTGGCTGCTTGGCCAGTAGTCTTTTCTCTACCTCTAGGAGGTCTAGACCAGGCGTCCTTAAACTACAGCCTGTGGGCCACATGCGGCCCACCTAGGACATTTATCTGGCCCCCCGTGTTTTTGCTGCTGCTGCCTGTCTTGCTTAGCAGCCAACTCATCCTGGGGCCTGCAGTCCAGTCCTCTAAGAGTCTGAGGGCCAGTGAACTGGCCCCCTGTTTAAAAAGTTTGAGGACCCCTGGTCTAGACACTCAGTAAGCAGAGACTAGGACTTGGTAGTCTCTCTCCCTCTGACAGGTTTAAGCATTTATTAAGCAAATAAAACTTAGTCTGTGTTGACCTCAGATGGGTCTAAACATTCATTAAGCAAAGAATAGGACCTGTGTGTTTCTTCCTGTTCTGTTAAACATTCTTTCCAGGTTGCAAAAGATTTATAGGGGCTAACTCTTTGATCTTTTCCAAGGCCTCCAGCAGATGACCTTGGTCTTTTACACCACATCATGAGTTCCCGAGCTGTGACTGAGCTGCACGTACACCACTGCCTGAATGGCACCTGAACCTTGCTCAGACAAGACTCGACCCCATGTGAAAGAACTCCCTTCCCTTAACTCAGGGCTGATGCCATTTTTGGTTGCAGCTCATCTGCGTGCAGATGTATTAACAAGTCTTTGCTATTAACTATACTTGGCCTAATTCTTTGCAGCAGTTCTAACCCTACAATGGCCCACCGCACACCTGGTGTGTGCCCCGCTTCCCTTGGGGGCCCCTCCTCGCTCTCGTCCACCTCCCTGGCCTCCCTTCCTGTCATTGTATCTCGTGGCACCCTGTTCTTTTCCTGAACACACATCTCATGTTCAGACTGTATATGTATGGTTGTTGTCTATTATTGCTGGCCTCGCCATCAATAATGGAAAGTTCCAGAACAGGGCCTGCATCTGTTTTGTTTCTTCACCAGCACTTGAAACCTGCTAAATAAACATTTGTTGACGAATGTCCCCTCCCTCTCCTGTCTTCCTTCACTGCTCAGTCCCCTCCTCATCACCTTCTCCCTGGTCCCCTATGCCACATGCCTCTGCCTGACACCTCCCTGATAACTCCCTCTAGCCCCTAGGGACCCTGATGTCTCCTTGTAGATGGCTCAAGGTGCCTCAAATGCACACATTCCACGCTGAGCCACAACTCTCTCCCTAAATGAGTTGGTGCAGGGCTCCCTGCCTAGGAGGCCAGCCCATCAGTCTATGCCTCGGGCAGGACAGGAACCTCAGGGTCAGTGTTGGTGCCACCCTTACCCCTCTTGTCTGCCTTCCCCTGGGTACTGCAGGTTTTACCCTAGACACCATTCAACTCCATGGTCTGCACCCCCCTTCGCTTCAGCCTGCTCTGAGTGGTGTCTGGGCAGCCTCCCTGTCTGCTCCCTGCTCCAGTTCCCGTGTGGCTCCCAGGCAGTAGCCACAGTGGGATTTAGAAAGCCAGACCTGACCATGGCACCCTTCACTTCTAGAGAAAAGCCCAATTCCCCTCTGCCACCTGCTGCCTCTGGCCCCTCCTCCCTCACCCTGCAAGTGCCGGGTAGGAAGGGAATAGCCCCAGGGCTCAGGAGGGGAGGAGGACAGACAACTTTCCATGGCTGGCCCTTGCCCTGGAGTCTGAGCTGGCCCAGGGCAGAGCAAGGCTATCAACAGCCTCTTTCCACAGAGTTGGGATTTTCAAATAACCTACAAGTTTATCTAGAAGGGGGTTAGTCTCTGGCTTCCCCTGGCCTGAGGCAAGGACCTCCTGCTGGGGCCCTCAGTGACTCAACTTCTACCCTCAGTATTGGTCTGAGGTTTCCAACCCCAGGAGGCCCTCCCCGAGGAGATGGCTGGGAAGGAGGATTTGCATCTTTGCTGTAGTTCCTATGGGATCTCAGAAAAGGTGGGCCAAGGTTGCCCTCCACGATAACAGAATCCAACACCTTCCCCCTCCTCTGCTGCTGGCCCCTACTCCAAGCCTTCTCCCCTCCTCCAGCCTCCCTCAGCACAGCTGCTGGGCCATCCTCTCCTGACATGACAAGTTGGGTATGGCTCTCCTCTGCTTCCAATCCTCCCTCTGACTCTGAGTACAAATCCCAGCTCTTAACACTGGCTGACCTGATTTGGCCTGGTTACCTCCCTAATCTCAGATTAACTATGATAACCTCCACCCTCTGTCCAGCTACCCTGGCCCCCTGGCTGTATCTCAAATTTTCTAGGTACCCTAAACTCTCATACTCTGCCCATGGGAGAGTCAGGGACCCCATGACTCCCTCTCTTATCTCCTCCAGGCATTTGCTCAAAAGTCCCTTCTCAGGGAGGTCTTACTTGGCCTCCCCCTCTAAAATTGCTCCCCCCAGCTCCCACATACCTTTCCTCATTAGCATTTATCATGGTGGAACAGACCACGTATTTTACAGAACATGAGCTTCATGAAGGCAGGCTTTTTCATTTCTGGATCTCAGTGCTCAGACAGTACCTGCTACATAAGTATGTGTTCCGCAAATGCATGAACTTTCCCTTCCTGCGCTCCTTGAGTTATGGGCAGTGTGCTAACCTCGTCCTCTCGAGCCTTTTTGAAAATTTCTCTTCTCCCCTCCGTATCCCCCCCAGTCTGTCCTTGTCATACTCATGGCTGAATCCTCAGGACCGGATTACAGTTTTGGAGTCTTCCCAGGATAAGCCCAATGTCTGCACACTGATAGTCATCATTATGCTCTATGTGCCTATGCTCATCTATAATTATAATTATTATCCTACATGAAAGATCCATTACGGCTCTGTAATTCCAGTGGTAATTGCTGGGCTTCTGAGGACTGAGATGGCTTGGGCCGTGTGTGCCCATTTTTGCCATGGGTGCCCCTGCCACAAGAGCAGGTAGGCCTTGACAAGTGGCAGAGGTGTGCAAGGACTTTCTTCCTCTGCACTGACCCTCACTTAAATTGCTCATGGGAATTAGAGCAGAGGTGACCTAAAGGATAACTGCTATCTGGAAGAATGATCTAGTGTTTCTTCTAGCCTACAACCTACCCACATGAATTTGGGTAGCAGAGTCAAAAGGTTGAAAAGAAGAAGGCGTGGAAGAGTCTTCAACTAAAAATAACCTTTTCTCACTTCTCAACAGTGACCTCGACAGGTGGCCAAGAGCCTGGTCTTCTCAGAAGCCACCTGAGTATCTCTCAGCTGAGCCCTGTCATGCTGTGTGCCGGCTTTCTTCCCCTGGGTCTGCCCCATCCTGTCCCCTAACTGCTCAGGATCAGTGCCTGGAGCCCTTCCCAATCTGACCTCCCTGACCCCGGCCTCCTACCAGGCCTTGTACCAGCCTCTGCTTCCCACTGCTCCCTGGACACATCTGACAGCCTGGTGCTTCTGGACCTTTGCTCAGGTAGTGGCAAGGCCGCCACTCACAATGGGGCCGAGGAAGTCTGTGTGAGATGTCGGCCACATCTTGGTGATCATTCTGCGACCCCTGAGTGGCAGCATCGGGGAGGTTCCGAGGCTGCTTTTCTACTTCAATAGTTTAAGCCATTTCTCTAGCCAGGAAAAGCCCTCCTGGGTGCTGGCTCCTGCCCCTTCCACCCTCCCTGCACCACAGTAAGCAGAGAGCAGCGTCAGCTCCCAGGGAGACAGCTTCTCCAGTCTGACGTAAACGTTCATCAGGGTTGTAACAAATAGAATACCCTTGGTACCCCAGAACACAACTTCAGCTTCTAGGTAAGAGTTAAAACAGCCCTTCCTGCAGAGATGAAACACCCCACTTGCTGCATTAGCCCATCCATAGTGCAATCAGGGAGACAAACAACATGGACAGTAAGTAGAAGAGCTGCCAAATACCCATTTTTCCTCTTTTTCCATTTGCTCCTTTTTCGCCTTTTGGGCCCTGGGGACCAGGTTGTCCGTCTGATCCATTGTGTCCTGGAAACCCACCAACTCCTGGAGGTCCTGCATTGAAACATAGAAACAAGAACATTTTTAAAAATCTTCCCTGAAGTTACTGTGATCTCCTTCAGCTAATAAAACTGAGAAGGGCATTTTTCACACCCTCTCCTGCCTCCTCCCTTCTTGGCTAAAGCAGTGTCCTGTGGGGGGATGGTGACAGCAGGTTTGCAAGTGAGAGGGGCATGGGAGGAGAGACACAGCTAGGGGTGTCCCCAGAATTCTCCCTCGCCACCTTTGTCGCTTCTGAGGGATCCTATGGATCCAGCCTCCCACAACCTCCCTTTGAACTAGCGAAGTCCCTGGGCTCTTACCTGGTGGGCCAGGAGGTCCTACAAAAGAAAAAGAAATTTAGATGATAAACCATGGGTGGAAGAAAAACCAATGCTACAAACCCCAAAACAAAGAGCGCCCTCCCCTCTTAAAATCTCCTAATCACCTTCTGGCTCTAAGGAACTAATCCCACACTTTTTATTTAGAACTCACTATATTTGCCAAAAAAATTCTTAAAAATAATTCAACAAATACCCGTTTGCCAGTCAAACCACTTTTGCTTAAGTTTCAGTAGACCAAGAATAATCTCTGAGCTAGTGTCACTCTAGATCCCCAGATCAACTATCTCTCAAGCAGTCAACCTGATTAACCGAGGCCCTAGTGCAGCCCAGGCACAGGGTGCCAGGAAATGGTGATGCTGTGGTAGGAGCAACCCCCAATGCTCAAGTCTGGTCAGCTGGTCTCTGGGCTGCGGAGGGGAACCAGGAGCAGGAGCTGGCTGGCTGGGTCTCTATTTTGCTGCATAAAATAGCCTGAGAAAAGTGGAAAGCCTGGATCGGGTAACAAATACCTTTCTTAGTGTATAATTACCTGAGGATCTAAGGGGTTCAGACAAATCGTTTATGCATAACCTAATGAAATGATTTTGCATTCACAAATAGAAGTGTCCTATTGTCATATATCCTATTTGAACACTCAGATGAGCTAATAAGGTTGCAACACGAGCAGCCCAGTTCCTTTTGTTTCTCTAGACCACAAGTAATGATTACCAGGGTTGGAACGGAAGGGTCCTCCTGCAAATCAGAGCCGTGGAAAATAAGGATTCAGAAAATAAGGATTTATCTAGCACTTACCGTGTGCACCAAAGTCTACCAAGAAATCTTGGTCCCTGTGCCCGTTGTGTTCACAGTCTATATGGGGAAGGTGGGTTCTTTGAAACCATAGTGCAATGTGGGAGAGCTGCAGGTCTGGGGGTGTGGGCACACAGCCATGTGAGAAGGCTCCCCAAGGTGAGCCTGCAGTCAGGGCCTTGACTAAATGAGGGGCCTGAGATGGCAGCAGATGAGGACCAGCATTCCACATGGGGGCCAGCAGGAGCAAAGGTACAGACGCGAGGACTTGCATGATCCAGGAAGGGGGGAAGGAAGGACTGGCCGAGCTGGAGTGTGCAGAGATGAGGCTGAATAAGGACTTGGGGGTGGAGTGGTGGTAGAAGAACTTGAATGCCGGGCAAGGGGGTCTAGACCATATCCATGAGTCAGGAGGGAGCTACAGGGGGTTCCGAAGCAGGGGGCTGATGCTGGAAGTCAGCGTGGATCTGAGATCCTCTTGGTAGTTAGAAACTGAATGGAACTAGGTGGGACGAGATGAGAAAGGCAGTGACAGACAGGCAGACAGGCAGAGAGACAGAGAGTAACGCTTAGTAGATCTTTGTATTTAAAATCAGTGACTAGATTGTGGTAAATGTGGTGACTGGAGAGTTGTAGAGAAAGCTAGAAATTCAAGAGGCATTTCACCAGAAGGAGCAAGACTCCATGTCTTATGGACAGGAGGCAAACGGGGATGGAGGGAGGCTATTCTGACAGACGTGGGGACTCATGAAAGGACAGGTGCCTGCAGATATGCTTGCGATACTGTGGGCAAATATGATTTACTGAAATGAATTTGCACTCTCAGGGTGAGTACAGCCTGTGGCTACAGAACTTTACCACCAGATGGCGCACGCGCCCTGGAAAGAGGGTGATGGACAGTTACCAGAGGTCAGAGGAAATCAATCATCATTCCCAAGTACATGTGGAGTCAAGTTCAGATGTGCAGGTTGGTAGAAAGACGATTTGACTGTAGGATACAAGATCTGACTGTATATAGTAGGTTTCAAGAGTTCCCGGGATAGCCCAATAACCATGTCCATGCAGCTGGACTACTGTTGAGAATTCCTGGCTGAAGCTGTGTATTTAGGATGTATTTAGGACACACCAGCCCCATGGCCAAGCTTCTCACCATAGTGCTGTGTTTGAATTAGGATGAATTAGGATTTCCTGAAAGAGCTCCACTGACACCTGATGGCTAGAGTGCCTAGCATATGAACCCACAGAATCACCAGCAGTGCTTGTGAAAAGCAGATACCTGGGTCTCATCTGGTGATTCTAATTCAGTCTGGATTTAAAGTAAGACCTGAAAACCTGCATTTTTATGAAGCACTATTGGTGAGTTGGATACAAATGGTCATAGACCCTCTGATGTGATGTGAAATTATCTGGGAAAATGGTCAGTCACCATCCTTAAAGGAGTCTTGACCCTAAAAAGGTTCAGAGCTAGTCTTAAGGCAGGGGTAAAAACTCTGGGCTGGGGTTAGGGGACAGAGAAGGAGGGCCACACCCCATCTGGAGGGAAGCCAGGGAGCGCAGAGGCAGCGGGAAAGAGAGAGTAGTCAGGAGGCACAGGGAAGAAGAAGTCCGGCGGGGCTGCTGTCCAGAGACTAAAGAAGAAGAGAATTTCAGGAGAGAAAGCTCAGAAGTTAGGGCCGCACAGACATCCTGAGGCACCGAGAGCTACGGCCATGGTGGGATGTCCTGGAGTCCTCTCAGCACAAGAGCCTGGCTTATTCCAGGCCCCTGCAACCTGGAAGAAGCCCAGGTATGTCAAATAGTGTCAAATCTCACAATGTGTGCCAGCTGGGCATTTAGGAAGCCATTATTCAGGATGTTCCCATCCTCCCTTTCTTGAATAGCAGGCCCTCAAGGGATACAGCCAGGTTCAGGCTGACAGTGTGCTCAAGGCTGGTGTCCAGGGCTTGCCCCTGTGCAGGTACACAGGGCTCTGCCTTGGAAGGAGGTTCCATGCTTGGGTTTAATGCCCTATAGTCCCTGTCTGGAAATTCTTAATAATCTTATCTTTGGATCTGTGTTTTGTCAGTGAAGTCATGGGGCATGCACTGAGGGCTTGGAAGTCCTGCCTCCCAAGGCAGGTCACCTGCCACCTGCTCCCCTGCCCCATGATGCGTCTTCTACACTCACTGCCCTGCCAATAACTTCTGCCACCTCCACCAGGGATCTTAAGCAGAAGTGCAGGAAAGGCAGGGCTGGAGAGCCCCGGCCTCCTGAATCACAGGGTAGGGCTCCCTGCTGCCCAGGGGTCTGTACTTGCTCTATGACTAGTCCATTCAATGGGGGCGGGGAGGTGTGTGACATTAAGCAGCAAATAAAAACTCCCACCATACCAGGTCAAGACCACAGAAAAAAAGAAAAAAGCCTTTTCCCTGGATAAGAGACGCTGCATTTGCATTTTGTACTCAGCTCTAACTATACCCACCTGACTCTCCCAATCAGAATCCATTAGAATCGGGTGGATGCCTGGTAGCCAGATATTTTTTCTCCTTGAAATCTAAAATTGGGGGTGGTGCCTGTGGCTCAAAGGGGTAGGGCACCAGCCCCATATGCCAGAGGTGGTGGGTTCAAACCCAGCCTCAGCCAAAAACTGCAAAAA
>NW_003852406.1:4185461-4193265 GCF_000181295.1 Otolemur garnettii | reverse complement strand
AAAAAAAAAAAAAAAAAAAAAAGAAAGAAATCTAAAATTGGCCCATGATGCCCCTAGTTTTGTGACCCTGAGGTCTGTGAATGGCCAAGTACAGTAAACACCTGTCAGTTTGCAGAGAGAAATGTCAATTCCAATCAGAAGTAGAACACTAGGAAAGACATGCGCCCGTGCTCAGCAGCAGCCATGACCCACTACTGACATTGGCCTAGGTACAGGATGTGAGAGGAGTGACAGATGCTATCACAGGGTTAGTGTCACTTGGCTGCAGAGACAATGGGTGCTATAGATTTGAAGCATGTCTGCCCCAACAGAGCTCAGCAACGGGATGGTTTAGACTTTTCCAACAAGTTCACACATAGAAAACACAGTAAGTGAAGAATAACCCAAGAACATGCCATCTTTAAGACACAGGTTCTTCCAGAAGAGATGCTTCCAAGGTCCCAAGGACATCTTGGCTTGATAAAACCGTACTAGCAGAAACACCTAACAGCTCTGGCTAGGGAATTACCCTCACTATTCACCTGAGAGGTCACAAGCCTCGCAAAATCACACAGCATCTGTTCTGGTTGCCATAGCAACCATAGCAAGATGTCGTGGTCACGGCTGGACCAGCTTCAAGTTATGAGCACCTGCTTTTTCACAGATGAATCCAGCGTAAGCTGGAAACTATTCCGGGGTCCCAAGCCCAGGTTCTGCCGTGGGGACTCGTCCTGCCAGGTATCCTCTCAGGGCTCTAGACCAAGGCTCTCTGCCCACTCCCTGGAGTTGCCTAGTTCAGCCCTGGGTGCCCTCACATCCCTCCCATTGTCCTCTGCCCCCACCCCCAATCCAGACAGTGTGGTTTACCCCCGGGCATCTTCTCTCTTTGCAACTTATACTTTTCACACCTAATTTTAAAGAACTTTCTGTGTCAAAAGAGGCCCAATTTCAAGCTGGCAAGAAAGGAGAAGGCTCTGACTTTTGAAAAGCATTCTGAGGTGCCAAAGAAAAACCTACTCAACCCATTTCCAGCGTGGATCCCCCACTCCCCAGCTCCCAGCCAGCCTCCCCTAAGTGGTCTCAATAGCTCCATCCCACGCATTCACTGTTCAGCCTGGCTCTCAGGTCTATGACTATAAAAATCAAAAAAGGAAGAGGCTTTTCCTGTGCCTCTCGACAGGCTTTTGTGCCTGTAATTCCATCTATTCATTTCTCAAGCACTCATTACTGTCACACGTAACTCTGAAAAGGGGCTTCCAGAGATGGAAGAAAGATGCTTAAGCCACAAGAGTTTCGGAATAAAGGACCAAGCTGTTCTGAAGATATTTAATTTTCCGAGAGGGCTGACATATAACTTGATTCATTCAATTAGCGTTTCCCAAGAAGCCACAGGATTATAGTTTTTCTCTTTGAGGCCAAAATAAGTAGATGGGAGTCAGACTTGGATTTGCAGTTCCTGAGGGAAGCTTCTTTCTTACCAGGTCACCATCTCTGTTCACACACTCACATAAACCACTGGTTTAGTCATTCAGCAAACTTAGTTTGTGCTTCTAATGTGGCAGGTGATGAAAGCGACTGAGGAGAAAACTGCCCGTAAGGGCTGGGTTTCTCACAATCGGATACCTGCTGTCTAGGGTTCCTCAACCCTGTAAGGCTCTAACAGGGCCTGGGGCCGTGAACTCAGAGGCCTCAAAGCCTTGTGGTTGTGTATTAAAGTCCAGGGAACACTGCCAACACTCCCCAATATGCAGTCAGGCCTCGGAAACTATTGCTTTCCCAATGACAGATTCAACCAACTGAGGATGGAAAACATTTTTTGAAAATCAAAAACATTAAAAAAAAATACAGTAACGTAAATAAGAAAATAATACGTGGCATATACATTGAATTAGGTCTTCCAAGTAGTCTAAAGATGATTTAAAGTATATAGGTGGATGTGCATAGGTTAAAGGCAAATACTATACCATTTTATGTAAGAGACTTGAGCACCCACGGATTTGGGGATAATTGGGGGTCCTGGCACCAATCCCTCATGGATACGAAGGGACAACTGCACTGTTTTAATGTGAAAATAATTTCCCCAGTTCCCTCAGAATGCTGCACCTCCTTTGGTGCAGCAGGAAAGGCAGTGTCTGAAATCAGGGTCTGTAGGCTCATCCATGGCCTGGCCAGAGCCTTCCTTGGCTTGGGAGCCAATGATGAGTGACCACTAGGGGACCTATGTTTTCTCTCAACCCCAGCTTCTGAAGGCATCTTCCCCCAGGTAAGATGCTGGACTCTGTCAGACCCAGGTATGGGGTAATCATCTCAAAGCCATGCTCCTCCTTGTTTTCCCATCCAGCAGCCATTCCTCGTCCCAAGGTCAGTCTCCTTCCCCCCCTGTCTGTGCGTCCCTGATGTGTATCCTGGTCAGTCTCCTTCCCCCTGTCTGTGTGTCTCTGATCCATCAAGTGGAGGGAGCAGGGTGAGACCAACATCCATGAGAACATGGTCTGCACCGTGCAGAAGTCTTTTCATAAAAAGCATCTTCTGGCTTGCTTATCTTCCTGTTTGTGCCACATAGATGATGTGGGGAAATAACTCTTCCTGATAAGAGAACTCTACCACTTAGCAAGGTCTTTTCCCTTCTTTCTTTTCCTCTTTTAAAACTAATGGGAATAAGAAAAATATCTATGGCCCCGGTTCAAGGTACCATACGTTTCTAATTAAAACACACCCTCGTTATTTTCCATGGCTATATTTCTATGACAATATTGAAATATTATTATTTTCCACAATTATATTACAATTGGTTTTTAGCTCATTAAAAACATCTCGTAAAATAAACCCACATGTATTTTTAGAACACAAAGTGTCCCTAGGTGTTGCTTCTACCTCTGGCCCTTTGGCTGGCACACGTGGTGGCTGTGTGAGTGCTCTGGGTCGTGGTGGCAGCCTACCTGTCAAGCAGATGCCCTTGGTGCTGTTGCACAGGTCCACCATCACTCGGACCTGCAGGGGAGACAGGATGATCAGGGACAGTCAGCAGGCAGTGAGCCCTGGCTGGCCCTTTAGTCAGACAAGCAGAGAACAATCACCCCACCCCCACCCCCACCAGTGTTGAGATGTCTAAAGGGCTCAATCTGTGGGCCTGAATAAAAAGGGGTGGTGAGTTTAGGGGTTAGGAATGAGCACTGACTAACTGGGCAAGCAGGGATGAGGTGCTTGACCTCGTGACAATTTGGCCTCCTTCTCTGCAGATGTAAATAATGTAAGCACCACCTAGAGGGCTGACCTGCTCAGTACCTGGCATGTGGAGACAGTCACTAGATGGTAATGGCCCTATGGAGGCTGCCTATTCCCCCTGGATGACCACTTGGGGTGGGACGTCACCAAAATGCAGTGTTAGCCTGACACCCGGTCTGCCCACACCCATGGTAGCCCCCTTCCCATTCTCCACACTGCTTCCAGTGAGCTTCACAAAACCCAAATTTGATCGTGTGAAGTCCATAGGCTGGTACTGGAAGATCTCTAAGGTACACGAAAAGATACACAGTATAGGGCAGCATGTGGAACATGTTTTTATTCATGTGAAATTGTGATGCACACAAACACTTCCATATGCCTCTCTCTTGCTGCCCTTTTAAAATCCTTTGTTTTTGTCTTTCTGGAATATTTCTGGAGACAGATCTAAAAAACCTCCAATGAAGAGGCACGGGGGGCTGGGGCAGAAAGGAGCTGGACTAAGCATGATGCGCCCTTTCTTTTGTTTAAAATTTTCACTGATTGCTCTTTCAATTAAACTATTATTAAAAAGTACATGTTTTGCTTTGAGGGAAAACATGATTTTATCTTCTATCTAGGTTTATTCCATTTGCTAGGCGATCCAGAGGAAAACTCATACTCGATTCACTTTTTGTTAAGTATGTCAACAGGTATTTATTGGTTGCTTAGAAATTGATCATGAAATATACATATCACAAATATATAAAATGTTTACAAGCAATTTAATCGTCAATAATATGACAAACCCATACATACATATCCTAGCTTAAGAAATTTGCCAATTCCTTGGAAACATTCTGGGTGCCACCCCCAAGAGCTCCCTGAGATAAAGTGTCCTGGGAAGTATCACTCTCGCTATCACACAGATAATAGAGGCTTGAGGAGATGACGTCATTCACTCAAGCTCACACAGCTTGTTGGTGGAAGAGGTGGGTTAACTGATTCCGGGTCTACTGCTCTTACCCTTATGGCTCGGATGATTATCTTAATGTAACCAGACAGAAAAAATTATGATTCATTGTGTTTAGTCATTTTCATAAATGAATGTAATCAGCTGCACTGTGAACAAAATTTATTGTCTTAAAAAAAATGTGTAATTGCCCATTGAGAGAACAAGAAAAGACTTGACAATGGCTTCATTTGCTGCCTGGGGGATCACGGCAGAAGGAGTCGTTTGAAACAACAGAAGCATCAGGAGGGAAAATCAGCCTTTCTCTTTGCAACTCGTCACTGATCTGGGCCAGGAGAAGCTTCTGTAAAAACTATGAAGGAGTTTTCATTTCCTCACCTTTGCTTTCATTTGTAGGCTAAAGGTTAATTTAGATATTTACCAGTAAATTACATCAATCTTCTCTCAGGAATAGTCTTTTAACAAACTTGGGCTACATAAGAATGTATTGAGATGAGTGAAGAGCTGGCAACAAAGGGTCCACATTTGGTGCGGCTAAGCAAGTTTGTCACCCAAGTGAGCGAAGCCAAGCTGATCCTGGATGAGGCCTCCAGGCAACTGCAGCTTCTCTGGAGAGTCTCACTTCCCACAGATGGCCAGTGTGACCTTCACTGCGGGCAGATTGGAGAATTGAAAGCAGAGATCACCAAACTGCACAAAAAACTGTCTGAACAAGAAAAGAAGTTGCAAAACACTGTGCAGCTTTTGCAGCTGAGCAAACACCAGGAGAAAGTCATCTTTGATCAGTTGGTCGTAACCCATAAAATTCTTCGGAAGGCCAGAGGAAACCTGGAGCTTAGGCCCGGGGGCCCCCATCCAGGAACATCCAGCCCCAGCAGACCAAACTCCTGGGGAGAACTTGCAGCCAATAAAGCTCGTGGTCCCCCACTCTACCCCCCCCCCCAAAAAAGAAGTGTGGCCATGAAGTCAGAAACTACTTTTTCCTGATCATAATGAAAATGAATTCTGTTATAGCAGCACAAAACAGACTAAAACACGCTGTCTCTAGAACTGTGCCCAGTTCCAGGCCCAGAACTTCTGCTCAAGGAAGTCCTTCAAGTGGGAAAGCACATCAATGGTCTCCAGGGGAGAATTTTCCCTGAGAGAAGGAGACAATGAATTGCAGAGGGTTTATGAAATGAGAATCGGGTGGTGCTGGGAAGAGGTGAGCCAGGCATAGCATAAGGTCTGTGACAGTGGTCGGAGGCCCTCCCAGCCCAGTCATGCCAGCATGGATGACATATTTTGTGGGAATAGTGGCTATCGCCCTGAATGTAAAATAAAGAACAGTGCCTGAGAGCTCAGGCTTAGTACACCTTTGGTCATAGCATCACTGAAAAGGTAGAACTCTCTGCCTAGAAGGAATACTGGAGCCCATGAGGTTCACCTCCCCGGTGGAAAGATCAATGCAGCAATGGACAGGGACAATCACGTCGTGTGGGGGCACGTTTTCAGCACTGCCAACATGTAAGAGTGGCCCTGGTTTGAATGCCCTCCTCCCAAATTCATGTTGAAGCTTAGTATCCAACGTGGCAGTATTGAGAAGAGGGTTCTTTTAAGAGTGACTTAATGGGCATTCGTGGATTAATGGGCCAGCACAGGAGGGGACTGGTGGTCTTATATGAAGAGGAAGAGAGACCTGAGCTAGCACACTAGCCCCCTCCTCATCAGGCGCAGCCCCTTGACCTTGGGCTTGTTAGCCTCCATAACTGTAAGAAATAAATTCCCAGCTGTCACCATTTTGGGTGGAGTTGAAGAACATTCTCCTTAGTAAAGTATCACAAGAACGGAAAAGCAAGTATCCAATGTGTTCAATACTAATATGAAACCAGTACATCAGTGATTTTCAGCCACTGTGCTGTGAGAGAATCTTAAGGGTGCCGTGAAATTTTTTGAGGCCATTAATGGAATTATTTTCCAAAGAAGTTCAAAGCACAAAGCATATTCCTTTTTTACTCATTTTTTTTGATCAACATAATTTAAGTGTGCCATGGAAGTTCAACTATAGGTTTAAGTGCGCCGTGAGATAAAAAAGGGTGAAAAATACCATGGTAGATGAACAACTAGACACCCACACAGGAGGAAAACACAATTAAATCCAAGAGGTGAGGAGAGGGAAGACGGGAGAGGGAAGACGGGAGAGGGAAGACGGGAGAGGGACTGGTGTGTTCTCACCCAATGGGCACAATGTAGGTAGGGGTATATGGGACACCTCCTTGGGGAAGGACTCAACTACAATTGGACTTTACCTAACACACGCAAACAATGAAACTTAATCATTTGTATCCTTATATTAATCTGAAATTTTGAAAAATAAGTTAAACATATTAAAAAGGATGAGGTAGATCTGTTTGTATGGTCTGGAACCTCCAACTCTTGGGCATTCTCTTGCCTCAGCCTCCCAGGTAGCTGGGACTACACGTGCTGGCCACAATGCCTTGCTATTTTTTTTTTTTGCAGTTTGGCTGGGGCCAGGTTCAAACCCACCACCCTCAGTATATGGGGCCAGCACCCTTCTCACTGAGCCACAGGCGCCGCCCATAACTTTTTGATCAAAAAAGAATATCTAGATATGTCTGCATAAGCACAGAGAAAAGCCGAGAGGGTCAGGAACCAAACCATCCAAGAGATTTTTGTTTTATCCCCTGGAGACTGAGACTCAGGGGAGGAGAAGTCAAAGACCGAAAATAAAAGATTGTTCCGAAACATGAAATGAAAGGAAATGGAGTCCAGGTTCTGTGTGGGCAACAGCGGCCTTTATTCCCACCCGGGTGTGGGTGAGCGGAGTTCCAGAAGGAAGTCAGCACGTGGGTTAAGGTGGATGGAGGTTTTAAAGGTCAGATGGGTAGGGACTGGCACATCCCTTTCCCCTGGGTGGGACATTCTATGCATCCATTTCTTCCTGGGCGGGGTGGTTCTGTTTTGGCAGGTCCTCCATTTATTTGACTCTCTCAGGGGAGAAAAGAAAGATTTTTTTTTCCCTATTTCGTAGTTTATGTAACTGTAAAAGATATGATCACGTATGATTTTTACTTTGCTGTGTTTTTAATAATTCAGAGAGAATAAGAGCATGTGAGTGGTATATAAACCCAAATATCACACCCTCACGATTACTCACAACATTTGAAATAACTTGGACAGATCTCTGTTGTTTCTAGACAAATAAACAGAATGAACTAGCCCAGTTGCCTAGTCCCATGATTTTCAAATTGTTCATTAGCCATAAGACTTTTCTTTTCCCCCAAATAAATTACCAATCCCCCCAAATGTAAAACAAATAAAAAGGCAGCTGCCTGTGGTGAATGGGTGAGATTGACTTCAGTTACTTATCTGTAAAATAAGTGGGTTGGATTAGATGGATGATTTTCAAACTCTGCTCCCAGGGGAGGCTGGGGGATGGGGTGTGGGAGGAAACACTCGGAGGCCTGGAATAAGGGAGGAGGGATGAGAACAAGTGGAGCAGCTCACCTCCCTGGCTTCCCCATCATCTCTTTTTTCATCCTGCCTAGCCTTTGTAAAAGGAATCATCTGAATGATTCATGGATTTTTGCTTTAGTTTCCTTTGCATATGAACAGTATGTTAAAACTTTTACTAATAAATGTGTTAATGAA
>NW_003852406.1:4183534-4185127 GCF_000181295.1 Otolemur garnettii | reverse complement strand
AAAAAAAAAAAGTGGTGTCTTTCTTATCAGAATGACTAGAGCTAAATGCAGTAAGCTGCCACACTGCTCATGGGAACTCAAAACCTCCCAGCGGGTGGTCAGCTGCCTCTTGATCTCCCTTCTTCTCACCTTTTACTCTCAGGACTAATTCATGAGCAAGTGTGGGTGCAAAGCTGCCCATCCTCACCAGCTTGATCTGGATTGCAGGTTCCTAAAACAATAGGTCCTGTCACCATTTCTCTGAAGTGCCTCAAACTTGGGCTCCCAGTTTGCTAGCAGGAATGCTGTTTAAATTCTAAGTCACCTCCTAGATCTGACCTATTTTGTACCGTAAATTGCATATCTTTTAGACAACTGAATGCTTTTTATGTCTCTCCTTAATCATGCAAATTGCTGTTATTATATGTATGCAAATGATCCCATTAGAAAAAGCTCCAGGGAGCTGATAATCAGTCTTTCTTTGGCTGAGGATTCCTTGGACGGGAGAGCTGGGGCTATGAATGTGGTGACCCAGCTGCTTGTCACTGGCAGTTAGACCACAGATGTTGGAGGAATCCCTCCGAGGGTCTGAACCTGGGGTCAGACAGCCTGGACTCATCCTTGGAAAAGGCAGGAATTCATATTGGGCCAAAAGGTGGGAAGGGTTGTCTGCACACCCCAACAGGAATGTGGGTTTTGCCTTTGTTAAACACAAATAAACTAGAGACCACTATTTAGATACCCCAAAACAACCACCCATAGCCACATAACCAAAATTGAAGTCTTCCCGATTCCCCACCCTCAAATGCATACCCTAAACATAACCAAAACACAAAGGAAGCTTTTCATCCTTGTCGTGATTCAAGGAAATTCAACTAATCACCTATAGTAAGGTGACCAGACGCCCCACTTTTGGTGGGACAGTCTGGATTTTTAACAATTTGTTCCGTGTCCCCCAGCGTTTTTAAAAAGTCCTGATTTTTGGAAAGAATGCATGACAATCTAGGGAAGGGCAGGACAACAGGAAGGGAATATACAATTTTTGGCTGCTGAAAAGGTTAATGTAACTCCATTTGGAAATGAAAAGGCTAATGTAAACTCCTTACTCCCCTCCTGGGCAAGGTTGCCCAGGTGGACCTGTGCCCTACTCCTTTGAGCCACAGGCGCCGCCCTATACATAATTTTTTTTAATGTATTATATTTGTAAATTGTACTTATGTTGAAATTTAAAAAAGTTACAATTTTTGTGTTCTATGAAAATTTTTGTTGCTCCCTATAGACCAAATTTTTAATCAAGAACACACCCCTCCTCTGCCCCATCCCTGATCAATGGTGTCCCACTTTACCAATGTTAAAATCTGGTCACCTTAACCTATAGACAAATACCGTAGTTATGTGTGTGCATGTAATCCCAGCTACCTGGGGAGGCTGAGGCAGGATGATTGCTTGAGCCCAGGAGTTTGAGTGTAGTCTGGGTAACATACCAAGACCTCATCTCGGCTCGGCGCCTGTAGCTCAACCGGCTAAGGCGCCAGCCACGTACACCTAAGGTGGCGGGTTCGAATCCCCAGCCCGGACCGTGAATGGGTGAGATTGACTTCAGTTACTTATCTG
>NW_003852406.1:4168495-4183317 GCF_000181295.1 Otolemur garnettii | reverse complement strand
AAAAAAAAAAAGACAGCCAATCAAGAAACAGGCCAAAATACTTCCTCTCTTATGTTCTAGAAACTGAGCTGTATTTGCCGTAAGATTGAGACTTTGTGCCATTTTTCCGTTTCAAGTGTCTTCATTTGTGAACTGTTCTTTGTATGCACAATAAACTTCAGATTCTCACTTGATCTGGTTTTGTTTTTGATATCTTGTATGGAGCTGCTCTGAAGCGTGCAGTGAAATTCTGGGCATGACCTCCTACACCTCAGCTGGTGTTACACTGCAGCCCCACATGCAGATCAGCTGAGTGCCCAGTCACCAGGTATCTGTCTGCCCACGTGAGCATGTCCAGCTGTTTTCTATCATCCCACATCAGCCGGCTGGGGGACAGGTACTCCTGTTGGTCCACCCTGCCTGGGCTCCTAAAAGCATGACCTTCCCAAGAGAGCCCAAATACCACCAACAGCCCCCTCTGAGCCCAGCAGCATCTGTGCATGGCCAGTCATTGGCTCATTGGTTCACTGCCGCTCTGGCTTCTCCATCAGGCTCCTTTTCTTTTCTTTCTTTCGATACATAGAATCTCCCTACTTCGCCCTTGGTAGAGTGTCACAGGTCATAGCAACCTCAAACTCCTTGCCTCAGCCTCCCAAATAGCTGGGACTATAGGCACCCACCACAATGCCTGGCTATTTTTTTGTTGTTGTCATTGTTGTTTAGCAGGCCTGGGCCAGGTTTGACTCCACCAGCCCTGGTGCATGTGGCTGGTGCCCTAACCACTGAGCTACGGGTGCCGAGCCTCTCCACCAGGCTCTTACTGGTAGGGACGATGTCATTCTTTGTTCTGTTTGCCCCATTCCATCATCTATTCCCTTTCTCAGCCTAGAATGGCATCAAGCATACCATAGGTATTCAATAAAGTCTTCAGTATTGATTACTTGCTCAACTGGAAGGGAAATGAGCTCTTAACCAATGATATTTCTATCACGCAGTTCCCTTTGTGTCTGCTTCCTTAGGATAATTTTATTTTTGTAGACCCTCCAAAAATCTCTTAAAAATAGGACCGTAGAGATATTAGGGTTATGTAGTTAGGATACCTGAGACATGGCTGTCCCCTGCCTGTCCATATCAACATCACAGCAAAACCAAAAACCACAGATGTGCCCTGGTCGGTAGGACAATCAAACGCAAACCTTTCACATTATCTTGGACAGAAGGACCTGTGTGGAGTTCTGCCCCCCAGGGCTGGTGAGAGTTGGCTCAGGCAGGTAGATTGGGGCACTGATATGTAAAGGAGGCTAAGATATCCCTAAAAGTACAATGCCTTGGAGAAAACTTGGTTTTGTCCTGATCTCCCTGCTTTGCTAAGTGGATTAGGATGGGGGTAAAGGCCAGCTCATCTTCTAAGGGTGAGGGCCTATCTCTGTGGTATTTGTTTTGCTGGGCAGAGTCTGCAAAGCTGAACCAAACTGCGGAGACCAAGCACAGCCTCCAGCAGCCCTCCTTTACACCCTGCCTCCAGCATTGTCTGGACTTTCTAATAAAATGCTGAACAAATAATTAATGAGTGTTGGTTTGAAGTACACCCACTAGCCTTGGCCAGCCCTATTGCACACAAAGGCCATGGGTGCCACGTGAGCTCAGTGGCTCGGGCAGGCTTTGCTCAGTGTCCTGACAGTGTCACATGGAGGGGGCAGTGCCACCCATGTACCTAGCAAAATCACTTGCAGCTAAAGTCAGGGCCTTGGGAAACACCTCTTGTTGTAGTGACTAGCACTGCGGACATCTGAAGACACATGGTGGAAGTCCCTGAAGTCCCTCCTCCTCCAGGTCTGCTTTGTGGCCTCCTTCAGGATCCAACCCCTGGTAAAACAAAGGCTGGGCAAGTGTGGCACGGGCAGCGCATGACCTGGCTTTTCCTCCTTACTGACCTCAGCGAGGCCCTAGACAAATGCCCTGCTTTGCTGACAACAGAGGAAACACAATAGGGGAAATGACCACATTTACACAAGGGGTGAGTGTGAGCATTAAATTAAGTAATCTTCATAAAGGCCGGGAATGGTGGCTCATGCCTGTAATCCCAGCACTATTGGAGGCCGAGGCAGGTGGAGTGCTTGAGCTCAAGAGTTCGAGACCAGCCTGAGCAAAAGTGAGACTTTGTCTCTACGAAAAATAGAAAAACCGAGGTAAGGGGATAGCTTGAGCCCAAGTTGGAGGTTGCTGTGAGCTATGACATCATGGCACTCTACCTAGGGTGACAGCTTGAGACTCTGTCCCCCCACTAAAAAAATTATAATTTGGCACCTGTAGCATAAATGATGCCTGCCTCATGCACCAAGGCTGGTGGGTTTGAGCCAGGCCCAGGCCAGCTAAACAACAATGACAACTGCAACAAAAAAATAGCTGGGCATTGTGGCGGGCTCCTGAAGTCCCAGCTACTTGGGAGGATGAGGCAAGAGAATTGCTTAAGCCCAAGAGTTTAAGGTTGCTGTGAGCTGTGAGCTGTGATGCCACAGCACTCTACCAAGGGTGAAATAGTGAGACTCTGTCTCAAAAAAAAAAAAAAAGCAGCAGTCTTCATAAGAACAATGTTGTATGTTCTTACTGATGTTATGGAAACATATTTGATCATGATTAGAATATAAATAAGCTGATTTTGTCTTCTGAAAAATCTTCAGTTCAAGATGAGAGGTACTGGAATAGAGTTGGAGGAAGGGAGGACAGGTATGTAAAAAGGAGAGGAGGCCAGTCCAGGGATTGGAAAGGCTTTATTAGGAGAGAGAAAGTGCAGACTTGCGTCTGAGCAGGAGTCAGCTCACTCTCGAGCAGTTTCAAGAAGCTTTTATTAGTGCAGTTGGAATGCGGGTGAGAGGTGTCATCTTTTTCCTGCAGAGTGAATGATGCTGTGTCAGAGACTGATCTTAAAATTATTAAATAGTGTTAATCTTGCACCAGGGGCTCATCTACTACACTGTCAACCTGAACTAGGGTGGGAGATTGTTCTGATGTTTCCCAGGAACACTGACCTTGAGGCGTTCTAAGAGTGTAGGGATGGGGGTGCTGAAACTATGCCATTTAGCCTCTGACCCTTCTGTAACTAGCTGTCCTCTCGGGATGGCTTTACTCTTGTCAAGGTCATGAGGATATATGTGGGGTGGGGGCGGGTTGCTGTGGTCATGCGTTTTGGTTTCTGGCCTGCTTTCTTTCATTCACTAACTATCTCCAAAAATATCTGCACTCTAGTCAGGGTCATGAGGATTCCTTCCCCACAAAAGATACTTTGTGAAAATCTAATTCTTGGCTCAGTTTATCAATTGAATTCAAAATATAATACTGTGTAAGATGCCACGCACAAATGGGTAAATAACCCACTAATTACAAGGTGTCATTGGTCATTATAACCACCTGCCTAAACTTTTCCTTTTTCCTTCCTGAAGCTCATAGGCTATCTCAGGTCCCAGGTTCTCAGTCTTGTCCTATCTTCAGTTTAAGCAATTGTCTCTCAGGCACAGTCTTTTTGCTTACCCCCTGTTGTTGGGTTAGTTGGAGTTGCCAGCAGCAAGGCCACCTGCTTCACAAACTGACTGACCCAGCTCCAGCTCCAGAAACACTGGGCTGCTCTCAGAGGAGGACTCAGACTCTGTTCTCCCAGTGTTCTTATGCTGGGATCATTCTCCCTCCAGCTCAGAAACAGACACAAGCACAGTGACAACTTGACGTTATATCTACTTACATATTGCTGATCCTGAGACAGTTCTTCCCCAGTAATAAAGAGAGAGATAGAGATAACAGCTATAAATCAAGTTACCCATCTCAAATCCTTGCCTATACTTTATTTTTAAGAAATTGTTTTGTGGGCGGTGCCTGTGGATCAGTGGGTAGGGCGCTGGCCCCATATACCGAGGGTGGTGGGTTCAAACTTGGCCCCGGCCAAACTGCGAACAAAAAATAGCCGGGTGTTGTGGTGTGCACCTGTAGTCCCAGCTACTTGGGAAGCTGAGATAAGAGAATTGCCTAAGCCCAGGAGTTAGAGGTTGCTGTGAGCTATAACACTATGGCACTCTACCAAGGGCCATAAAGTGGCCTAAAAAAAAGAAAGCAGTTGCTTTGTAGTAAATTGCCTATTTGCTAGTCCTATAGCTTTACAACTTATTTTGCCCAGTTGTTTCTTAAAAGGGGCAGGCTTTTTTCATCACTGTATATTTTAAACACATATAAATGTAACAGAATAGATTTCAAATGAAATTATATGTAACTGTGAACAGTCTAAACATAAAAGCAAAAGCAGAACCCATAAACAAAAGGTTTCATAGATTTGACTACAAGAAAATGAAAAACTTGGCTCGGCGCCTATAGCTCAACTGGCTAAGGCGCCAGCCATGTACACCTAAGGTGGCGGGTTTGAATCCCCAGCCCAGACCCACCAAACAACAATGACGGCTGTAACCAAAAAATGGCCGGGCGTTGTGGCGGGCACCTGTAGTCCCAGCTACTTGGGAGGCGGAGGCAGGAGACTCGCTTGAGCCCAGGAGTTGGAGGTTGCTATGAGCTGTAATGCCACGGCACTCTACCCAGGGGGACAGCTTGAGGCTCTGTCTCAAAAAAAAAAAAAAAAGAAAATGAAAAACTTTCCATCCATTCCTCAAAGACCTATAAACAAAATTAAAAGGTAGATAATACCCCAGGCCAAAAACTATAGTATAAAGAAGATGGACTTTGGAGTCAGACATACTATGTCTGAATTCTAATTCCTTCCCTCACTGGCTGTGGGACCTTGCACAGATGTTTAATCACTCCAAGTCTCAGCAACTTCTCTGTAAAATGGGAATAATAAAAATAATGCCTACCTTACAGAGATTTTTATCAGGATAAGATAAGGCTCTTTTTGAAATACATACCTAAAACTTTTAGCATAGCACCTGATGTGTTGTTAGCTCTCATTAAATGTAATAATTATTGTTAAAGGAAAAGTATGTGTTAATTAGTAAGAAAAACTGAACCTCAACTAAAAACGAGTAAAGAATATGAATAAACAAGTCTCGTACAATGAAATAGTTTCAAATCACCAATAGACATATAAAAACAATCACCCTCACCATAATTAATACCTGCACCCCCTTCTTGGTTGTAAGGACCCAATCTATCTAGGGCTCAGGATCCTCTCTTCTGAACCTCAAACTATCAAAATGTTAATCCTTTCATCACCCAATCTGCCTTAATTCCATGCTGGGGATTCTCCTATTTTAGGGGGTCATTCATTGGATTGCTGGATTCAAATTGTATTTGTCTTCTGTTCTTTCTGTGTTTCCTTTGATTTCTTAGTTTATTGCTAAATAAACAGTAGGACCTTTTGGCATGAGGCTAGAATGTGTTATCCAGATGGTCAGCCATGTAGAATTATGCAAGGGTATTTCTTTCCCTTGGTAATTAAAGGGTGCTTTACTGAGCTATAGCACCCAACAAGGTAAAATTGCAATGTCTGACATCTAGCAAAAAATTACCAGGCCTTGAAAGAGGCAGAAAAACACATGAAGAATGTGTGCAGGTGTGTACGTGTATTGAAACTCATTCTGAAATGACACATACAAAATAACTTAATAGGTAAAGATGATAAAACAGTTATTATAACTGTATTCTATACATTCAAGAAGCTAGAGGAAAGACTGGACAATTTAGAAACATAATAAAAAAAACATCCAACTTAAACTCTAGAAATGAAAACTATAATGTCTGAGATGAAAAGTACACTGGATGGGATTAAGGACAGATTAGACATTGCAGATGAAAGATCAGTGAATTTAAAGATATAGCAATAGATACTATCCAAAATGAAACACAGTGCAAAGAAAGACTTAAAAAATGAAGAACATCATTGAGCTGTGGGACAACTTTGAGCATCCAAATACATGTGGAATTACAGTCTAGGGCTAGTAAAGAGGGCAAACAAACATTTGAAGTAATAATGGCAGAAAAACTTCCAAAACTTAATGAGAACTATAAATGCAAAGAGTCAACAAACCTCACACACAAGAAACATGAAGAAAATCATACCAAGGGATATACAATTGTTTAAAACAGGTGATAAAGAGAAGATCTTAAAGGCAGCCAGAGGAAAAATTAACACATTCCTTACACAAAGGAACAAAACTGAGAACAACAGCAGACTTATGGTTGGAAACAACACAAGTGAGAAGAAGTGGAGTAATATAGTTGCATGCCAGTTGGGGAGGTCAGGAACTGACCCCACAGGTGGTTTGTTTGTCCTGTTTAAACAGATGTCCCCCTTCCATGGGGTCAATTTCTGGACTCTCCCCCACTGGAATGTGATTGTCTTAAAGTACTGAAAAACATTTTCAATTCAGAATTTGCTATTTAAAATAATTTTCAAAAATAAAGGCAAAATACTTTTCAGACATTTTTACATCTACTTATACCATGTTCAAGCTAAAATGAACCACCTGCTGTTCAAATGCATTCCTCCCCCCTGTTCTTTGAGATTGACTGATATTCACTTCCTTCTTGAAACCTTTCCTGGTAGCCCACTGGACTTTAGACATATCTCTCTCCAGGTCCTATTGTCTATTACTTGTGTTGAGGTGTTTGCAGATTTTCCTTTTCCCTCCCACTAGCCCTTTCTTATTCTTCCTTATCATCTCCAGTGTGCACCCCCCACTGCCCATAATAGGCACTGAGTTTGTTATGCTGGCTTACATTTTACTTGGGTGCTAAAAGATTCTTTTTAAACTTCTTTCCAAGATATTCTTGACTGATTCAGAAGTACATAACTTATTTATCATCATACACATGATAAACTGGATGTTATGCTTTAAAGGTAATAAAAAATTCTCTGGGCAAAAAAAGGGCTTATAATATAGTTACTTGATTTAATTTGGAGGATTTTTTTTAATAGTCTGAGTTTCATGAAGAATAGACAGATTTTTGCTTACAGCCTCATTAATAATATCATGCTTGGCATCACCACTCTTTTCCTAAGCACGCCTCCAGGTAGGACCCCCTTCTAAGCCCCTGTATGCAGCTGCCTCTTTGACATCTTCATTTGGGAATTTTAATGTTAATATTCAAAGCTGAACTCCTGACTTTGCCCTAAATCTGTTCCATCTGCAGTTTCACCATCTCAGTTAATGTTTTCTTTCCATGGCTCATCCACTAACCTTGTAGTCATTTAACTTCTCTTTTTTTCTCATACCTCACATCTAAACTATCAGAAAATTTCATCAGCTCAACCAATAGACACTATCCAACTCTTATCATATCCACTGCCACCACCCGGTGTAAGCCATCATCTTCTTTCACTTGGATTATTGCAATAGCTGTCTAAATGGCTTCCCCACTTTTACTACCCAACCTTCCACACACAGGGTCTATTCTTGTCATTGAAAAGCCAGAGTGATTCTTTGAAAATTCAGGTCAGATCATGTCTCTTCTCTGCCCTAAATCCTCCAAAGACTCCTCATAAAAACCAGTGTGCTTACGACAGCCTGCAAGGCCCTACGTGAACTGGTCCCCTATTCCTCCTCCCCTCGATGTCTTTCCGACCTCCTTTCTACTGTTCTTCTCAAAACTCTCTCTGCCCCAAGTCTCCTTGCTCTTCCCTGCGCTCTCTTATACTCTCCCACCTCAGGAACTTTGCACTTGCTATGCCCTTTGCTCAAATGTCCCTCTCTCCAGATACCTACATGGCTCACTTACTCACCTTTATAAAATCTGCTCAAATTTTACCTCCTCAGTGAGGCCTTCCCCAGCCACACTACTTCCATTGACATTGTCCCTGTTTTATTGTTATTCATTGTACTTCCCATCATCTAATACTGTAGATCATTTATTTATTTAGGTTGGGCTTTGTCTGTTCCTCCCCTCAAGAACATAAACCCCAAGAGAAGAGGGATTTATTATATTTTTTATTTTTTTAGAGACAGAGTCTCACTTTATTGCCCTTGGTAGAGTGCTGTAGCATCATAGCTCACAGCAACCTTCGATTCCTGGGCCCAAGTGATTCTCTTGCCTCAGCCTCCCAAGTAGCTGGGACTAAAGGTGTCTGCCACAACGCCTGGCCATTTTTTGGTTGTAGTTGTCATTGCTGTTTGGCAGGCCTGGGCTGGATTTGAACTCGCCAGCTCTGGTGTATGTGGCTGGCGCCTTAGCTGCTTGAGCTACAGGTGCTGAGCCATGAGAAGAGGGATCTTTATGCTCTGCTTTTATTGTTTCTAGAGCACCCACAATAGTGCCTTAGATATAATAGGCACTCAGTAACTACATATCAAATGAATGAATGAATCTTTGACAGGTAGAGCAGAAAGTCTCTAAGTCAATCTTACCAATGCCTGGTGTCACCTCCTATTTGATAAATAACATGAATTCCTAAGAAGGGATTTTTTAAAATGCTCTAGAACCCATCTTCAAAATTCAGTGTGGCAAGAAACCATGTTCAGAAATCGGCCCATTCCTGAGTTTATATATGCACAATCTGAGTTGCAGATCAATCTGTCAGCAGATATTCATCAACTACTTTGCTAAAGGCTAGCAAAACAGTATGAGATATATTTAAAGAGAAAAGGTGACAAATTTGGGGCCAAAACTGTACACAAACAAAGTTCGAGTTGTCTAATACAAATAAGTGTGGAAGGAGTTAGGACAGGAAGAGATGAGTGCTCTGAAGTGAGCCGAGAATCACTTGTCTTCCCTAAGCCTCTAATGGAGTTTCTGAAACAGAAGTGCTGCTGGAATAATCTTTCACTAACTGCCAATAACAATATTTTGTGCTCACATCGTTCCCTTCAACAAGCATCTTCAGAAAATTGCTGATTTTTATCTAAGCACTCTTATCCTCACCTGATAGTCAGCAAAGTGTGCATAAGCCACAGTGAAGCAACTTGTCTGATGCTGGGGGGGAATGGACAAAGAATTAAACCATTATCCCCAAACTCTGCCTTGCAACATTCTTTGTAAGTAGCAAAAACATTTGAGAAGCTGTTCTGTCAACCTACTCCCTGCTCACCCCCCTCCTCCTTTAGCACAGGGAATATCTACAAGTGATTATTCCAGAAAACATTTGAATGGGTCCTTAAGGGTATAGTAAGATGGCTCGCCTACAAAACAATTGTTGATACTGTTAGCATCAGAACACCGGCTACCACAGGACCATTGGTCTAACCAGCATGCAGATGTTGCCAGTAAAAGAATGAATGCATGAGTTCATGGTGGACATAGTAAATACAAATATTTGCAAATTATGCTTAGTGTAATTAAATCCAGTATCCAAAATACATGTTTTCCTTTTGGATCCACTAACCATGAAAACAACTGTCTGAGACTGAATAGCATTTTTTTCTAGAAGTTTATGTGTTATCCTAATTGCCCCAAATTCCAAACTGTAGAGTCATCTTAGAATCTGTCCTTTGTCTGGCAAGTTCTTTGGAGTCTGTCTCCAAATTCTTTGTATTACAAGGCTTCCAAATTCCCTGGGGCATAGAATGGGATCATTTGAGAAATACTAAAATAATGATAACAATGAATAAACACATACTGAGTTCTAGACACCATATTAAGGACTTTATGGGGATTATCAAATTGAATCCTTATGAGAAGATGTAGATTTTATACAGCTATCATCACCTTTTTATTATTTTATTTTAATTTTAATTTTTTTTGAGACCAAGTCTCACTATGTCACCCTGGGTACAGTGCTGTAGCATCACAGCTCACAACAACTTCCAACTCCTGGGCTCAAGTGATTCTCCTGCCTCTGCCTCCCAAGTAGCTGGGACTGCAGGCGCCCACCATGATGCCCAGCTATTTTTTTGTTGCAGTTGTCATTGTTGTTTAGCAGGCCGAGGCCAGTTTTAAACCTGCCAGCCTCGGTGTACGTGGCTGGCTCCGTAAGCACTGTGCTACGGGCGCCATCATCACCTTTTTAAAGATGAGGGCATTGAGATGCAGAGAGGTTGAGTGACCTGCCAAAAGTCACACAGTTAATAGGGGAACCGTGAGAAAATGTGCAGTTTGATTCCAGTGCTCATGTTCTTTGCCATTATGAAGGCTTAGATCATTTGGTGGTCTGCCTTTTACCTTTTAGATGTGTAAAGATCTCTGTCATAGAGATGACAGAGTTCTCCTTGGAAGTAGGATGTTCTTCATTCTTTGAATACTCTTTCTGATCTGTTTTTCCTTCTATCTTTTAAAAATCTCTCTTTTATGTTGTATTCAGTCCCCAAACAAACTCAGCATCCTCACTTGAAAACTAATCTGCTTTCAAGTTTTCTTATTTCTGTCACCATCTTAGTGTTAATTAATCTGGACCAGGTGGCTCTTTTATACACACACACGCACACACACACACACACACACATATATCCAATTAGTTACCAAGTTTAATTTATGCTTCTCACTTGATATTTCCAGAATATATTCTTTCTTCTTCATTCTTGATGCCACTAGCTTAGCCAGGCATGAATCATTTCTTGCCTGGATGAATGTGATAACTTCCTAACTTTCTTCTTGCCTTTAATCTCTCCCCATTCCAGTCTTTTCTGCATCCTGCCAGCAAAACTGTCCTATAAAACCACTTTCTTTCTGGGCTTTGACTCACCCTTCCTCCCATTGTAAAGCATCTACAATGGTTCACTCTCAACTTCTCAAAAGTACAAATTCAAGCCTCTCTCTAGCCTCACTGACCTTCCATCTCTTCTCCCAGCCTAAACTCCCCAGTGCAGGAAGGCTGGCCTGGCTTCTTGCTCTTCCTGACATGTACCATTTTCATTCCAGTCCCTTGACCTTGGATCACATTCTACTCACACTCTTTTGGCCTGCTCCAATCTCATCAACTCCACATTGCCCATTTCAAGACCAGTTTCCTCCATGAAATCCTTCCGTCATTACTTTAGGGAGGACTGACTTTTCTCTCTTCTTCACTGCCCCCATGCTTCACACAACTCACAGTATTTTCCTCTACAGGTCTTCCTGTTCATGAGACTAATTCCAAGACCCCCAGATGTTACCTAGTGGAAGGGGGAATTTTCTACCTCCCAGTGAAAAGGATTCTGGACTTCAACAGTCACCCACTGAGTTACTGAACAGCTGGGGAATTACTTTGTGGGCATAAGTTTAATTTTTCAGCTTGAGTATAGTTATTCACAACTCCTTTGAAACTACTTCATAGTTTTTATATATAGCCCAGGCAGGGCTTCCAAAGTTCCAAGCACTTTGGCAAGTACAAGAAACTTCTGAGTGGCAGATGAAGGGGTTACTCTACTTACCGCATTCAGAACAAACTCTATAAATTGCATTTTGAATGATCTTTAGTTGGCCTTGTTGTTTTAACTCTACCTTCCACTGAAGAAAATTGCGTCTTGAACTTTAGTTGAACTAGAAGTAAATTATGTCTATTTAAAATATAGAGCAGTTAAAACTCAAAGATCTACATAAAAGCAACTGATGGGCTGGAAAATGCTCCCTTTGTAGCTGAATCACAATCTAAAAGCTTCAGCTTGTTTTAAACAACATGACCTTTAGTCAGTAGATAAAATGCATGTAAATTAAGCTTGAATGTCAACTAGATTTGCCCAAGGATTTTTTTTTTTTTTTTTTTTGGTGGCGGTGGGGAGTTTGAGGAATGTAGAGAATATATTTTTATTTTTTAATCATATAAGTGTGTTTTATCAAATCCAAGGACTGTTCTGATAGCCTCCACGTAGGCAGCCATATCCTAGGCAACTCAGACCCTAAGGAGAAACTGGTCTCCTTGCTCAGAAACTGGTTTTGTTCTATCTTTCACTCACATTTTCTCAATTTTCCAAGTGAAAGCATACCACAGTTTTTAGAAATGCCACCAACAGGCATCAACTGAAGTTAACAACAGCTGAGGCAGTCAGAAGAGCATGCAGGTGGCTCCCTCCCTGTGGGCACCAAACCTCACTCCAAGAGGGGAGACTGAGGGACAGAGAGCTGGGGACTCCTTAACCTCTGAGGAAGCCCTGCTGCCAAGAGACTCAGTTTCGTTGACAATGACAAGATGATTTAGGTTGGTGGGAAACCACTCTAGGCTTTAAGAGGCCAGATATTGTCCCAAAGCAGCAGCTGATTAAAGTACAGATGAACAGACAACTGGGTGAAGGAATTGAAAATAAAGAGTAAACTCAGAAACGAGATAGGGAGAGCACGGAGCCAAAAAAGGCTAAGGGTAAAGTAGTGATAACTGCAATGGTCTCGGTCTGCCTCTGCCCCTACCTTCCTGTGCTAAACCCTAATCACCAAGGTGGTGGTGTTAGGAGGTGGGGAGCCAAGTGGGATTCAAGAGGCCCCACAGACCTGCCTGGACCCTTCTGTATGTGGGGACACCGTGAGCAGCCGCCATCTATGAACCAGAAAGCAAGCTCTCCCTAGACGCCGAATTTGCCAGCACCTAGAGCCTAGACTTCCCGGCAGCCAGAACTGTAGGAAATCAATGTCTGTGATTAGAAGTCACACAGTCTGGGGCGTTTCTTTAGGGCAGCCTGAACAAAGTGAGAGAGGGAGGGACCTTAACAGCAACAGTGGGCACTTACGGCGAACCTGGCTATCCTGGGTCTGTACTTTACCAACAGGCTCTCCCTGAAATGTGAGGTGGGTAGGTACTATTATCTCAGTCTTACAGATGAGGAAACTGAGGGTTGGAGAAGTTAAACGTCTTATCCAAGGTCACTGAGCTACTAAGCTGTGGGGTCAGGACACGAATCCATCTGACTCCCAGGTCCACGCTGCCCACCAGAAAATACTTCAGGGAAGAATCGGGAGGAGACAGTTCGGAGGGGAACCGAACAAGGAAGAAAGCCTCAGGTTGCTTGAGTTAAGGACAGGCACATAGGGGCCGAAAGGGTCAGTGGTACCACATGGGGCTGAGCCTTAGGCCAGGGCACCAGGAAGGACTAACCGTTGGTGCTAGAGGACCCCTGATCTGAGAGATTGTTCTGTAACTTACCCAGAAGTGGCCCCAGGCCAGGGACCACTCAGCCTGGGGTCTAGTGGGTCCTGCCACCAAATGATGGGTTAACTGTGGGGTTCTACTGCCTCCCCAGAATAGAGGGGCCCTTTTCAGGTACTTTTAACATGGCTTTCAGTTCCAAGACAAAAATTCATTTTAGGCTTTGCACATGGCCGTGAAGTTTGTGAGAAAGGCAGAGAAATCGTGGGGATAAAGTTGAGAGCAGACTGTTCACCAGCCCCAGATGGCTCCTTCCTGCTCTGGCCACAAAGGCTGGGCAGGCTTGTTCCTATTGGTCTCGCCTCTGCTGCTTGGCTAGAAGGGGACCAGGAGCTTCAGTCATTCTGGGACTTGGGGGCAGTTCCCAGTGTTTTCACACCACTCAGTTGGACACAACTGCTCTGTTCTCCTGGGTCCAGAGGCGCAGTCTTTGACCCACTTGTTTCTCTCATGTGTGGTACAGAATCACAACACAGGAAATGTTTTATTTGTGTGAGTGCGAAGTACGAATCTCTCTTTCTTGGTGAAGAAAGTGGCTGAAGGATGGGACAAAGGGCCAACTCTCTCATCTTCCTCACATACCATCACTGCCCGAGACCCACGTGAAGTTTATGGGCATGTTTGCAATACCAGCACCATTAGATACAATCTTAGCAGAGATGTAGCTTCAAGTTCTCTCCCCACCCTTAATGGATACCTAGAGATGACCTCTGACATGCAAATAAGCCACACAGTGTCTGCGTGCTCAGCACACACAGCCCTGACATCTGAAGTGCCCATGCACACAGGCTGTAGTGAGCAGGGCTGCAGAACCCACTTCTCACACTCTGCAGGTTGGGTATATGACTGGCCACCCTCCGTTTTTTTTTTTTTTTAATTTTCTGTCCTCTTGTATCAGGCCTCTAATCTCTCAACAGGGCCACCTCCATACTGCAGGACCCAGAGGGGTACTTCTCCACTTCAATCAAAGAGAACATAGAGTTTGAAATGAGGTCTAGATTCAGGATTAATGACTGGTTGAAAGCTGCCCTAACACTGATTGTTCTTGATTTGGGAAGCCAGAAAGTAGCCTGGCTCAGCCCCACAGCCTCCCTCTAGAGTGAAACCATACTCTTATTCTTCCTGGGAGAGGTATTAGACTCCAGAGTTAACCAAGGCTAGAACAACTCTGATTTACTAGCTAGGGCTCTCTAAAGGATTAGCCTTAAAGCACTCCAATAAACCACAGTCTAATTGGGGGGTTGGCAAACTTCTGTAAAGGATAAGATAGAAAATATTTTAGGCTTTGTGCAACATACAGTCTCTTTTGCAGCTGCTAAACGCTGCTTTTGTAGTGCAAAAGAAGGTCTAGCCAATTTCTAAACAAGTAGGGATGATTATAGTCCCATAAAACTTTATTTATTGGGGGGGATTCTGGGAAGATGGCCAACTAGTAGCAACCCTGGTCAGAGGCTCCTGAGCAAAGAAAGAAAAACTGGTTGGAATCAGAATCTATGAAGCCAAAGACGGGGAGCTGAGCCCAGAAAGAAGTTCGGCAAGCTGTAAATCCAAGGAAGATCATTTAAGAACATAAAATACAGGTACAAAGTGGGCCCCAGAACTGCTTGCTAGAGCTGCCTGCCTCCCGCGGGTGGCGGGTGGCCACAGAAAAGCCCCCTGCACCGGGAAAGCACAGAACGACTTGGTAGAGCCTTGCACACCCCCGCAGGTGGCAGCGGATGAGTCCCCCACTCTGGGAGGACCCAGAACTGCTTGCTAGAGCAGCGCACCCCATGGGCAGCAGAGAAGAACCCCGCTCCAGGGCTCTGGGCAGGTTCAGAACTGGTTGCTAGAGCCGCAAGCCCCCCGCGGGCAGCGGGTGGCC
>NW_003852406.1:4142919-4162236 GCF_000181295.1 Otolemur garnettii | reverse complement strand
AGGGTTCACTTCTGTGGTTCATCTTACAAGGGTACAAGTGAATCTTTCTATGAGTAGAATATGAACGTTTTAACACAGTAACTAAGATAGTTACATGAAGGCTAGGCTAACCAGTTTGATGGAAGTGTCTCGGATTGTGTGTGAAAACACCACACTGTACCCTAGAAGTGCATTAATGTACACAGTTACCATTCAATTAAAAATAAATAAATAAATAAATAAAAATGAACAACTACAAAAAAAAACTTTTTATTGTTACTGAAATTTGAGTATGATGTTCACATGTCATGCAATATTATCATTCTTTTGCTTCTCCAACCATTTATGTTATTTTATTTTATCTTTTTTTTTTTTCTTTTGAGACAGAGTCTCACTATGTTGCCCTTGGTAGAGTGCTGTGGCGTCACAGCTCACAGTAGCCTCAAACTCTTGGGCTCAAGTGATTTCTCTTGCCTCAGCCTCCCAAGTACCTGGGACTACCAGCCCACCACAATGCCCAGCTATTTTTTTGTTGCAGTTGTCATTGTTGGTTAGCTGGCCCAGGCTGGGTGTATGTGGCTGGCACCATAATCACTATGCTATAGGCGCCAACCCTATCTTATTTTTCTTTATTGAGACAGAATCTCAGTTTGTTGAGCTTGGTGGAATGTCCTGGCGTCATAGCTCACAGCAACCTCAGACCCTTGGGCTCAAGTTATTCTTTTGCCTCAGCCTCCCAAGTAGCTGGGACTATAGGTTCCCACCATGACACCTGGCTAGTTTTTCTATTTTTAGTAGAGAGGGGTTTTCCCTCTTGCTAAGGCTGGTCTCCAACTCCGGAACTCAAGCATCTACTCACCTCTGCCTCCCAGAGTGCTAGGATTACAGGCTTGAGCCACCCCGTCTGCTGGCAACTCTTCTTTTATTTAAGAAAGATGTCAGGGACACACTGGGTGATGTGGAGGACACACTGGGTGATTAGTGGGAAATTTCATGCCAGATGTGTTAGTGCACACAAAAAATAAGTTGTAAACAGAAAATTAAACGAGTAATAGCAGCAGTGGTGAATGAAGTCGGCAGAGAAGGAGAACATGGAGGGTGTGAGTGGAAGATTAAGCAAAACAGAGAAGAATCACCATCATTTACAAGGCACTTTTTGGGGGTTATCATTCCTCTTATCCTCAAATCCCTGCAAGTGTTATGGTGTTATCACTCCCATTTCACAGATGGCTTTCAGGCTGAGTGTGGCTATGAAGGAATTTTTTCCCCAATGCAAAGAGACCCAGCATTTGTGGTTACATCTACCAGGCTTTCAGCCTCCTGAGAAAGTCTGAGATGGGTTACATTAATTCCAATTTAGAACACATAAAGATAGGTAAACAGGAAGAAAGGGATAAAAATAGATGTTAGGGTGGTGAAACTGCAGAAGATGAAAACAATTTAAATAGCTGCTGATAGTATCTTTTCAAGAATTCCACCAATTTAGGGCATGGCTACATTGTCCCCTGCAGAGGAGTGACTTATCTAGCTGGCTAGAGGTGAGTCAGGACTCCAGGATGCACCCCAGACACTGGGGCGATATTCCCCAAGCTCTTCTCCAACCATTTATAAATGTAAAAATCATTCTTACTTCACGGGCTGTACAAAAACAAGTAGCAGGTTGGATGTGGCCCACAGCCTATAATTTGCTGATCCCTAATGTAAATCTTCAGCTTTTACACCATTGGGATGTAACCCAGGCTAAAGGAGGTAGGGAAGAGAGGTAAGCCCTAGAACAGCCAATTTAGGGAAACATAGCACCTATGCACACAGGCGCTGTGATAGAAACAATGTGGATTTTTTTCCCTACAAACAATAGAATTTTTATAGCAGTCATCATGAAAAGACAACATTTGCTACAATAATAATAATGTGTTACTGCTTAATCCAGCTGGAATCTCCTCCTGCTCGGGACCACCCTCAGAATTGGGAGCACATGTTTTCAAAAACCCACAGTGACATGAAAACTTCATCCATTGAAGGTGGGGTTGATTTTTAGGAAACAGCAAAAATCAAAACAAAATTCAAACCAAATGCAAAATATCACTTCTACCCTAATCAATCATAGCAACAAGAACAATGGCACCATTACCACTACCCTTTCAGAATTGGGCCAGTAAATAAGGGGATTGTGGTCAAGTTAAAGCCATTCTGGTCCCAAACCACTGAAGATCCCATGACTGCAAGTCCTCATATGGCTCCTACCAATGTGAGTATTATGTGGCCAATATACTGTCAGCCCTTTAGAAAAATTATTTTTGAATTGCTGTCAATAATTTAAAAGCCAAGAGATTGCACAAAAAAATTCAGACTTTTTTTTTTTTTTTTTTTTACTTCTCTTGAAAAAAAGATCAAAAGATCAGGCACAGCAGATTCTGGTTCTTTTTTTTTTTTTTTTTGCACTTTTTGGCCAGGGCTGGGTTTGAACCCACCACCTCCAGTATATAGGGCTGGCGCCCTACTCCTTTGAGCCATAGGCGCCACCCCTCAGATTCTGGTTCTTATATAGCATCCATCCACAAGAACCTCCCGTTGAGGCAGAGCACATAACCCCAGGTGGGTGCAGTCCCCACTATGCCCTATTGGCTCCCCAGCCACTGGGCTGCCAGGTAACCTGGGACTTAGGGGCTCTTTCACTCACATTAAGAAGACAGTAACACAGTCACATGGTCAAAAAGTCAAAAGCAATATGAAAAGCTATACAGTGGAAGGTGCCTTCCCACTTATCCCCACCCTCTGAAAGTAAGTACTTTTAATTTCTCCAATTATTTTTTTGCTTCCTGCTTACAAAGATAATACGTTTTTCCCTGCCTTGCTTTCTTTACTTAGAATATATCCTGGGGACAGAGAATGTCCTCATTCTGGTTTTGTAGTTACTTAGTTTTCTGGTGGGTATGTATAGATGAGTTTATTTAACAAGTATCAGGTTGGTGAGCGGGAGTCTATAGTCTTTTCCTTTTACTAATATTCTGTGATGACCATGTTCATATGTTGTTCATAAGAGATAAAGTCTATTGTGTAGGATATGCTCCCACAAGGGAGACTGCTGGATCAAAGGGTAAATGCATTGGTAATTTTTCTAGATTTGGCCAAATTGCCTTTGGCCAAATGGTTCGACCATTTTGCACTCCAAACAGCAATGAAAGAGCTTGTCCATTTCCCTTTAGCTTCCCCCATAGACTGTGCCATCAAACTTGCAGTTTTATTCTTCTGAAAATTATATTTAGGGTAGTTGTAATGTGCATTTAAAAATTTAAGAGATCTTTTCCCTTGTGTCTACTAAGAGATGTTTGTATTTCTTTTTCTGAGAACCGTTTCATTTTCCTATTGGATTCTTATTTCTGTTGTGGATTTCTCTACTAAATTCTTTTTTCTAATCAACTTTTAAGAGCATTAAACATATAGAAAGATTATGTATCTATGATACATGTGGCAAATACTTATTTCCAGTTTGTCATTTATCTTTCGGTTTTGTTTAGAGTGTTTTTGTTATCTGGCATGTAGAGGAATTTTGTTGTTTCGTGTGTTTTTAAAAATGTAGACACATTTATTTATTTATTGTTTACTTCTAGCTTTTGAGTTATAGATTGAAAGAAAGGCCTTCCCAATTCTGAGATTAAAAATGGACTTGCTCATCTTTTTTAGTAATTGTAGTTTCATTAAAAAATGTAAATAGTCATTTGATTCATTTACTGTTTGTGAAGGTACACATTATGAGAATGAAACTATCCTTTCTCAATTCTTACCTTTTTCTAGACGGCCGGCTTATTGTCTCAATATCATTTAGTAAGTCCATTCTTCCCCCATTGACAAAATGCCATAAGTGCTTATGCCATGAGCACTAAAGTGCCTTAAGTACTTGGGATTATTTCTGGACCTTCAACTCTGTCCATTCATCTATTCACATCCCACTCTATTTTAATTACTCAGCCTTTAAGTACACTTCAGTATCTCATAGAACTAGTCCTTCTCCTCACTCTTCTTTTTCAGCAATTTCATTGCTACACATGCTCATTTTTCCTTGTAAAATTTTTAATCAGTTTATGGAGTCCCGGAAAGAAAAAAAAAACAAAAAAACAAAACTACTGACATTTTTATGTTGGAGTGGCATCAGATTTTTAAACTGACTTAAGAAGAATCAATTCATTATGATGCTAAGTTTCCTATCCAAAAACATGTTACTTTTCCCATTTGTTTAAATCCTTTGTGATCTCTAAGCGTGGTCCCTTACACCTTTCTTAACAGGAAAGATAAAGATACACAAGTTTTACACACCTCTTCTTCCATGATACCTTCAACAAATAGTTTGGACAGGAGAGGTCTATTGATTTCTCATATTTTTATATCTTGCTTCTCACTGAATTCTGTTATTATTAATAGTAGGTTATCAATAGTTTCTCTTGGGTCTTCCAGGTATAGAATCATATGATCTGAATATAGTCAGACTTTCACTTCCTAACATTTTTAGCCACTCTTCCTTACGCAGTTGCTCTGACCAGTTCTAGTACAATCTGAGATAGCCGAGATAACAATGACACCCCTGTCTTAATACCGATTTTAGTACGACTATCTCCCGGGTTTGTCTGTTAAGTGGAAAGCTGGGTTTGGGGGTGAGAGATATAAATTGTATTTTAACATATTAAGGAAGAATCCATGGATTTCCATTTTATTGCCCATTTTAAAAATCAAGCATAGGTGTTAAATGTTGCCAAATGCCTTTTCAGCAATTGACAATGATGGAATCATATTTGTCTTCCTTGAATAAATCATTTGAATTTGCGACCCCTACTTTAAAATAGCCAGACTGATTTTCTTGTTAGAGAGGCGCCAAGGACGTTTTCGTGTAGAAACGTATATGGTTTCCAAGGACAACAACTATCACGGATACATAATCTCCAGTCTTGGTGCATTTTATCTGCCTGAAGGCTGTTTAGTTTGATGTTTATGAAACTCCTCTGAGAGCTTGACCCTAGATTTGGGGCAAGTTCCAAAACATCAATAAAGGTGCCATAGAAACAGTGGGATGAGAGAGAAGTCAGAATATGAGAGGTCAGGAAAAAAAGGGATGCTAAACAGAAATACCATTTCCCGTAGGAGTTAGTGGCAAATGGGCCAACTTTTCTCTCTTTCCTGCCTCTCACCGGGTCCCTGTTCCCGTTACTGGCCTAGTTCGAATAGTACATACCCCACCTAGGCCCTTTTATTACTTTTCCTCCAAAGCGCTCACGTGCTTTTAAAGATTTAATTCCCTGGCCGTACTAAATTAATTGTACGTAAGTAATAATTAATTAGTGTGCTTTTTTAACAAAGTTGTTTACAGCTGCTAAGAGGTCCTGGCTAGAGTGCCAATCAGAATTACCATGCTGAGCTGGTGTACTTTCAGCCCAAAGCATGGAAACCTGAAGTGTTAGCTTGAGGAGGCTTGTCTTGGATAAGTGAAAAATACTGGAAGGCTTTGTGAAATGCTGACAATATGGGCATAAGAATTTACTTCTTTGTTCCTGAAGCTCTAAGGTCATGGAACCTTAGGGTGAGGACCTCTGATCTCACTCCCATTCGAGAGCTGCTGCTACATAAAAAGGCCACAGGAAGACGCAGACTTTAGCCACAAGAAGTGTGCACCCCCCATGATATAGACTAGATCATTCTCTCAACAACTGCTCCACGGGAGGTGCTCACTAATCGCTCTTACAACTGTTCCCTCATGTGAATAATTCTCTGTTCTGAGAAAAGCAGAGAGTAAAGGTAAGAAAAATTGTGAAGATGAATGATGAGAATATTGATAGAATAAAGTAAAAAGACTTTTAGTAACAAATTGGGTTCCTCTGCTAGAAGTAAAGGCCTTGACAGAGGCCCGGTGAGAGTGCAGTGCTTCCCACTAGAACTTTATCATTAGAAAGTCAGGCCAAGGTCTTTCCTGCTGGTGAGTGAGCACCCACCCCGAGGGTGCACCCCAAACCAATCAATTGCAGGATCTCTAGTGATGAGGTTCAGGCATCAGTAATTTTTAAAGATCTCTAGATGATTGCAGACAATGCCCTAGAGCCTTGCTACTCAAACTGTGGTCTTCAGACCAGTAGCATTGGTATCAGCGGGAGTTTGTTAGAAATGCAGGCTCTTAGGCCCCACCTTAGACTTTCTGAATCAGAATCTGCATTTTAACAGATATTCACATACACAATAAAGTTAGACATGGGAGTGTTCTAGAGAAGTGTTTCTTAACCTGGTCAGGTGCCTGGATCACCTGCATCAAACTCACCAAGGATATGGGAGGGTGGGAGAATGGGGTCTGGCCTTCTCAAGAAAGCAGATTCTTGAGATGATTCTATAGGTATGATAGCAGGGTCCTGAAATTTGCATTTTTATGGACTTACAGGTGATTCCTAAGCCTACTATTTGAGAACTACTCCCAAGAGTGAGTAGTATGATGGTTGCCTTCTCCTATCCCCATGGAAATTTCCTCACTGACTTTAATAGGCCAAAACATACCCACTATAGGTGAGGGAAGAGTTGGTGATTTATAAAAGCTTTCAGCCAGACAAATGTGATGTGTCTGCGCTCTGGCCTGTAATAGAGCTGGGGGTGGCACTGCCATGTCACTTTGAGTTAAAGCTAGTTTTCAGATTGTCACAGAAATGAATATCTCTATTCAATTCGTTAATGACCCAACAGGGTAGAATTTGGATACAAAAAGCTTCTACTATAAAAGCAGGATTAAAAATATAAAATGTTGATGCTCAGATATATTCCTCTTTGAGGGTTTCAAAAAACCCTTAATATGCAGGGGATAGAACTGAGAGTGAGGACAAGCAAATTCCCTGAGGAGAGTTCTTCATTTTACAGTGTTTTCATTTTTTCAATTTTTGCTTAGGTCCAGATTTTTAAATAAGATCAGTAAAAAAATGAAGCCAGAAATGGAAAAGTTGATCTCACTCAAAAGCTGATTTTGAGTGTGTAGTACTTTCATGTACTTTTAAAAGCATTTCAGCTTGTCTAAGTAAGATATTTAAAAGCTTCTATGATAGCGGAGGCTTTAAGTAGATTTATCTTCAAATCCCTAGGATTCTGAAGTATGGCTCATATTTGCCTTGAGATGACCAAACTGAAATCTTCCTAACTGCAAAGTGAAATGAGACCACAGCAATTGTCATAGATGATGGAATGGGGAGCTGCAATGTGATGTCACAGATGATGGAATGGGGAGCTGCAATGTGATCCAAATGTATCTGCTAAATAATTATTGAGTTAAAATCAGCAACAGCAAAGAAACTTAACATTGGGGGAAAAAAAACTTTTGAGGCTTTGTTTTAAGACTTTCTCTAAAGTAGGATTTTTTAGAGCTTTGGGGGAAAGCACCCAATGGGGCCCCTTGAAGCTCCAGTGAAAAACTTGGGACCCTTCTCCAGGTGCCAGAGTCCGCATGAGTACAGGCCTACACGCCGGCAATTCCTGGAGTTCCACTCACTCCCTGGGGCCCATGTGGAGAGCAATCCGCAGGCCCCGTATTAGGAACCTCAGCTTTGACATCGCATTAAAAAAAAAAAAGGCTCTGTACTGATTTCTCCCATTTGGAACCGCTTGAGACCCAGGAACAACTTTCTCAGCATCGAGGTCCCAAGTGGACAATGAAATTAGGGTTAAATGTCTTCAATTAATCAGAGACAATTAGGCCAGCAATTTCTTGGGGGATGAGCCAAGGCCAGGTGAAAACCCAGACCACTAGATTAGGGCAAGGAAGAATCCTTTGACGAGATTGAAGAAGTCTGCACTTGTTTAGAAAAGCCATCTCCATCCTCTCAGAGGGCCCCAGACACAGGTGAGTGGCTCTGTTCGCATCAGGAGGAAATTTTCACAGGAAAACTTGTGTCAAAAATTGGGAAGGAAATTAGGCTGAGATACTGTCTACATCCCTTATTTACCTGCAGACTCAAACGGTGTCACAAGGGAAAGAGACTTATCCCTTCACCCCTCCCCCACTTAACAGATGAGAAAACAGTCCCCAGTAGGTTAAGTGCTTGCCAGAGTGACAACGCCTGTCAGACTCATCCCCAGGGCCCAGTCTCCGCTGCATCTAGCTGACGGGCGCCAGGAGAAGAGGGCGGCAGGCGCACTGTCCCCTCACCTCCCGCCACCCGCCCCGGCGAGGGCGCCACGGGAGCCGAGCCCCCGCCTACCGGCACCATGGAGTAGGTCATCATCATCAGCATGTCCTGGTTCTCCGCGCGGATGTGCGGCGCGGGCTCCCCGCCGTGGCTGCGCTTGTTGCGCGCGGCGCTCGAGGGGTCCGGGGGTGGCGCGGGCGCCCGGCGCGGGGCGCGGCTCAGCTCGGCCAGGAAGGCGCGCAGTGCGCTGTCCTCGCGCTGCTCCCTGCCCCGCTGGGCCTCCAGGGCTCGCAGCGCCGCGCTCAGCCCGCGCCACTGGCACAGCGCGAACACCGTGCCCGCCGCGTTGAGCGCCGAAAGCAGCGCCACGGCCGCCAGGGCGCCGCGCATCCCCCAGCCCACCGCCCCGCCGCCTCGCTCTGCGCCTCGGGCCATGCTCTGTGCACCTCCGGCCGGGCAGGGCAGGGTTCGACCGCCTGCCGCCCGGGCAGCCTTTATACGCCTTGGGCGAGCCGTGGGCTGGTGGCAGCTCTGTGAGTCACACTGCTCTTGGCCTGGCTGGCAGGGCGGGTTGGGGACAGTAGTGTTGGCGCCCGAGCAGCCCGGAGGGACAGGCGGGCAGAGGGGGGAGAGGAACCAGTGGAGACAGCCTGCAGAGGAGGGTTGGGCAGGGCTCACAGCAAACCGCCTCTCCCTCCTTTTCCCGCTGTTGTGCCCGTGGGCATTGCTGCAGCCCAGACGGCCACATCAAGGGTCAGACTGAGGGGGAGAGCAGGAATTCTTAAGTCTCTGGATTCCATCTCCTCTTCCCCCACACTGTCCTCTTTGGACAAAAGGACCAGCATGCCCAGATGCCAAGACATGGTGCCCACTGTCCTTGGAAGGTTTGCTGCTGGACCCAGCCCCAGGAGTGCCCATCACTCCTTCCCATGACCTTGAGGCCCCATGTGGCCATGAAGACTGAAGCCATCTTTCCCAAGAAAGGGATGCACAGGGACAGAGAGGCAATATGCATTGGAGGGTTAAAAAAGGCCACCCATCATCAGAACCAGAAAGGCCCAGACCTGCTTTGCAAACAGGGGCCATCCCTGAAAGGGCGATTACCAGGATTTGACAAGCCAAGAGCTCTTCCATGAGATCCATACTTCCCAGATCCCTGGGAAGTGGCAGGGTGATGAGAAAAAAACCTTCAGGAATCAGGAAAACTGGTTCTAAAACCACACTGCCCCTCCCCAGGTGGGAGGCTTTCAGCATATTCCAAGACTAGGCCAAAGAGGTAGAGAGGCTGGTCAGCACTGGGACCTTACTGAGTGCCTTGCAGGTGTTCCACGCCTCTGTGGGCCCTTTCACACCACCCTACTTTTCTTTCAGTTCAGATGCCTGCTCTGCCTGAAGGGCCACTGTCCTCGCAAATGCAGCATCACTTCTGAGCCTCCTCAGTGGATCTCTTCACTTGTGATCTTTCTTAGCTTCTTCCAGAGTGCCTGTGTTTCCCTGTGGCCTCAAGTCATATGAGGAAGACTCAACTAGAAGCCAAGATTGCTGTTTCTATACCCAATGCTGGAGTAGTTGAGGAAGACAGGAATTCCTTTAGTGCAGCAGTTCTCAACCTGTAGGTCACAACCCCTTTGTAACAATGAAAATAACATCCTGCATATCAGATATTTACTTTATGATCCATAACAGTAGCAAAATTACAGTTATGAAGTAGCAATGAAAAGAATTTTATGGTTGGGGGTCACCACAACATGAGGAACTGTATTAAACGGCTGCGGCATTAGGAGGCATTAGAAAGATTGAGAACCACTGCTCTAGCATCAGGGCAGACTAGTAGGATGGTGGGGAGCAAGCACCTTTTGACTTGGTAGGAGTTCTGTAACCATTTACTCCTCAATGATTTGCATTCCAATTCTTGTGGTAGATTTTTGTGCACAGGAGAAAAAGCCCAGATGGCATCAGACTTCTTGCCCCTTATTCTCCAAAGTGAGCTGGGGTAGGGTCTTCCAGGAAGCACAAAAAAACATCTCAACTGGAAGTTCTGGGTCAAGGTCTGTATTCGTGAACTTGAATAGGAACACTGACTAACCTGAGTATTCTTAGAAGAGCATCCGGGATGTAGGACCCCGACCATGGGGACATGATGACAGAGGGGGGATGGCGGTGACATAGACTATTTTATTTGGTTCCTCCAAAGTCTAACATGCTGCGACCTACCTGAAGAATTGTCATGTATTCTTTAATTCTTTTTGTCTGAGTGTCAGGCTCAGGGCCAATGGGGAGAAGCAGAGTTGGGGCTCTCCACCAATAAGAGCTTCCTTTTATTTTTAAGTAGAGATAAGGTCTTGCTCTGTCATTCATGCTTGATTGTAATGGTGCTATCATAGTTCATTACAACACTGAACTCTTGGGCAGTAGCTGGGACTACATGCACATGCCCCAATGCCTGGCTAACTTTTTAAAAAATTGCCATGTTTCCCAGGCTTCTCTTGAACTTCCAGCCTCAAGCTTTCATCCCACCTTGGCCTCTCAAAGGGCTGAGATTATAAGATTTAGTCACCATGCCCTGCCAAGATCTTCACTTAATTCAGTAAACACTTACTGTGTGTCAGGTACTGTGGTGGACACTGGAGATAGAGGAGTGAACAAGACAAGCAGCTTACAGTGTAATTATTGGAATACCATAGAGTGTTCTGGGCCTGTGTTCACCCTAACAATTATTCCAGTTACTGTAGACTGACCATCTGCCACCAGTACCTACCAGCAATAGCAGAGTATCAGGCTCCTGAGATTAGGGGCCACACCTTGTTTGACCCTGTCACCCCCATCACATAGCACAATGCATGGCTTGACATGGGCATTCATTGCTTAATGAGTGAATAAATGAATGACAGGCGATAGAGTGTACATAGGACAAATGGTAGAAAAATGTATATACAGTAGGGTAGGGAGCTTAAGGACTAAACTGTCCTTCTGCCACAGAACTAGCTCCTACCTTTCCTGCAAGGCTTGCTGTCCATTGGTTAGGAGGGTAACTGGCAGCCTGGCACGTCTCCCAGACCCCACCTTCAGAGCGTAGAGCCAGTAGACAGACTAGACTAGATAGAGATGAGGCCCACTTGGAGCCAGCCAGGCTCTATCAGACAACCCTGGGCCACGAAGCTGCCTCTCCTGGGATGAAGCACTCTAAAGACACTTGGGATGGCCACATGAACTAGGCGGTGGAGTGTCTAGGATATTGCTCTGGGGCCAAGAGAAGGGTAGAAGAAGGGCAAAGGAAAGGGCAGACTCCTTTCCCCCCAGAGAGCTGACCCCTCTCTCAGCTCCCTCTCCAAATCTTTCTATTGGAGGATTTCTATGTAGGATTATGGCATTTTTTCACAGAAGAAGGTGGAGCACGTTTATGCAGCCTGCAAGCTAGATCTTTACTCATCCCTCACCCCAAAGTGGCTGTAACCAGACAGCTGCCTCACCCTGTCCTTTCCCCTTTTCCCCTCTCTTCTGCCTGCAACCCTCTTTCCACTACAGTGCTGTGCAGTGACATTTCTCCTTCACTGGCCTCTCAGTGTTGTTCCCAGGAAAGCCAGCTCAGAGCCCCCTTCTTCATCAGGCCTCTCCTCCCTATGCCAGCCTCCAGCATTCCCTCTGCCTGAGCTCTGCAAGCCCCAGCTCTGTGGCTGGGATTTAGAATCAGATAGACTTGAACTTGAAACTGCTTTTTAACTGTGTAATGTTAGATATGTTATTCAACTTCTCTAAAGAACTGCAATTGGCTGGGTGTGGTGGCTCATGCCTATAATTCCAACATTTGGGAGGCCAAGGAAGAAATATTGCTGGAGGCCAGGAGTTTGAGACCAGCCTGGGTAACATAGCGAGACCCCCATCGCTACAAAAAATAAAAAAAATAAAATAATGGCATGGTGGCATATGCCTTTAGTTTCTGCTACTCAGGAGGTAAGAGGATCATCTGAGCCCAGGATTTTAAGGTTATGGTGAGTTATGGTTCCCCCCCGCTCTCCAGCCTGGGTGAGAGAGTGTGAGATCTTTTCCCATTCTAGAAAATAAAAAATAAATGGAGACTGTAATTGCTTCTGTTTCATTTCATAGGCTCATGAACATTTCAATGAGAAAATACATGTAAAGTACTTGGCATATAATAAGTGTTCAGTGTAGGTTAGTATTGTTGGCTGTGAGCTGATGAACTCACTGAGACTTAAACAATGCCTTGTGCTATGGACCGGGGTCTTAGTTCTCCCACATCTGTTTCTTCAGTTGGGTTATAGTATGCTTAAGCATAGACTTATCTTCACAATGTCCCTCAATGCAGGAATTGGTGCCAAGGAGGAATATTTGATTAATCGATCAATTGCCAAATCACACTTTGTTGATGCTTTTTGAAGAACAGAACTTCTAAGTACATGGTGAGTGTGATGATTCTTGTCTGAATACCGTGGCTTTGAGGTTGGTTGCATCGGCCCTTCACTGCGAATTCCTAAGCCTCCTGAGACTGCTTGAGAGGCAGATATGTCTAAGTAGCCTGTCCTGCCTGATACTTCTCAGGATGGGCTGGTACTTCTGCTTTTCATTTTTTTAAAAAAGTTAGCTATCCATCTGGCCTGTTTTGTTGACACAGGGGGCTCAAGATATAGCAGGGACACAGGGAGATATGTGAATTCCCTTTTCTGGAAGCCAGAGAAGCCAAGAACACTGTGTGCTATCTTTACAATGAGAAGTAGTTTTTCCATTAACAGGCAGATGCTTCATTTCCAAAGGTTAAATAGAATGGTCCTTTAAATATGATTCCAGCTGGTTAACTTTAGGGCTCTGGAGAATAAAATCCAATTCAAGAGTATACTCCAACTTTAATTCCACAGAATTTCCTTCTGATTGTGAAGTGAATAATTTTCATTGCTCTAAGACCTGGCACTTGGGTACTTTGGTCTCCTCTTATGAGGCTGCAGCTCTGCTGTGACTTCTGATAGTGCTTTGCTGCCTCTGCTCTGCTATCCTGTGTCCTTGCTGGTGATTAGGGAGAAAGTTTGTTTGTTTGTTTATTTAGACAGAGTCTCATTCTGTCATCCTCAGAGGAGTACTGTGGCATCATAGCTCACAGCAACCTCAAACTTTTGGCCTCAAGCAATTCTCTTGCCTTAGCTTCTCAAGTCGCTGGGACAACAGGTACCTGCCACAGTGCCCAGCTGGTTTTTTCAATTTGTAGTAGAAAGGGGGTCTTGGTCTTGCTCAGGTTAGTATAGAACTCCTGAGGTCAAGCAATCCACCAGTCTCAGCCTTCCAGAATGCTAGGGTTATAGGCATGAGCTACTGAGACCAGCCCCCATTCCTACTTTTGAACCCCAAGAAACTTCAAACCACCCAACCAAAGTCAGCAGTTCTTTCTCTTTCTTTCATTTGTTCATTTATTTATCCATTTATTCAGCAAAAGGTAACTGGGTGCCTACTATCTGCCGGGACCTGTGCTGGTAACTAAGAATAAAATGGAGAAAAAAACAGACATATTTCGTGCCTTCCTGAAGCATGTGTTCTAAGTGGGGAGATGGAGGTTTACCACGTAATCGAAGACATGAGCATGTAGTTCTAAGTGATACTGAGAAAGAAAGGAAGGTGATTCTGTGAGATTATATCACTGAGGAACCTGTCCTAGACTTGGGGTAGGTGGTCAGGGGAGGTTTCCCTGAAGAAATGATGCTTGAGTTGGTATCTGAAGATGAATAGTTGTTACCTAGGCCAAGGTGGGGCTGGGGAGTGGCAGACAGAGGGAACAGCATGCTCAAAGCCCTGTGGCAGGGAGTGGCATGGCTTATTCAAGGAACCATAAGAAGGTGATATGGGGCAGCTTGGAGAACATCGGGACAAAGAGAAGGGAAGAAAATGAGGCTGGATCCACATCAGGGGCCACACTCCTGTGGGAGGGTTGGGTCCTTTACTGTAAAAGCAATGGGCAGTCAATGAGGAGTTTTAAGTGGGGGTTGACAGGGGGATTGGGTGGATGGATGACAGGTTTTCATTTTAAAAGATTACCTTTTATTGCTAGGACTTGCCATACATAGTAATTATGTGTGATTACTGACCTTCACCAGGGTCAACCTCAGCCTATTTTAAAATCATCTTTACAAACAAAATAGAGAAGTGTTGAGTTTTAGAAAATGTCACTTTTTCTTTCATCTCTACATAAAAAGGTGGCTGGAAAGAACTGTGAATAACATTTCGATTACTGTCCCATCTAGATATGAGCTGGGGTTTTGTATTAGATCCAGTATGTTTGATGCATTTTCTTAGAAGTCAGCCTTTGGTGACAGCACCAAATCAGGTTACCTCTTATACTCTGGTCAGGAGTGAGAATAGAGGATATTGCTTCCCTTGTGAGATTTTGGTGTAAGCTGACAGGTACCAACAGATTTCCACCTATAGTTAAAATATGACTGTCTTAGGCCTTTCGGCCACCACTCGTTAGACATGGAGCTGTCCGTGGTTGTGGCAGTGGAGCCATTTCCAATCTACACTTCTGTTCTTTCTTTGCAAGAAACATGCTCTTCCCACTCCTCACCTAGCCCTTCTAGTACATTGTAGCTAATTATCATAGGTTGAGTTCTCTGAAAGCAGGTGCTTAGATGGAAACTGGGGTGTAAGATGTTTACCGGGGATTAGCACCTGTGAAGGAAAGAAAGGGGAACGGGATTGGGCAGAGGGAAAAGTCCAACTCAGTGCAGCTCTGTAAAACCTCAGCCAACCCACTGTGCAGCTCTGGACGCATATTGTTTATACACAACAAACATATCCCGTGTGAGCCCAGAGTGTCTCTCCGGGTCACAGGGCAGACGTGGACTTTCCCAGAAGGATGTGACCTTGGGCCAGTCTACTGTCTGCAGCTGAAGCATAGCCTAACCTTAGTTCCTGCAGCCAGGCAACAAGAGCTTTCTAGAAGGGGGAACCTAGGGCACTTCACCACATCAACCACCACCCAACAGTGCTGGAGCCAGGCCTGCCAATTCCAACATCAGTAGGCTTTAAATTGTAACTGTGAAAGACTGTAGAAAGAAGTATTTTCTTTTTCTCCTGGAGTCAGTGGCCTTTTAGTCAATAAAAAAGTGATTGTCTTCAGGAACACTGAAAATATGAAACGAGGCTCTAAGAGTGGATTCAGTGAGGTCATGAGAATCACTCACGAATTTGAAACTGCTAAATCCAAGGAAGTAAGTTAATACTGCGAAGCCCGACTTAAGAAACCCGAGCCGCTGTTTTTGAGAGGTTAAAACACAGCCTGGCATGTGTAGAGCACTTTGATTTTCAAAATACTTTCTCATGTCATTTGAGTCCCTTAATAATCCTCGGGAGCAGGTCTTCTGACCATTTCACAGATGAGGAAGGCTCAGGTTGCTCAGAGACTTGCCCCAAGTGAGGCTTCTGATGTCCCCTCAGTTTTTGTTGGTGACCTGTTTATCAAAACAGGAAATTTCTGGGCCCAAATCTTGGGCTAGTCAGGAATGCACGGATGATGGACAGGAAGTGGGTGGAAAAGGAGGAAAAGGATTCAAAGGAAATCCTTTGAAAGGAAAAGGACATGGGGTGGCAGTTAAATGAATAATAAACATTAAGTACAGCAGAAGAAAAGGACTCAGAGTGGCCCGTGGCTCCAAGGCTTATAAACAAAACCCTGAGCGCTAGAATGTGCAGGCCAGGCAAGAAAGAAAGCAGGTCCAGTCTAGCAATTTACAGAGGGTGTGGGGACAGCAATGATGTTAGGACATGATTTCCTTGAGACCAGGGAGGGGAACTGTCATCTCTGCAGCTTGGAGACAAGAGAGTCCTGAAAAGTGAATTGGAGGCCTGAAAGCCTAAGAGCTTTCCCTCCTGGGTTCAGAAGGCAGACTGACAAGATTGGATAGGCTTCACCTTCCCAGAGTCTTCAAGGAAGGGACCAAAAGGGATTCCTGCCAATATCAAGCCTAGAGAAGATGACACCAATTCTGTGGAGCCCAGAGGCTCAAGCCAGGCACTAGAAGAGTGGCTCCAGCCAGGGCAATGTCAGGAAAAACGATGGGTCCTGAACTGCTACTTTCTTAAAGCTGTGTGAGTCAACATATGGTTCCAGACGGCCCTCGCTTTTGTAATCATGAGGGGATGCCAGTATCTGGCTTAAGGAGGGGCGAGTGAGTTGTACAAGTGCGCTGAGTTGATCTTGACCCCTGAGGCTGAGAGATGAGAGAAAACAGGAGAATGAGAATCTTTTTGCCTTGATGGGGACTTCACCACCACCATCTGTGGGTCTGCCTCCTCTTAAGGCACTGAGCCCAGAGAGCAGATTAAAGCAAACATCACCCTCATAGTTAAGGGGCCTGGCGATGCTCTTAGAAGAGGCTGCAGGAAACCAAGTCACTAGACACATTAAAAATAATACCACTAGGACCTAAAGATTCCAGGGAGCCCAAAAGGACTTCTGAAACCAAAAGACAAGATCTGCAGACAAATTCAGCAGATGGAAGGAAACAAGGTAATAACTAATAGGAAGTAAATTTCTCAAGCTAAAGAAAAGGGCTAAGTCTGCTGATTGGAAGGTTTTGCAAGTTCTGTTCAGGTCAAATGACTCACAACTTGGGAAATTCCTCAGTCTAAGGATAAAAAGATAATCTTACAATCCTTCAGAAAGAAAGTACAAGTTGCTTATGGAGGAAGAATGATCAGCATCAACTTTCCCTTTTATGACATTTGAAGCAGAGAAGACTGAGGCGAATCATGTGACGATTACTGAGAACAAAACTGTACACCAGGAACCCTGCAGCGGGCCCCCCTCCTCTGTCACAGTGAAGGAAACATATCTGGGGTTTCAAAGGACATCTCACCCCCACTTCCCATCAGAGAAAATGTTGGTAAGGCAAGATCCAACCAAACAATAAATGAATCAGCTTCAAGCCTTCAGGGAGGAGGGAAGAGGGTCAAGAAAAAAAAAATAGTGATGAGCAAGGCTCCTTACAATACATCATTAGTTAAATTCAGACAGATAATAATAGACATTTAGGAACGTGTAATATAAGAGCTGAAAATAGAAGACACATATTTCAAGGGAAATGTTAACAGTAGCCTGGAACAAAAAGTACCAGAGGAAAAAGGGGAAGCAAAGTTTCCCACAGGTCTCCCTTGGGGTATACAAGTGGGAGGTGAAAGCATTCTAAAACCCTCACGGGACGGGGGAGGAGGAACAGCAGGGGAACAGAGAATCTGGAGAGGTAGCTGGAGTCTCAGCCTCATATAATGGAAGAAAAGAACGAGTTTGACCATGAGTGACAAAAAGGAAGAGGCACTGGTAGAATGAACAATAGGGTAGAGCTCCCAAATTAGCGAGAGAAGTAAGAGAATGGAACAGCAACTTGAGCTAATATAAAGGACATGGGGTGGGGGTTAAATGAATAACAAACATCAAGTAAAACTGAAGAAATAAAACAAAATATATTTTTTGCTATACCAAAAATGAATATATAGAATATATACTATATGAATATATAGAATTATTCCTTTTATTTTATTAAATCATAGCTGTGTACATTAATGCAATCATGGGGTACAGTGTGGTGTTTTCATATACAATTTGAAATATTTTCATCAAACTGGTTAACATAGCCTTCATGTCATTTTCTTAGTTATTGTGTTAAGACATTTACATTCTACTTTTAGAAAGAATCACTTGTACCCTTGTAAGATAAACCATAGAGGTGATCCCACCAATCACCCTCCCTCCACCTATCTATGTTCCTTCCCTCCCCTCCCCGTATTCTTAGGCTATAATTATTCTTAGGCTTTTCATATGAAAGCTATAAATTAGTTTCATAATAGGACTGAGAACATTGGATACTTTTTCTTCCATTCTTAAGATACTTTGCTAAGAACATTTTCCAGCTCCATCCATGTAAACATGAAGGAGAAAGTCTCCATCTTTCTTTAGGGCTGCATAATATTCCATGGTGTACATATACCACTATTTATTGATCCATTCATGGTTCAATGGGCACTTGGGTTTCTTCCATGACATAGCAATTATGAATTGGGCCGCAATAAACATTTTTATACAAATATCTTTGTTGTAATGTGATTTTTAGTCTTCTGGATATATACCTAATAAAGGAATTGTAGGATCAAATAGCAGGTCTATTTTTAGTTCTCTAATCATTCTCCAGATGTCTTTCCAAAAGGAACGTATTAGTTTGCATTCCCACCAACACTGTAGAAGTGTTCCCTTTTCTCCACATCCATGCCAACATCTCTGGTTTGGGGATTTTGTGATATGGGCTAATCTTAGTGGAGTTAGGTGATATCTCAAAAAGTTTTGATTTGCATTTCTCTGATGATTAAGGATGGTGAGCATTTTTTCATATATCTGTAGGCCATGCGCCTATCTTCTTTAGAGAAATTTCTTTTCAAATCCCTTGTCCACCCTGAGATGGGAATCACTTGTTCCTTTCTTGCTAATACATTTAAATTCTCTGTGGATTCTGGTTATTAAACCTTTGTCGGAAATATAACCTGCAAATACCTTCTCCCATTCTGAAGGCTGTCTACTTGCTTTACTTACTGTGGTCTTGGCTGTGTGGAAGCTTTTTAGTTTGATCAGGTCCCAATAGTGATTTTTGATGTTGCTTCAATTCCCCGGGGGGTCCTCCTCATAAAATTTTTGCCTAGGCCGATTTCTTCAAGTGTTTTCCCTATACTTTCTTCTAGTATTTTTATAGTTTCAAGTCTTAAGTTTAAATCTTTAATCCAGTGAGAGTCTATCTTAGTTAATGGTGAAAGGTGTGGGTCCAGTTTCAGTCTTCTACAAGTCACCAGCCAGTTTGCCCAGCACCATTTGTTAAATAGGGAATCTTTTCCCCACTTAATGTTTTTAATTGGTTTTTCAAACATCAGGCAACCATAAGTAGCTGGGCTACTAGCCAATAGTCATCTCTTGGCTTTCTATTCTGTTCCATACGTCTACCTCTCTATTTTTGTGCCAGTACCATGCTGTTTTGATCACTATTGATTTATAGTATAGTCTAAGGTCTGGTAGCGTGATTCCTCCTGCTTTGTTTTTATTTCTGAGTAATGTCTTGGCTATTTGAGGTTTTTTTCTGATTCCATATAAAATGAAGTATTATTTTTTCAAGATCTTTAAAGTATGACAGTGGAACTTTAATAGGGATTGCATTAAAAT
>NW_003852406.1:4133060-4141450 GCF_000181295.1 Otolemur garnettii | reverse complement strand
GGCTTGCAATGCTATAAATTTCCCTCTTAGGATTGCCTTTGCAATATCCCAGAGGTTCTAACTTGGGTCTTCATTATCATTTTGTTCTAAAAATTTGGTAATTTCCTTCTTGATCTCGTCTCTGACCCATCTATCATTCAGCATAAGGTTATTTAGCTTCCATGTTTCTGTATAAGTCTGTAGATTCCTGTTGTTACTAAGTTCAACTTTTATTCCATGATGGTCCAAGAAGATGCATGGAATAATTTCTATTCTTTTAAATTTGCTGAGGTTAGACTTATGACCTAAGATGTGGTCAATTTCGGAGTATGTTCTGTGGACTGATGAGAAAAAATATGTATTCAGTTTTGTTAGGGTGAAATGTTCTGTAGATGTCTGTTAAATCCAAAAGTTGAATAGTTAAATTTAAATCTAAAATTTCTTTACTAAGCTTCTTTTTAGAGGATCTATCCAACATTGCTAAAGGAGTGTTAAAATCTCCAACTATGATGGAGCTGGGAGAGATCAAGTTCTCATGTCTGTTAGAGTATCTCTTATAAATTGAGGTGCATTCTGGTTGGGTGCATAGATATTGATAATTGAGATCTCATCATATTGAATATTACCCTTAATAAATATAAAGTGGCCATTGTTGTCTTTGTTTACTTTTGTTGGTTTAAACCCTATTGTATCTGCGAATAAAATTGCAACACCTGCTTTTTTCTGTTTTTCATTTGCCTAGAATATAGATGACCATTCCTTCACCCTGAGTCTATATTTATCTATTAAGGTAAGATGAGATTTTTGTATACAGCAAATGTCCGGTCTGAGTTTCTGTATCCAATCAGCCAACCTGTGACTCTTTAGAGGACAATTTAAGCTGTTCACATTGATTGAAATTATAGATAAGCCTGGTAAAATTTTGGGTATCGAGTTGCTCAAAAGTCCAGTGGACAATTTTAATCCTTTTGCCACTGTGGAAGTTGGAATTTGATCAAAAGTTTCTGAGTGAGTTTGCTTTTGTGGTGGAGGATTGCACTGGTCATTATGGAGGATAGGTTTGAGAATTTCCTGGAGACCTGGTTTAGTTATGGCAAATTTCTTCAACATGTGGATGTCGTTAAAGTATTTAATTTCTCCATCATAGATGAAACTCAGTTTAGCTGGATACAGGATCCCGGATTGAAAGTTGTTTTGTTTTAGGAGATTAAAAGTTGATGACCACCCTCTTCTAACCTGAAAGATTTCAGCAGAGAGATCTGTAGTCATTCTAATATCCTTCCCCTTGTAGGTTATGGTTTTCTTACACCTGGCTGCCTTTAGAATTTTCTCTTTCATATTAACTTTAGTGAAGTTAATTATGATGTGCCTAGGGGATGTCTTATTTGGGCTGAGTCGTACTGGGGTTCTGAAACTGTCTGCTATCTGACTTTCAGAATCTATTGGCATAGCTGGAAAGTTCTCTTGCATAATTTCATGAAGAAAAGCCTCAGTGCTTTGTGAAGCAAGTTCGTCGCCTTCAGGGATTCCTATAAGGCGAATATTAGTTTCTTCGAATTATCCCAGAGCTCTCTGAGTGAATTATCTATTTTTGATCGCCATTTCTCTTCATCTTTGAGTGCTTGGGCATGTTCAAAAGCTTTGTCTTCAATGTCAGAGATCCTTTCTTCTGCCTGCCCCACTCTGTTAGCGAGGGATTCTACCAAATTTTTCAGATCCTTGAGGGCTGCAAATTCTTGTTTTAACATGTCAAAATCTTTGGTCATTTTATCTTTGAAATTGTTCAATTCTTGAGACATCTTTTGAATAATTCCTTGAAATTCTAATTCCCTCCTTTCCTTCATTCTGTTGGTCTTATTTGCTATCCAGACTCTGAACTGGATTTCTGATATCTCAGACATCTGTTTATGGATGGGGTCTTCAGTAGCATCTGCCATGTCCTTCCTTGGGGGAGGGGTTGATCTACTCTGGTTATTCATGTTGCCAGAGTTTCTCCCTTGATTCTGCCCCATGCTTAATTTACACCATTTGGCTTTTCTCCTAGAGCTTCACCAAGGACCTGTTCAGCGCTATGGCCTGAGAAACTGGGGGCTTCCTTGGTTTGATGGGGCTAAGTCTCTCTGTCTTATTTGCAGCTGGTCTCTGTTCTACCCTAGTAAATCAGTTACTCTAGGTTGAAGTCTCAGCTGTGGAGAAATACTAGCAATTAAGTCACCCCATCTCCCACAGACAACAATTGGAAAATAAAAATCTCACCTTCTCACAGCCACACACCCAGGGTAGCACTTTGGATAGTCCTTGGGTGATTGGCCCAGTCCAAGAGGTCCAAATCAATTGTCCCAGTCAGCACTGGTCTCAGATGGGGGAGTTCAAAGAGTCTCTGGCAACTAGATAGCAGGGGTCTGCTTGCAGCTCTGGTATGATTAGCTCTAGTGCTCCGTGAGGTCAGAAGGACCAACCCAGCAAATAAATTAGTCTGGGAAGGTTGATGCCTCCTTCCTCACCTTGCACATCTGTCACACCCAGTCACTGGTAACCCCAGTGGGGCTGGGGCTGTGACCCAGTTCCCCCCAATGAGCAAGTGCTCCAGGGGGTTACGCCTGCCTGAGTCAGAGAGAGATCTATGTCTCCTCTGCTAGGTCTCTGTTCTGGGCCACTATATGGCAGGGGGAGGTGAGGCCTGACAACCTTGGGTGCTTAATGGAGGTGTTGCAGTTCACTCAGTTCCAGCCTCGCCCCAATTGATGTTGCTGGCAGAACAGCACAACTTCACAGAGTTTGTTTCTGTCCTGGTTGTCAGATGCTACTTGAGGTGACAGAAACCACGACTCTGTTCTGGCCAGTGGCAAGCAGTTGCAGCTCACACTGAGCTGTCAATTCCTGCCTCTGCCTGCCCGCCTTTGTCTCAGCTAAGATCCCCTGGGGGCCAGCTGTGTCTCAGCCTCAATAATGCGGAGCTCTGACACAGCCCCTCCCTGGACTCTGCCTGCTGTGTGTGCTCCTTTACTCACGTTCCAGATCCATCTGTCAGTAACTGCCACTGGAGAAGGTACCTGGCTTCCTCTGGTTGCTTAGAGAAACAGGGTGTGTCTGTCTGTGCAGGATAGCTGCCCCAGGGGCCATAAGCCTTATTGTTCCACCACTGCTGTTGTTGTATGCCTGGGGGCACTGCCCCCTGCTCCTGAATGGTTCCCTCTCTATTGACTATCCTTTCCTTACTCCTGTGCCACAGAATCAGCACAGCTGAGCAAGGGCCCTTCCCCTGTCCACACCTCTCAAGAAAATGCCCAGGATTCTGGACTCCATGGGGGATGGGCTTCCAGACCTCGGGGTGAAGGGGAGGGAGTGCTGAAAGTTCAGAGTTGCAGGTAGAGAGTATATACAGTTTTATACAGTTTTATGCCTGGCAAGAGAGTGCCATGGCACCCTAGTATGGGTAGGAGGTCCAGTTTATTAGAGGTCTCTCCCATGGGATGGAATGGGAGGATGTTTTGACTCTGCTTGCTTGTTTGTATGGAGTTTATTGTGAGCCCTTCTTATGGGGGAGGGGACTCCCATCTGCTTGGCGATGGATTCAGTACCTTTTGTTTGTATCTTGGGGTCGTAGCTGGCCTCAGCAGGATTGTTATGTGTTCTTCAACCTTATCTCTTGGCTCAGTTCCAAACCATCGGCTTACTTGCTAAACTTCTGTCTTTTAACTCTCCTTCTGGACAGGAGCCTCTGTGGAAAGTTGGCTGCATTCTGCCATCTTACCTCCACCCTAGAATTATTCCTTAAAAGGGAGGCTATCAGATTTGTTTTTGTTTTTTTGAGACAGAATCCTACTCTGTTGCCACAGGCTAGAGTGCTGTGACATCATAGCTCATAGCAACCTCAAACTCCTGGACTTAGGTGATCCTTTTGCCTCAGCCTCCTGAGTAGCTGGGACTATAGGCACCTTCCACAATACCCAGCTAGTAGAGAGGAGGGTCTCACTCTTGCTCAGGTCTTGAACTCCTGAGCTCAAGCAATCCACCTACCTTGCCCTCCCAGAGTGCTAGGATTATAGGTGTGAGCCACTGTGCCCACCCAGATTGGGCATTCTTTACAAGAGGAAAAAACAGTTATATGTTATATACAAGAAAGATACATATTTAATAAAAATGATAAAGAAAATTTGAAAATAAACAGAGGGGGACAAAAAACCTCCCCAAAGATACCATGTAAATGCAAATAACAAATCAAGAAAGAATTGCTATATTAATACCCAACAAAATGAAAGTTAGTTAAAAGCACTAAATAGGAAGAGTTGTATTTAATGATAAGATAAACATTTGCAAAGAAATCATTACCAATTGTGTTAAAGTTCAAATGTGATAAACAGGAAAACCACATATGACCCCTGTGCCTTTGTCCTTTATATATGGCAAGAAGTTGTGCACCTTGGACATGCCTCCTTTCCATCCAGTCCCACCCTACAAATAACAATTCTTGGTTATATCCATACATACACTCTTGCAAAGATGCAATTATATTATACTTTTATCCTCTGGGTCAGTATTTATTGGTTTCCCTGTTGAGATCCCCCATTCCTTGTTTCCATGAGGAGGGATTTCCCCAAAATAACCCATTCTCTTGCCCCCCTCCCTGCTTGCTTCTGCCAGAGAGAAGAAATGTCTTACCACTGTTGTTACCAGAGGAACAAGATCTGGCTGCCTGTCACTGTCAGCCAATATGCAGAAAGGGGGATAGGTCCATCAAACTTTGTCAGATGGCCAGCAATTCTGAAGAACAGTGAGAGTAGCCTCTCCAAGACTGTTCTGTTCTTCCATTTCCAAAACCAAAGTTTTATACATGAAAGTTCAAAGCAAAACACATGTTAACCCTTATCTTAAACAATAATAATTGGCAGAACCCATGACTCATATCAAACAATGATTAACGTAAGTCATGACCCAAAGCACCATTCCAGTTCCAAAGTTAATCTCCTAGATCAGTTGGCCTAAACTACTCAAGATGTACACATTCTTGCTGAATTCATAAAACAGCAAGAATGGGAGACATGAGATGAAGGTCACGTAGGACCTAAACCAACCAGACAAGCTGTGTGGTCTCAGCCCTAGCCTGACTGACTCCATCTTATTCTCACTACATGTGCTCTTCAAGCCCCGGGCCACGGACCTGTACTGGTCCTTGGCCTGTCAGGAACCAACCCACATGCCAGATGAGCGGCAGACAAGCAAGTGAAGCTTCCTTTACTAATGCATTTACAGCCCAGCCACTCCCATTGCTTGCATCACTGCCTGAGCTCCACCTCCTGTCAGATCAGTGGGGGCATTAGATTCTCAGGGGAGTGGGAACTCTACCGTAAACTGGGCATGCACGAGATCTGGGTTACCTGCTCCTTATGAGAATAGTAGTGTCTACTTGTAGGAAAACAAGCTCAGGGATCCCACCAATTCTGCATTATGGTGAGTCGTATAATTATTTTGTTTTATATTATCATGAAATGATAATAGAAATAAAGTGCACAATAAATGCAGTGTGCTCAAATTATTCCAAACTATATCCACCCCTACTACTGTCCGGGGGAAAAATTATCCTCCATGAAATTTGTCCCTGGTGCCAAAAAAGTTGAGGACCACTGTCTCAGTAGATTCTCCTTCCCCTCTCTTCCTTCCTCTGCATAGCCAGCCTGCCCCAGTGAGTTCTCATTCTGAAAAATTGTTGCTGGACATTTAATGCTACATTCTCCAATACCAGCGTTATCTCTAGTAAAGGTGACATTTTTAATCTCCATCTGTCTTGCTCTCTTGTCCTGCTCAATTGGTTTTAGAATTCTGGCAGGGAAAACCGGAGCTGAATTTTGGGGGCCTCCTTAAAATTCCAAACCCATCTATTCTTCTTCTAAATGTCAACCAGCCATCTTGGTTGGATAGTGCTGCTATACTTGTCTGAGGGCTCTCACTCCCTGTCCATTCCTCAGATCAGCCGGGTGGTTTCTACTATCGCAGGTGCTGGACCCCTCCTGCCAAGGCTGCTTATGACTTATCTGCTAAATACATTGAAAGCTTTTCAGTCTGTAGGTTACTCTTACTTTTCATCACTTGCCTCATCTTGACCCTCCTTCCTCTTGTGGCATCTGTGACACCACTTTCTCTTCATTTTCCTCTTGCTTCTCTGCCCCTTCCTTCTCAGCCTCCTTTGACTGTTCTCCAACTCTGCTCTCCTCAACTGTTAAGAGTTTTCCTGAGTTTTGCCGTCTGTGTGTAAATCCTTCCCCCACTTGGCATTCCTTATCCCCCTTCCTTCATCCCCTTTCTCCCTGCCTTGCCCCTTAGTTTGAGTCCCCAACAACGCTCAGATAGGTCACCACAACTCTTTCTCAAGTGCATTTTATGCTCCCAGCCTGCATCCAGACTCCATCCTTCCGTCAGTGTGATATGTTCATGACCAGTCTAATCATGTCACTGCCATGTTTAAAATATTCCAGTGGCTTCCTGCTGCCTTCAGGGTGAAAATCAAGTTGCTGGTGTGGCCCATATGCATACAGCACCTCATGATCCCTCTCCTGCCTCTTTTCTCTGCCCTATTTCTCTCCATTCCACCTATGTTGGTCTGCCAGCTTCTGGGAAGGACCTCTTCTCTCCTTGCTCCTCTTCTTTGGAAGGCTAACTTTAATTTATTCTTCATAACATCCCTCAGGTGTTGCTTTTGAGAAGTCATCCTGATTCCACCTGCCCCAAGGGTTGGCTGCCCGACCATGTGCTCCCACTGTAGCTATGTTTGACCACTCTGGGGCACATGCTAGCCTTTCATAATAGCCTTTGTTCCTGTCTATCTCCTCACCAGCCTGTGAGCTCCTCGAGGGCAGGCCTACATCCTACTCATCTAACTATATCCCCAGTACATAGTGTAAACCTGGCATATAGCAGACATTCAGTGCATTTTTGAATGCATGAATATGTGGGAAAATGAAATGCTCTTGCTGCTGTTTCTCTCTGAGACCTTCTTTCCTGAGGACAGCTTTCTCTCACTGAAGGTGGAGTAATCAGTCTCATGCCAGCAGCACCCTCTGTCCAGTGAGATCTTGCTCCATTGAGAAACTTTCTCCATCCTGGTGATATCATATTTGAAAAGGGTTCTCTGTATCTGTTTACCTTGCAAACTGTCCCTCTGTCTTTGGCCCTGGCCTTGGTAAGCTTCCCATTATATTTCTTATGAGGCACTATTCACACATATGCCTTTCCCAACAGGCTATCCCTGTTTCATAAGAGGCCCCAGGCCTCAAAGTCCAAATAGATACTGCAAAGGGGCAGAAATCGCAGGGCCAGCCCGCTCTTAGTGACCACTTTGTTGACACCTCTGTCCCCTTTGTGTTTGCCATTGCCTGGTTCTTGCTAAGTTTAGGGTGGGCTCCTGTGTGCTGAAGCTGCAGCCTCCTGATGGAATATTCCAAGTTGTTTTAAGGTGGACCAAGGGCTATGGTAGCTGAAAGTCTAGTGTCCCAGAGTCAGCTGCCAGAGGTGGGAGGCAGGACAGGACAAGGACATGGCTCAGACTGGTGTGGGAAGATATTAGTCAGGGTTCCTCAGAGAAACAGAAGCAATAGGATGTATGCATAAAGAGATTTATTATAAGGGATTGGCTCACATAGTTATGTAGGCTGACAAATCCCAAGACCTGCAGGGGGAATTGGCAAGCTGAAGACCCAGCAGAATGTAGCTCCAGTCTGATCACCAGGCTTGAGCCTCAGGAAGAGCCAATGTTTCAGTCTGAATCCAAAGGCAAGACACAACCTTAGCTGATACTCCTCTTTGAAGGCAGCCAGGCAGCAGGAACTCTGTCTTACTTGGGGAAAGGTCAGTCTTTTTGTTCTATTTAGGCCTTTAGGTGATTTTATGAGGCCCATTTACGGGAGAGCAATCTGCATTACTTAGTCTACCAATTTAAATGTTCCTCTCACCCAGACACACCCTCACAAACACTCAGAATAATGTTTGACCAAATATCTGAGCACCCTATGGCCCAGTCAAGTTGCCATAAATTAACCATCATGGGGAACAGCTAGGTGATCAGGTGAGGTGACTCTTAATTATAGCCATTAGCAGACACACCTAATCTACACGTACATCCTCCCCTTCCCTCTAATTCTGGATTCCTTGTGAGGATGGTTTCACCCTCTAAGAGGCACCATTGGAAATTTATAAAGGCATTTGTCACAATGACCCCAACGATGGATGTGGGTTGCCACTGGGATGTGGGATGTCAGATGCTCTGCAGTGGCCAGGATAGCCCACATCACAAGGGACTTTCCACATGGCTTTCCAATGTGCCCCTGGATGTTCATGTCTGCGAAAACCTCTTCTTAATTACCTGGGTCTACTATCAACTCCGTTTTATATATAAACAAAAAGGATTTTTTTTTTTT
>NW_003852406.1:4099965-4132888 GCF_000181295.1 Otolemur garnettii | reverse complement strand
GGCTGGGGATTCGAACCCACCACCTTAGGTGTATGTGGCTGGCGCCTTAGCGGCTTGAGCCACTGGCGCCAAGCCAACAAAAAGGATTTTTAACAGTTTTACCATACACTGAAATTTTTAGTAATGTGACATTGAGCAAAGGTGATACACTTTTGTTCAGGGATTAATTGAGATTTGGTCAACATTATGGAAATCATGTGACGAATGGCAATGCCAGTCACAGTATTGGAGCCACCTTTAAAATACATGTGAATCGGCTCTGTGCCCATAGCTCAGTGGTTAGGGTGCTGGCCACATACACTGAAGCAGGTGGGTTTGAACCCACCCTTGGCTTACTAAACAACAATGACAACAGCAAAAAAATAAAAATAAAAATAAAAACCAACAAAAAATAGCCGGCCATTGTGGTGGGCAGCTGTAGTCCCAGCTACTTGGGAGGCTGAGACAAGAGAATCTCTTAAGCCTAAGAGTTTGAGGTTGCTGTGAGCTATGACGCCTCTGCACTACCAAGGGTGATATAGTGAGACTCTGTATCAAACTCCCCCCAAAAGAAAAAAAAATGTGAATCTCTGTACATTTATATCTATTATATTCACAGTGAGTCTATACATAGATGTAGACATCTAACTACCCATGAGGTCCTCCAGTGTAGCTGTGTAAAAGTTTTCCCATAAACAGAAATATTTATTTTTCTATAAAATTGCTTTTCTTCATTCCTTGATTATAACACAGTGAGCGCTTTATATTCATTTTTTAATATTATAAATTTGGGAGAAAATTTTGTGTGTGGGTAGATTATATTATCTGTGGGTTTCACTGCAGCATAACAAAGGGAGAGTTGCAAATTATTTATTATGAAAGGGGCACTGGGTCTGATGTGGCTGAGAGTCACTATTCCGGTTAAGTCAGTGCCTGTCAAGAAATATTCATTTGTTGGTTGGGCTGACCCCTGGCCCCAAGGAGCCTTTGTACAGTAAGGACACTGGGTCCTTGATATCCTGATCTTTCACTTTGGGGAAACTTTAAAAATTGGCAAGTTCCCAAGCAACTGGCTGATGTATCTTACTCCACATTGTCTGAGATGTTTCTCTGCTTAACCAAGGAATGAAAGGATCAAGAGGCTTCACGCCTTGGTCCTTCTAGAAGCTTGCAGGCTCTGTCTCCTCCAGGAAGGCCTTCTGGATCAGCTCCGTCTTGAGGAACTTCCCTCTACCTCCTCTGTTCTGCCTTCACTTGTCCCACCTTAACAATTATTCATAGTTCATTTCTTGTCCCTTTAAATGGATTCCTTGAGAAGGGAAATTGATTTTTTCTGTGTCCAGTGGATGGATGGATGGATGGATGGATGCATGACTTTGGGGAATATTAGATTGATCCACTAATTTGATCCCAGTGTCTGTGGAAATCAAACAGAGAGGGGCTGCTTTGTGCTTTCTACCCAGCCAGCTCACCAGCTGAGTCCTTCGTGGAGCCTTGGGCTTTAATCAGGAGTCTAATTAGCCCTGGCACTTGATTTGGAAAGAAATGGGGAACAGTGATGAACACAAGCAGGCGGGATCTGGGCTGTCGCTAGCCTGACATACGGTGCTGTGGATCACCCACTGGCTTCGTTCAGGGCTGGACTAAGTCCTGGGTAACTTTACTTCTAAATGTTAACATGTGATTATTCTCTCAAGATGTTAGGTGATTAAGAACTTTTATGGACCATCCGAAACCAAAAATACGAACTGCTTTTGGATGATTATGGTATATACAAAATAGTTTGGGATGAGCTGGGTATAGAGAAAACAGTTCTGGATTTGGATCCAAAAGACTGGGCTTGACCCCTACTTTTCCATCAACCAGCTATATGGTTGCTATATAGACAAAGCAATTCATACTTCCTGGTTTAAGGGTCCACGATTCAATAACATGCAGTAAACAACTATTTAAAGGAGCTACTCAGCAATGTGTTCGTGGTAGACACACCATGACGCTAAAAATGCTGAAGCTTCCAGGCTGCTCATGGTGCTGGCCCCTTCTGAGGTCCTGTGCCTCCTTTTGTTAGGTGATACTGCTACCTTCATCCCAGATCCCATCTTTAGGTTTCTGCCAGGTTCAAAATTCTGTTTCTGGGCATTTTTTTTTTAATACAGCTCTACCATTGTGTTATGTATACATTGTTTTTTTTTTTAGGTACTTAACATTGTTATGAGCAAATATGATAAAGAAAACTGAAAGTTTATATCCTCGGAATTTAACTTATTGACTGCTACACTAGAAAAAAAAATTTTTTCCCCTTGGAGTCACAGTGTTTTATTAGGTCAAGTACATTAACTACCTACCATCTGAGTTGTATTTAAACATGCTAGTTTTGAGCCTGGGTCCTGGTGAAGTATATATAACTCACGTGTCTCTTGGTCTAATAAAACACTGTGCCCTTAAGGGGAAAAAATTTTTTTCTAGTGTAGTATTCAATGTCCAAGAGATATGTGAGTTATATATGCTTCACGAGGCCACAGGCTCAAAACTAGTGTAAGTTAAGTACAACTCACATGGCAGTTAATGTGTTCAACATGAGTCATTTCCTATACTTTTTGTAGTGGGAAATTGAACGGGAAGAATTCTTTGTGGGCTTCACATTGGCTTACTATTAGTTTTGGTCCAGTCTCATTTCCCACTGTTCAGGAGTTCTGGACATTGGAGGCTGCAGGCACACTCCTCTTCCCTCCTTCTCCTAGAAGAGCTTTGCCTCTGGCCATGTGGAAGCCAGGCCTGGGGAGGTACAGGAATAAATTGCACTGAGCTGACAGTGCTCAGCAAGACAAGTCCTTACTCTGTAGCAACATGGTGTGGGCACCTACCCTAATCAAATGGGGAAAACTTTGGAGGGGGTTAGTGCTCAGAAAACTCTCCTAAATATGCATGTCCCTCCCTGACTTACTTACAATGAATGTTTCGACTTACAATTTTTCACCTTTATGATGATGTGCTAGTGCACTTTGAATAGAAATTATACTTCAGGTACCCATATGATCATTCTGTTTTTTACTTTCAGTATAGTATTCAATAAATTGCATGAGAAATTCAACAATCTGTTATGAAATAATCTTTGTGTTAGATGATTTTGGCCAACTGTAGGCTAATGGACGTGTTTTGAGCATGTTTAAGGTAGGCTGGGCTTAGCTATGGCGTTCTGTAGGTTAGGGGTATTAAATACATTTCAACTTACAATGGGTTTATTGGGCTGTAACATGGTAATTAAAGAAGCATCTATACTTGGTGAATAAGTACAAGGCATGATCTCCGTGGATAGTGTCATACTCTGCTAGCCCAGGAGGATAGAGTAGAGAAAGCAGAGAGTGGAGGAGGCAAATATCTTTAGGCTGCAAGTCCTTACAATGGAGTCTTTCTTCCCAGCCTTCTCAGTCTCCAGAACCCCTACACCCTGCCAGCACAGAGCACCCACAGGGCATCTGTCCCAGCTTGCTTTTCAGAACTGCCACACGGGCCTACCCCCATAACAACTTTGTTCGGGCACCTACCCTAGGCAAACTGGGAAATTTTATCTGGGCTCAAGAATTCTCTTAATTACTTTGTTTTTCTTGTAATTGGCATTTTGGTCCCTTCTGTGGGAAGGGATTTTCTTTCTCTATTGATTCTTCTTGGTCATTTTTACCAAAAATGAGGTTACAGCTCTACTCCTGACTTCAATTTGCATCAAACACAACCCCCAGGATTATGTCGTCGTTTTGCCTCTGACTTTTGTTTTCCCAGCATAGAATCACTTCCACTCCAGAAATATAACCCACTAGGATCCCTAGACCTGACAGTAAAAATCGCAGATGAGTGGACCGCTTACAAGGATTTCCAGGGTGGCTCCTGTAGCTCAGTGGGTAGGGCGCTGGCCATATGCACCAAGACTGGCGGGTTCAAACCCGGCCTGGGCCAGCAAAAACAGCAATGACGATTGCAACAGAAAAAATAGCTGGGCGTTATAGCAGGCGCCTGTACCAGCTACTTGGGAGGTTGAGGCAAGAGAATAGCTTAAGCCCACCCAAGAGTTTGAGGTTGCTGTGAGCTGTGACACCATTAGCACTCTACCCAGGGCAACAGCTTGAGATTCTGTCTCAAAAAAAAAAAAAAAAAAAAAAAAAAAAAGAGGGATTTCCAGTTAACATTTACTCTACCTGCCTAAAATTCACATTTTCCATTTATGCTTTTTCTCATTTACATTTAAGCTCCATATGTTTGTTTGTTAGTTGGAATTAAATTGATATTTAGTTTTTAACCAGTTTTGAAGCTGTCTTTTAGTTTTTGACTTATAGTTATGTTTTATTCATATTACTTTATTGCTATTTCATTTTCAATCATCTAAGAGCTGGATTAGAAGAACTAGGTTCTAAGCTAACTCTGACCAATGGCTCGGCGCCTGTGGCTCAAGTGGCTAAGGCGCCAGCCACATACACCTAAGGTGGCAGGTTCGAATCCAGCCCGGGCCCGCCAAACAACAATAATGGCTGCAACCAAAAAATAGCCAGGCGTTGTGGCAGGCACCTGTGGTCCCAGCTACTTGAGAGGCAGAGGCAGGAGACGCGCTTGAGCCCAGGAGTTGGAGGTTGCTGTGAGCTGTGATGCCACGGCACTCTACCCAGGGGGACAGCTTGAGGCTCTGTCTCAAAACAAAACAAAACAAAACAAACTCTGACCAATGTATGACCTTGTCCCATAGAATGCCTTACTTAATTCATCAGACTGGGGCTTAATAAATGTGATGATCCCTATCTTTATAATGTTCTAGTACCATATAAATTGGCTTCATTTTATTTATGCTTATTTCTATATTATCATCTAAAAAATATTCCCAAATATATCTAAGAGTACCTTGTTAACATTTGAGCCTAATGGTAACTAGGAATCTCTAGAATAATTCCTGGGAAGCTATGGCTTCAGAAATGACCAGAAATGTCTACATTTACATAAATGAGTGTGTTCATTCTTCCAGAGGCTGGCGGATGGTCTTCTGACTGGCCTCCCTGGGTGGGAATCACCCCTTTCCAAATGCTGCCTGATTGCAAAATCAGACCAATCCTGCCATCACACTGCCTAATCTTCACGAGGCTGAGAAAAGCTGTGATTATCAGAAGGGACATATCTTTGTGCAGATTAAAAGAAAATGATAAGCAAGATCCCTGTATCCCCTGATTTTATCCATGACCTACAAAGCTCCACACAGACCCTCCTCCCTTTTGTCCCTAGCACAGTGTGCTGTTGTCCCATTGCAGGCAGTGTCAGAAACCCTGCGGTGAAATTCAGCCAGTGGATTCCAGAAACTTGGAGTGTTTTCATGTGGGGAATAAATCCACATACACAAGACAACATTTGGATTCCCTGTGGTGAGTTGGGAGGTGGGATAGAGGACACAGCTTGAAGGTTGGAAGGGAAAAGCTGCTGGCCTGTGTCCCTCCCTCGTCTCAGCAGGGCTCTGAGTGGCAGAGTGGAGATGGAGGTACATGGAGAGTGGGGGACTGCAGATGCCTCGGTGGAGGAGGAGGCAGGGTGCTGGGGTGGGGACATGGGTGTGGAGGTGTAAGCTGAGCTTTACCGTCAGTAAGCACATTATCTCGGGGAGCTAATTCAGTGGCTCCAGAGCCGAGTTACAGTTGCAGAAATGGAATTTCAGAGTGGTTAAATGAAATTCCCCAGGATCACTGGGGAATTTTTTTTAAAAAAGTAGAGACACACCCAAATCCACAAATTTGGCATTGAAAGCCTTCTTTGCCATAAAACATTTCCCTCTGCATTCATCTTTGATGCCTCATGTTCTACAATTTAAAATTCATTTCTTTGGAAACTTAATTGACTTTTTCTCCTATGTGACATCTGCACTTAAATTCTTTAGGAAGTGTTATGCTGAGCATAGCTGCTCAGCTTTGTATAGAAGAGCTTTTGGCAAGCAGGCAAAGAGAGGGCTGGAGAGAGGCCAGGCATGGAGGACAACTGTGAGCCACCCAAGGGCCTGGCCCCTCAGGGTAGTGATGACATGGTGGGTGACAGCCTTGGAAGCCACTGGAAGAGGATGGAAGGTCAATTGCCTTCTTCTTAGGGGTCAAATAAGGCCTGTCCAGGACCCTTGTAAGTTTACTGTTCATTTGGTGCAAAAGAAAACATGAAATTCCTTGGAGCCATTATTGAAGTTTGAAAGTTTGGAACCTGTGTGTTAGCAGCAGCTTAGGAAAGGTTCGGCCAGAGGTGGATGTGTTCCCTAAAGACCTAAAATTCTAGAAGCGGCATTGTTTCCTAATGGGATCATTAGTTATGGACTCATGGAGCTTCACAGAGGGAGAGAAGCTCAGAGGTCCTGAATTCAGCTGGTGAGACCTAGAGTGCTAGGGACTGGCCTGGGCCACATGGTGACTTAGTGTCACCCAAGGTTGTTGCCATCAAATGCACCCACAAAACCTTGTGGGGAGCTTGAGGGTAGAAAGCTGGAAAACAATTTGTCCAAGCATTGTATTATGGAAGGAATTCCTATGGAAATTAAAAAAAAATCTAATGACTGCAAGGGGCCTAGGATGTATTTGAAAACTATTTGGTGGTGTTACTAACATTTGAACTTGCTTTTATTGTTGGAATGATTAGCAGCAGCAACAAACTCTTACATAACATTTATCTCTAAATGCCAAAGCACTTCCTTTTGCTAAATATAGTATATGAAAAGAGAGAGGTATTCACACAAAGTAACTCTCTATGGACTTTACCTTGTACTTGCATATCAGATAAGGACTGCGCAGTTCAGCTTGTTGCTATTCTCTGCTCAGTTCTCCCAGCAGATCCAATTGCTTGGCCTTGGGAATAGGACACCTTCCTCAGGAGAGTGCGGAGGTCTTCAAATTCCAAACAGGCTTCTTTCCCTCCCCACAGTAAGGAGGGAAGGGGCTCAAAGGTTTCCACTCAATTTCAAGTCCAGAAAAGCAGCCCCTTTTCCCCAGGAGCCCAGGTCCAGTACCAGATGGGGGTTTAGGGATGCAGTTGTGGTTCCACTCGCCCATTGTCTTGCAGAAGGGGAGGTAGGTGCTCTCTGACTCACCTGCTGCTCTCAGAAATTTCACTAATTGTGTGGTTTTTTGCTAAATAGCATTTCTCTCAATTTAGTTCACAGGATATCCATAGGTTTCTCTTCCTTTTGAGCTTTTTCCCTCTCCACAAGGGCTGAAGCCTTCCCTCTTCCCAGGACATGGTCCAAGCTCCCTGGACACTCTTTCATAGGCCTCTTGGGCCATGCTCCACTTATGTCTATTTGATTTAGTAGACCTCCATTGAAGAGTGACCCCAGGAAGCATCTGGACTAGGCCTGGAGATATGTCTCACATCTGACCTTGAAAAGCCTGTAGACCAATGAGGGAGGCAAATGGGACCACAAAAAAAAATCATCTATGACACACAGAGAGGTATGACTGAGTTAGGAGGGCTTTCTGAAAGACCCAGAGATCATCTACCCACTTGATGTATAGAAGAAATGATGCCTAAAAGGGTTGGATGGACTACTCTGGGAACTCTGAGGATGGCACAACCAATTACAAATCAGAAGATGGGGAAGGAGCTCTGGGAGAAGCTGGCCACTGGGTAGAGCTTCGGAAGGTGAATAGGACTCTGGCAAATAAAGACATGAATGTTACATGCTAGGAGGGAAACCTGGGTGGGTTCCAGGTGCCATGGATGTTGGATAGAGAGTGATGCTTATAGGGTTCATCAGGGCCAGTTGTGAAGGACCCTGAATTCCATGGGCAGTGGAGAGTCACTGGGGGTTCACAGTTGCAGGGTAAAGGATTATTAGAAAAGGAAGACACAGGAGCCGGTTCAAAGGCTATCGCTTGAGTGTGGGCAAGAGACAGCCAGGCCTCTGAAAGGGAGCAAGAAGAATGGGCTGGGCTGAAGGCACCGGGTGGATAGAAGCAACCCATTGGGTTACAGCTGCACTATCCAATAGTGGCTACAAGCCACAGTGGCCATCAGGCACTTGAGTGTGGCTCATTTGAGTTGAGATGTGCTCTAAGTATAAACCACACACCAGACTTTGAGGGCCTAGTATGAATGTCAAATTCTCAATTTCTTTTTTATGTTGATGACATGATGAAACAATAAAATTTAGGGTGTATTGGGTTAAATTAAATGTATTATTGAAACTAATTTCACCTTCTTTTAATGTGCGTGCTAGAATATTTAAAATGATGAATGTGATTCACGTTCTATATTGCACTGAGTTAGAGGGGATGGGGACATGCTGCTTTGGGAATAGGGAGGGACAGGGCTGAGAGAAGGACCTTCAAAGTACGGATGAGGGAGGAAGGATGACAAGGCAGATTTGGTGTCTACCTAAGCTGAGGAACCTCTTGGACCTCTTGGGGCTATGGGGAGCTTCAGAAATTGCCAGCGCCTCTGTGCAGAGCACCTGGAATGTCCCTCAGGTCTTGCGACTTATCTGGCACCAGGCCAGCATGCTGCACTGTGTTTGACTGTTGCTTGCCTGTGCCTCTGAGTCCTTGCCACAGTCAGATGAAAACCCTCTTCAGGGCAATGCCACTGAGTTCTGGCTGATTCCCCCTGTCCTTGCTCAACCCAGGGCTGGTGGTGGCAGGTGCTTCTGAGGCGCTTGGCAAACATGCTCTTGTTGATAGAACTTAGGCTGCTGGGAGTGCGGTGGGCTCATGGTCAGTGAGACCTCTGAAGCTTGGATAGCTTTCCTTGATGCCCCTCTTCCTAGATGTGACTTTTGACAACTGATTGGATTCTAGATTTATGACCCAGGGGTCTGTGATGTGATACTCAGAGATGGGAGCCCTTGGTTGTGCCCTAGCATGGAGATGATTGGATGGGGAGACTTGACTGTGAGCCTTAAGCCCTCACTTGAGCCTCTGCATCTGTGAAAGGAGGAGATTAGATCTATCTGCCTCCTAGTGTGGTGGAAATTAAGAGTTCATGTCTGAGAAGAACCAATGGCTGACGTGTGAGAGTTGCTTCATGGCCTGAAAAGGGCTTTCACATCCATGATCTTCTCTGAACTCCACATAGGGTAGGCATTGTTATAATGTCTTACAGATGAAAAAATCTGAAGTTCAGACCTAAGAGGGATCAGATGACTTTTAAGAGATAGCACTGGGTCTGGAGCCCAGCCTGACTGCTGCCACTGTCCTTTGCTGCCTATCTAAAACAACAGCTCTCACATATATGGTGATACACAGGGTTTCATCGTCCATTCAAGTCCACTAACTGCTTATTCTTCCTAGGAGGATGTATAAAGCCAAAGTGTTGCTATAGTTGAATACTTAAGGCATGATTGTCATAAGATTGCTGCAGCCAATGAAGAAGCAAGCTGTTAGGGTGGGAAGTTTAGTAGGTGCTCACAGTGTGGGTTGAGAAAATTTTCTCACACAGAGATTAGGATATATAAAACTAAAATTTTTATTTTATCTTCATAGAAGGAGAGAGGGAGTGAGAGAGTGAAAGCAAGAGGGGGAAAGAGAGAGAAAGAGCAGGGAGACAGCAGTATGGTATCCCAAGGAAAGAGAAGGGAAAAGCCAAGTAGCTAGGTGATTTTAAAGGGAGTCATAAATTGTCGGGGTAAGTTGAGAACCTACTGCATCCACCCCTTTCTTTCTTCTTAAAGGCAGGTAGGTAACAAAATCAAGCTGGGCAGATGTCAAAGCCCAAGAGCCGGCTCCTCTGCCTTTGTTTGGAGGTGGGATTATTTGGGTCATTGCCGCAGATGGGCAGAGTATGCCCTGAGATATGGCTGATCCCTCCCTGCTGTTTACTCAGGAAGTTGGTAAAAATCAATTCTCAGAAACAATTTCGAAAGAGAAAGATTACTTTTCTTCTCTGTTTATTCAGCCCTTTTTAGAAGTTGAGCAAAGCACAACTCCCACTGGGCACCTGTTGTCAGGAGAACTCGTAAGACTGATCTTTGACTATTATTGGGAAATTGAAAGATTATGGATTGTCCTGTTATGTGTGCAATTTCTGCAAGGCCACCCTTTCGCAAGCCTTTGGTTACCATGTTGTTCCAATAGTTTCACTGACTGTCACGAAGGAGTTATGAGCTTTGAATAGGTTATGAGGATTGAATAAGAACTGCTTCTGCGAATGTCTATTTAAGGTATAATGATAAGCTCTGGTCAGATATTTTGACCATGCTACATGCATGGAAGTAAGAATTGTATGGGCTTGTGTGGCTGACAGAATCTGCTTGTATCCTCAGAAAACTTTGTCATGAACAAATTTGAATGACTCCTTCATGTCTGATCTTCAGATGCTTTAGATAGTTCATCATGAGAATGAGAATGTTGGTTACAGTGTTTACAAGGAAATGGATCAAAAACTGTTACAATCTGCTAGAGCTTGGGCTAAGCCCAATATATTTAATTGTAATAAAATTGGGTGAACACATTCCAACTTCAGCCCGATTAAGGGAGAGGATGTAGGGTGAGACACTTAGGCTGATCTTGAAAAGGAATGGAGGGAGTTTGGCTAATAAGAACGGAGCCTTTGCCAGACAGGAATGGTGGGGAATGGTGACAACCAAGGGAAAGACTGGTGAAGTGCCTGGCCTCTCAGAGTTGGGCAATGAATTCAGAGAGGGTGGGGTCCATCTATCACCTTCAACTCTGCAGACTGCATCTCAGGGTGTTTCCTGTGGGAGTTCTAGAAGAAAGCAGATGGTCAGCTTGGGGGAAATATGTGGTTCATGTTGGAACACTAGACATACCACATTATTAAAAAGATGTATCTTGGATGACCGACAAAATGAAACTCCACTTTCCGAATGTTGGCAACGAGAGCAGATTCAGTTCCAATGACCAGTTGTTTCCTCAAAGAATGTCAGCTCGAATCATAAATGCATTCTAACCATGACAGCCACAGGCAGGACACAAAAACTGAGTGTCCTAGATCCCATGAAACAGTCTATTGGAATCTGTGAATTCTAGAACCTAGATTGGAAGGACTGTGACACCCTTGTCCCCTGAACAGCCAAGACTAAGAGTCCTGGGAGGACTGAGGCCACAGAAGTCAATGTCTGAGGACCTGCTTTCTCTCTGGGAGATCCCAGACCTGTGTGAGGTCATGGACAGGGGATGGATGATGTGATCCCAGGAAGGTAGAATGTCTGCAGCTGGAAACTGGCAGGAGGTCCCTGGCACTTGGCAGCTCATCCAACTAGGTAAGTCCTTGGAGGCTGAGCATGGACAGGAGACTGTTCTATGCTTTGTCAGGGGTCAGTAAGGCATTAGAATATAATGCTAAGAATTTGTCTTTGGAGTTGTACAAACAGCTTTGTACCTCAACTTTGTCATAACTGACTGACCTCGGCTAAATGGCTTCATCTCTTAGACCCTCAGTTTCTTCATTGTCACCTGAAAAACAAGGTTATATCCCCCCTTTTTTAGGCTGTAGAAGGCAGTAAATTAAATAAGGTGTGTAAATCACCCAGCACTGTTACTGACTCTTTGGCACTCATGATGCAATCAAGTAGCATCCCAGCTATTACAGCCTGGCGAGGGTGGCTGAGCAAGGGGCTCAGGAAAGGTCCTCTGAGTTAAAGGCAGATCCTAGACTTTTGGTAACCCCCAAAGCCTCCTCTTGGAGTTGTGGGGGGGGCGAGGGGAGGTGGGGGACTGTTATCTGGCTGTGTCACAGTGCAACATCTCCATCCGTACTCCTCCTGGCCCAGACCCTCTTAATGGCCATGCATTAAGTGATGCATGGTGATGCCTCGGTTCAAGTATCAGGAGAATTGTCCTGTGACCTGAAGAGCCCTGGGCTTCTTTGTTTGCACACTGAAAGCAAAGTTATCTCCTGGCCCAGACCCTCTTAATGGCCATGCATTAAGTGATGCATGGTGATGCCTCGGTTCAAGTATCAGGAGAATTGTCCTGTGACCTGAAGAGCCCTGGGCTTCTTTGTTTGCACACTGAAAGCAAAGTTATCTCCTGGCCCAGACCCTCTTAATGGCCATGCATTAAGTGATGCATGGTGATGCCTCGGTTCAAGTATCAGGAGAATTGTCCTGTGACCTGAAGAGCCCTGGGCTTCTTTGTTTGCACACTGAAAGCAAAATTATCTGCTCTGTTTGTTGTTCACACGATGAGATCCAGCCTTGCTAGTCTGGCATTCAATCCTATTTTGAATCTTTTCTATCGTATTGATTCTCTTGCTGCATGTCCCATAACTCCTCTTCCCTCCTTCGCAAAACTCCTCATGTTGCTTTCTTCAATCCTAGACATCACCTTTTTGCTCAAGTCTTCGTGTATCCAAACTCTATACACCTTTGCATCCCCTGCAGCATCTAGCACAGGTTCTTACATAAAGTAGATGATCATTTTGTCATTTAGGGGTAAAATTTGGTTAATATAACAGGAAAATAAAAATAATAGTAGTTTAACAAGATAAAAGTGATTCCTCTATCCTGCAAAAACAAACAAACAACAACAACCAAAAAACCCAAAAGGGTGGCCCAGGACTGAGATAGTGGCTCCTGGTGTTCGGGATCCATACTCTTTCTTGCTACATCACCATTCTTGGCACATCACTTCATGGTGCAGTCGGCCTGCCCAAGTTTCACATATCTTATTCTCATTTGGCCAGCAGAAAGGATGAAGATGGCAACGTATGTATTCTCTCCCTTCAGGGAGGCTTCCTGAAAGCCACACGTGACACTTCTGCTTATATCTTATTGACTGGAACTTAATCACATGGTCATATCTAGCTGCAAGAGAGGCTGGGGAATATAGTTTTTACCTGGGCATATTGCCATTTATAATAAAATCGAATAAATTGAGAGGGAGAATGGATATTGGCATACTCATATTGTTGCTTCTGCTACAGTTATTAAAAGAATAAAAAACAGGAAAACTGGGCAGCCCCTGTGGCTCAGTGGGTACTGAGGGTGGCAGATTCAAACCTGGCCCTGGCCAAACTGCAATAAAACATAGCCAAGCGTTGTGGTGGGCGCCTATAGTCCCAGCTACTCCGGAGGCTGAGGCAAGAGAATCGCCTAAGCCCAGGAGTTGGAGGTTGCTATGAGCTGTGATGCTACAGCACTCTACCAAGGGCGATAAAATGAGACTCTGTCTCTAAAAAATGCCCCCCAAACCAAAAAGACCTGAAACAAACAGAAAAACTCCCTCTAAAGTTTAAAGCCCAATATAATGGATGAGATGATTATTACAAAACATGTAACTCACTTGAAAGGAGTTAATTTCCTGATTTTTTAGGTTGAAAACAGTCCAATTCTTCTTTACCTTTGGTGGAATGTGGTGACACTTTTTATCATACTACTCAGAGTAGCAAGTGAAGATAAATGATTGATCATTCCCTTTACTATATTCTACTACTGAGAAAAATCAAATCCAGAGAGGCTAAATGATTTGCCCATAGTCATGAAGCTGGATGGTGAAGGGACCATGACTGGAACTATAGTTCTCGGACCCCATCAGGGCTTTTCCCTGTTACTACTGGGTGAGTGGCCCATTCAGATCCTATTTACTGTCACATAGATCAGAGCCAGTGTCAGAACCTGGAAGCTATACCAAAGTCGCCCAAATTCAAAAGCCTCATGTAGGTCTCCTAGCCCTGGCTGGAGACCCTGCTCAACTAGCAACCCTGGAGGCAAATCTAGGTTACTGTGGTGCCAGCCACATCCCTTCCAGCACACAGTTCAGAAGCCTTCTGCCTGGAGACAGAAAAACATCAAGAAATAGAGGAGCATGCTATTAAAATAATGAGGCCTTTGTATCAAAAGTAAATAACCGCTTCCTTTCCTTTGCATCTGGCATCGACAGGACCCTGAATTAGGCACTAAAGGGAGATACAGAGAAGCACTCAAATCCTCAGGAGTGCTGCCCTTGAGGGTTCAGATTAAAGATTCATTCAGTCATTCAAAAATTATTTCATAGACATCTATTAGAGGCAGACACTGGGCCTGGGCCTGGGCCTGGGCCTGGGATACAGCAGTCAACTGTGAGGATATGGTTCCTGCTCTGATATCAGAGTCTAGCAGGGGCAGAGGCAAGTAAACAGGCAACTACAAAAATGAATGAGAATTGCGGTGATGGGGAGGAGACAGGGTACTCTGGGTATGTCACCTAGAATGGGGTGGGGGCCATCCAGGCCTTAGGGGTGAGGTCATTTTAGAGTGGAGACCTGAGGACTGAGGATATGTGGGCTCAGCATGCACTGTGTTGGGGGCGGCATGTGTGGGGTGCAATGGGGAGAAACGTACACTCCAGGTGGAGAGGACATGTGGGCGCACATGTATTAGATGTGTAAGGCACTGAGAGGGCCTATTCTTGACCAGAGTGTGGCAGGCTGTGGTGATGGTGCTAGAGCAGGTGAGGAATGTTGAGAAGTGCAACTAGTAAGGGGTGCAGGGGCCAGGGAATGAAAGATTTTGAAAGGCTCATTAGGACTATATGTTGTACCCCAAGACCAGTGGTATACAAGGCTTAAATAAAATTTGTAGGTTAGAAAGCATCCCCTGGCCTCAGGGCAGAGACTGGGTGGAAGTGGGGAAGACCACATATGTGTAGGCCAGTTAGGAGGCTGTTGCAGGGATACTGGAACCAGGAAACAGTCCTGAAAGGTGGAGAGAAGTTGATAGATTTGAGAAATCTTTGAGAGGTACAACCAATGGGCTTTGGTGATGGGTCAGAAGAAATGAGAAGGGAAGAGGAAATCAACATTGTTGAAGAAAACAATTAAAACAACAAAGACAGAGGCCAAACAAACAAAGCAACAGAATAAGAGTTATCTAGGAAGAAAAAACAGGTGAGGGTGATGACTATGTGCTTTGAGGAAGGGACAATTGTTGTAGGCTAGAGAGATTTTGGAGGGCTTCCTGGAACTGAATTGAGATTGGAGCTGGGCCTTATATAGGGGCAGGATTTTGAAGGGTAGATAGGACATTCCAGGCTGAACAATGATCCAAGTTAGAGTGCCAAGGCAGAACAGGGTGTGATTTGTTTAGCGGTTGGTTTTGTCATAGTTTTCTTAGGAAACCATGGCAAGAGCCCCAAAGAGCTGATTCTCCATGGGGTGCTGCTAAAACTCTTATTGAAAGGAAGGGCTGGAGAGGTAAAATCCCATCACTCTCCCTGAATGGCCTAGAGTTCTTTGTGTACTCCTGAGTCCCCTGTGAGGGAACTTCAAGTGTCTAAGATGAAATCATTTGTCCAAAGCTAGATAGCCTAGCATGACCACAGATACTGGCTTCCAACATGAGAAAGACAAAAAGTTCTTTCCCAAAAGGAATGCTTTTATGCTCCTAGATTTCCTGCTGTGACCTGGTCCTGTGTGTTGACAGCTGTTGTCCCAGGGTGTTGCTTCACTTCTTCTGGGCCTTTGCAGAGCACTGCCTGGAAGCCTGCAATGGTGGGTGAGGCGTGCAAACCCACCAAGCAGGCTGCATGAATCCAAGGCCGTGGAAGGCACGGCTGCATAACTGGGCTATGGAGCAGCAACTCTAGCCCTAACAGATGAGTGTCTTACCAGACGCCATGTCCCACCTGGGCACCCTGCCCTGCCTGGGCACCCTGACCCACACCTCTGGGTGCTGGCCTATATTCTGCTGGTGCCTTGCTCTTACATTTTCTGGCTCAGTCCCACTCATGTCTCGTGCTTTGGCCCAGCCTCCAGGCTCTGACAGTGGCTCCGATATAAGGCTTCTGTTATTTTCCTCTGGACTCCTTTCTAGGGGCACTAGCCCCTCTAAGATAAGCATAATTATAACCATAGTACTGCCTGGTACAAAAAAATAGCCGGGCATTGTGGTGGGCACCTGTAGTCCCAGATACTTGGGAGGGCCACCAAGCACCATGGCCCAGTGCTATGGTAGACTCTTTACTACATTCATAATCCTCTTGCAAAAACACACGTTACTATTCCCACTTTACCAGTGAGGAAACTGAGTGAGATTAATGAGTTTGTCCAAGGCTGCCCACCCTACCTGTTCACTGTCCTACTCATCTTATAGCTGAGTTGAGGGATAATAACACTGACTGTGGCAGGCATTGTGCTAGGCACCTCACAGACGTTACATTTTATCCTTACAAGGACCTTAGTGGGAAAAGTACTACCATTCCCTTTTTACTAATGAGAAAGCCAAGACTCAGAGAGTCTTCCAACATCATAGGAGAGGATATCCAGAAAAGGCCAGGTCTAAGAGAACAGAGATCTTCTCAAGGAGACCCCAAGGACACACCTGTGAGGTCACCCCCATGGTGACTCAGCTCTTAGGAATTTATAAAAACTCAACTTCCTGGGTCTTGGAGGCTGACTCTTGCTTCTGCTTCTGTGAAAGCCCGATCCTGTAAAAGCTGGAGCCTGCTTCTCCAGCTTGATTCAAACTACCAATGAGAAGGTACTGGTGGGATGGAACTTTTTGACTGGAGATAAAAAGGAGAAGACTGAACCAATGGCGTGGCCATTTTGAATTCCTTCTGTGCCTTGCTCCACCAGCTGAAATAAAGCCCTTCCTCTTATAAATATGGTGTCTGGGTGTTCTTTCTCTCCATTGGGCCTAGTTTTCTTTTTCTTTTTGTTTTTTTAGAGACAAAGTCTCATGTTATTGCCCTCAGTAGAGTGCCATGGCATTACATCTCACAGCAACCTCCAGCTCTTGGGCTTAGGCAGTTCTCTTGCCTCAGCCTCCCAAGTATCTGGGACTGCAGGTGCCCACCACAATGCCCGGCTATTTTTTTGTTGCAGTTTGGCTAGGGCTGGGTTTAAACCCGCCACCCTTGGTATATGGGGCCAGCGCCCTACTTACTGAGCCACAGGCACCACCATGGGCGTAGTCTTTCTGTAACATTTCTGTTCCCTGACTGGGAAGCAAGACCACCTAAGGAGAGAATAGGCTCAGATGCACTTGGTTGTTGCTGCCAAGCCTCTGGATACCCACGAGGAGGCCTCTGACGCCTGAGTGACATGAATCACTTGAGTGCACTGGGGACAGCTTGACCTCCCTGTGTGGATGTTAACTGGTGGAGAAAGGACCCCCTCAGTGGGTCTTCAAGGAGTTAAACACCAGGAGGAACTAGCACACAGGAACTGGCACCTGCATTGGGGGATGTCTGAGACAAGGTAGGACCAGTTGAGGCCCCCAGAATTTGGGTGGAAGGAGGGTCTAATCAACTGCTGGGCATTAGATTGCCCACTGGACTGGTGAGAGAGAGGTGAATGAGAGAGTGTGGGTGTGGTATGACTGCAATGGACACCAAGTGTGAAGTTCGGACTTCCCCTCACAGGGCCTAAGGGAGTGCTGGCTCTAAACCATGGTACCAGAGAACACCTCCTACCGCTAAGTGGCAGTTTGAGTGGGAAATCAAGGCTGCCCAGATTAGGAAATGGGTTAGAATTGTGTGCATCTGAGTGCTTGGAGACTGACTGAGGTGGGTAATAATAGGTGGGGCTCCACGCCACCCTTCACAGGTCAAAACAATTGTATGACTGCCCCTTTCATATCCCCATTTTTACACCATCTGTGGCTCAGTTTTTACTCCATCTGTAACATGTTTGTGGTTTGTCTGAGGGAAGGAAATGGGAAACACACAGGGGAATCCCACTTTGTTAGGAAGAATCTTAAAAAAGGGTTTACAGGAGACTATGTGGTAACTATGTTTCTGGGGAGATTGAGAACTTTGTGTGAGCAGTAATGACCAAATGCCTTATTATTCAAGCAATTGTGGTATCTTTTGAGATAAAATTAGTTTTAAATTTGTTATTAAAGTTCAAATGTTCAAAGATTATAAAACTGTCACCTCTATAATATTTCTAAATGTGCTAGATTCAACCATGAGCTTATGTTCTTAATTTTAAGCTGAATTCTAATGTCTGGAGAGGTGGCTGTGGTGAGGCCTAAGGGTATGTTCCTCGTACTTAGGCCAGCAGCTGCAGGACATGGGCCCTTCTTCTTTCCCTCCTCCAACTTTGTCCTCTGGCTATTCTGAGAGAATCTGAATGTTCCAGTTTCCTGCTTTCTGTGTTGAACTCTGTACCTGGTAAAGGACACAGGTCCTGCCCTTTGCAGCCATCTTTGATGCCATGTGGCCATGTGAGACTTAGGGGAATAATGAAAACACATCAGAAATGATGTTTATGTTGTGGTTTCAGAACATTTTTTTGTAACTTAAAACCTTAAAGTTGTGTTGTTACTGGATTTTCTTCTGCAGTAGGTTTTTTGGTCTCAGAGATTCAAAGAATGAACCCACAGACCACCACTCAGTGGTAAGATAGAATTTTATTAGCTAGAAAAGAATGCAGAAGGAATAAAAAGCACCAAAGCTTCTGGCAAACTGGAATACCCAAGTCAGAAGTCTACTGCACAGGTCCTTTGTCTGGGGGTGTAGATTATATTTTGGTCAAGACTTGGTAGGTGGAAAAATGCCTTTCCCAACTTAATGAGTATATTTACAAATGAATGAATGCATTCCCTCCCCTGGGGAAAGATTATTAGGTCTTTTCAGTTTTTGTCTCAATTAGAGATTAAGGTGTGTTCTCCCTACTCAAAGTGGAACCACCCAAAAATGTTTCAGCCTGAAAAGGGCACCCTGTTTGTTCCTAGAGATGAGGGTCTGATTTCTGAATTTATTTGGGTTTAATAATGGGCCCACAATGGTGGATCTCTGTCTAGCCCTGAGTGGGGAAATCCTTATCAATGTTATGTTCCATAAAATGTCTCTCATTTTAAAAATGTAATAATTTGGTTGTTTAAATTGTTTAGAAAACACAGTCTTTGTCAAATAATAAAATCCTTCATTTTAAACCTTCTAATCATCAGTTTAGCCAAGTGAATAATTAACTTAATAGTAAACTGTAATTCTGTTTCATGAAAATTGGTTTTGTGAGAGTAAGAAAAATTAGAATGAAAAATGGTATTGTGTAATAAAGGCTCTTGTGTGAGAAATTTTTTCCTGAAACAGTATGGTTATTTAAGAAAATGAAAGGCAGGGCAAACAAGTTTTAGAATGTTTGAAAATTATCTGTGCAGGTTGAATAAGGTTCATAAAAGGAAATTTGTGAAGGAATTTGCATGTAATCCAGTTGACTATATATTGCCTTTAAAATCTTTTGTCTTGTAATCTTGTTTGAATAAATGTTTTAAGCCTTGATATTTGACAAACCTTCCAAAATCAAAACTCTAAATTTGGTGTTTTTGAAACATTAAGAACACTGAAAGTCTGAGAAAGTCATATTAGGCTTATTTGGTATGTGAAAAATGTATAGAATATATTGTCAAATATGAAATGGCGGTTAATTTTCTGTGGATTATGTTCATATCTATGTTCTAATATTATAAAATATTGGTCTGTCTTAGTGTATGTTGTCCCTAATAATTTTAATTCATCTCAGAAAGTGTTTTTGTAAATATTTTATAAAATTTGTCTTTCAAGGAAGTAGTAGAAAAGTCTGGCAAATTCTCTCGCATTCAAATTTCTGTTGACTTTAGATATTAAATACCATCAGGCTAGAAGCAAACTTCTAGGACTTTAATTAGAAAGCTAACATGTCCATAAGTCTTGAACCTAACTTCAAACAGAACAGAAATCTCTTTCATGGAACCAAACTGATTTGTGACGATTTTTTGTTTGAAACATTGCTGATTCTTTCTGTGTTATGTTTTCCAGAAGTCAAGAAAACCATTTTCTATCTTTTAAGGTATTTGTAGCTTTTGGCAATGAATGTACTTATGAGTAAAATTTGGAACATTTATTTTTTTCTCTCTCCTTGATTTCTCCAGAATTTCGAAATCATTTGTAAGTATTCTTAATTTCTAACAATACAGTTATTTGCGTAAGTTCAATAAGAATCTGTTTTGTTCTGTAGGATATGACAAAAGGCACAGGTTATTTTGCAAGGCTTTGACTGAAATAGCATTTTCAGAGATGTACAAACTGTGTTAAGTAAGGAATTATAGTTGACTTATAAGGCCAATAAAAAAGTACGTTGAAAATACTAGCTAGATACCTTATCAACAACATTTCCTGATCTGTGGTGATTAAAGAATGTTACTTTCTGACAGATCAGAGGATCACAATTTGCTTTGGAACCTCAGAGAAGAGAAATTCATCCAATGCATAAGGTATCTAATGGCACAGATGAAACCTGGGCTCATAGAAGGCTTTCAAGTCTAACCTGAGATTCCTTATAAAAGGTTCCAGCAAAGCCAATTTTGAAAGGAAGAAAAGCCTAGATGGCTAATAATTACTCTTGCTGCACTTCATGCCAATAATCAGACCTCATATACTGAACATACAGTTTATTTTGGCAATTAAATTAGTTCTTCTATAATTTGCTTTCAGTAAAGTGAGAAATTAGAGAGAGAAAAATGGTTCAAAAGAAAAAAAAACCTGCAGCACACCTGTATTTAGATTCCAGCCTTGTCTGAGATGCCAGCTCATAAAATGAGACTTTGCTGTTTAACTAAACTGATCTGTTAAACAGGACTAAGAGACTGGCCAAAAAATATAGAATTATATACAGTAGTTATAGTTTCTCTGAAGCCATAAGGTTCAACAAAGGTTGCCTGTTGGCTATACTAGAAAAATTTGTGCAGTATTAAACGCTATCTGCTGTGTCTATCTAGATACCTTAGGAAAAATTGGAACCTGAATATTCACTTGAATTGCTCAGAACTTTGGATCAATTCTATAGGGACTCTTAAAACTATATTTATCTTAAGAACTATACTAAGACTGTAAAATGTTCTCATTGTGTGAACCTTAGCCTTGAAATCTAGAATTTGTAGGTATTTGTAGGTGACTGCTGAACAGTTCTGTTCTCTTACCCTGGCCTGGCCTGAACTTGACTTTGTCCCTGTCAGTGTAGGAAAGCCAGAAAGCCACAAACATATAAAAGGTGGCTGAGGCCATGCAAAAGCCAGATGAAAGCCCTGGGGATTTCTATGAACATCTGTGTGAAACACACAGACTGGCCAAAATACTGTATGAAGCCACAAAAGAGGGAGGAAAAGGGCCAATTAAGTAGAAATATAACCAATCAAAATCCTTCAAGAGGCTAAAGGAAAAACTGTGGGCAGCCCTGTTGCTAGGCCTCCCTGACCTGGCCAACCCTTTTGAACTGTACATATCAAAAAGAAATAGAACAGCTGAGGGAATGCTCATCCAGAATGTAGCATCCTGAGCAAGACCAGTTGCTTATCTCTCTAAGCAACTTGATAAGGGTCTTGAAAGGATGGCACTATACCTAAGAACACATGCAGACACTACCATGCTGGTGCAAGAGGCTGATAAATTGACTTTGGAACAAAATTCAAGCATCTGGGTACCATACACAGTGGTCACTCTTATGAACACAGAAGGGCACCATTGGTTGACCAACTCTTGCCTCACCAAATATCAAAGCTTACTATGTAAAAATCTGAAGTTGGTTATAGAGGTTGTATGCATGAGGCATGCTCTTAGGATAGAAGGAAAAAGAAAATTAAGAAGCTTCTGGGGGAAATACTTCTACATTCCGCTGTTGGCCACCCTTGCCAAGAAAGTCAGCTAGCATTGTGTGGCATGCAACCAACACAATGCTAAACAAGGACCATCCCTGCTATATGAAATTCAGTCCTACAGGGACTACCTTTTGAACATGTGCAAATGGACTATACTGAATTGTCCAGATATGGAGGAAATCAGTACTTACTAGTTTTGGTCTGCACTTATTTGGGATAGGTGGAAGCCTTCCCCACCAGGCCTGAAGTAGTAAAAGTGTTGCTCAGAGAAATTATCTCATGATTTAGATTACCACTCCAGATTAGATCTGACAATGGACTGGCCTCTGCAAGAAAGATAGTACAAACAATAGTTAAAGCCTCGAATGTCACCTGGAAATTACATGTGGTCTGTTGGCCTCAAAGCTTAGGCAGGGTAAAGCACATGAACAAAGCCATAAAAGCAGGAATTGGTAAACACTGATAGGAAGCAAAGCTTTATTGAGTATAGGCCTTGCCATTGGTCTTGTTCAATATTACATGTACCCCTTCTAAGAGGTCAGGGTACTCCCCTTATGCAATAATGGATAAGAGGCCTCCACCAGTCTGCTGCAATTTAGCAGGGATTCCTAAAAGAACTGGGAGAAACTGAATTGAACAGGCATTTAGAAGGCCTAGGAAGACTAGCAAGAAAGATCTCCACTTGGGTACTGTGTTTCCCTGAAAATAAGACCTACCCAAAAAGTAAGCCCTAGGAGGATTTCTATGCATTTAAATATAAGCCCTACCCCAATAATAAGACCTATTAATGCAGATACACTGCATAGCCACACCATGCATTTTGGCTCAGAGCAGTAAGGAAGACTGGAATACCTTTTATCTGCCACAGCATGCATTTTGGCATAGAGCAGTAAGGAAGACTGGAATACCTTTTATCTGCCACAGTTCCTTTCTCTGAGCCGTATGCACTTGCGCAGGTGCATGTTTGGTAACAGTGGTTGCAGGCATCCTATTGTGCACGTGCAAACAGCTAGAGGAAAGGCATTCACGCATCACTAGTGCCAGCCCCACCAACAAGGTTGGATCCCCCTGTCAGGTTCCAGAAGAAGATGACTTAACTTTGCTTGAATAAATGTAGATTGTGGTATTATACTTAATAAAAATAAGACATGCCCTGAAAATAAGCCCTAGTGTGTCTTCTTGAGAAAAAATAAATATAAGACAGTGTCTTATTTTCCGGGAAACACGGTAATTAACCATGTTCTATTTAGTCTTTTGTGTCTGTACATCCTTTCTCTCCAGGGGATCAGGGGGATCAAGTCTAGGTCAAGGATCAGAAACCAGTCCTCGTCAAACCAAAGTGGAAGTGACCCTACACCATCATCCTGACCACACCCACAGCAGTGAAGGTGGAAGGGATCCTCTCCTGGATCCATCACAGCAGGCTATAGAGAACTTCACTGCCCCATAGGAAGCAAAAACAGATCCAGCCAACCCCTGTAAAGTAACTTTTGTGGTAGGCAACATGCCCTGCTCTAGCCACATACTGGGAGCTGGCTGGTCAATGCATGGCTAAAGTCTAAAGAAATTCCTCCCAAGACTTGTCTTAATTGGTCTTTGGACTTTGGGAATGGGGGAGGAGGAATGTGATCTGTGTACCCACATCACTAAAATAGGACAAAAGGTGACTCTTAAAGCTTTTATGAATGTGAAGTCACCCAAAAGGGAACTTGCATTCCTAATCTGATACAATACTCAATATGTGACACAGAGAAAGGTGAAAATGTGTGATAGAAGTCAGTGAGGACTTGCCTGAGACAGTGAGGACTGCCCCAAAAGAAATATCGTGCTCAAAAAAAGGTAGTGGAGATAGATTGTTCCATAGGGTCAGTGTTACCCCTAAAGCTAGTCTTGTAAATTAATACCGGCTCTGCAGGAGTAAGCTGATGTTGAGACCCCAAATTAAAATATATATGAAGTCTCAAAAGGGGGGAATGAGAGAGGATACCCTGAAAAAGTAAGGTCTAAGAGAACAGATTCTTCTCAAGAAGATCCCAAAGATATACCTGCGAGGTCCTCCCCGGGGTGACTCAGTTCTTAGGAATTTGTAAAAACTTATCTTCCTGGGACTTAGAGGCTGACACTTGCTTCTGCATCTGTGAAAGCCTGTGTTTCTGTAAAATCTGGAGCCTGCTTTTCCAGCTTGATTCAAACTGACCAATGAGAAAGGTACTGGTGGGACAGAACTTTTTGACTGGGGATAAAAAGGAGAAGACTGAACCAGTGGAGGAGTGTGGCCATTTTGAATTCCTTCTGTGCCTCACTCCCCTGGCTGAAATAAAGCCCTTCCTCTTATAAACATGGTGTTTGGGTGCACTTTCTCTCCATTGGGCCTCGTCTTCCTGCAATAATCACATAGCCAGAAAGTGGCAGAGGTGGTATCCAAACCAAGTCTGTCTAACACCTAAGCCAGGGGAGTATCGGATCTCCTTTCCTGAATCAAGGTTCCGTTTCTTAAGTAGGAAAACATAATGATTCATGGAAATAGTTACAGTGAGGTCATTACTCCAGTCCTTCCCTAATCAATAGGCTTTGTATGATCCTTTTGTGGTTTTTAGAGATGGGAAAAACAAAGGTCCAGATATGGGTGAGGGCTCCACGTGCCACCATGCTACCTTTCTATCTCCTCAATCCCTTGTGCACACTCTGTGCCGCTTAAAGAGGGCTCCTAGTGTTCAGTCCCAGGTCCTAGTATTGATGGTACCTACACTCTGCACCCCTCTCCCTGCTCCCAGCCTATTTGAAGAGGAAAGCTACCCAGGTTTGATTCAGGTCAAGTGAGTGAGTCATCAAGGGAAAAACAAAGAAGAGAAAAAGGCCTATTCCCTTGTAGAAGAAATGAACCCACCCACCTTTTGACTTCTTTTTATTCTGAAATGCTGACAGGATCCAATGACTCAGACTTATCACACTCAAGCTGACTACTTTGTCTTTTTCTTGAAAATGAAGAGACAATGTGTGAGTAAGTGAGCTGAAAATGACTCCCAAAGGGAGGGAAGGGGCCTCCAGCATCTCAGTGAAGAACGGGGGTGGAAAGAATGTGCAGGAACTGGCAGGAGGAGCAGAGCCTCTGCAAAGAGTGAGTGGAAGCAGACGTTGGGGACAAGCCACAAAGCCTGTCAAAGCATGAAGGAGTACCATCGCTTCCAACCAAGCCTCCCTGACTTGAAGCCCAGCACATTCACAAGCAGCTAGAATCCTAGGAGGCTCTCCATCTAACCCTAGGGAGTCTCTCTAAGCCAAGCAGTCCGGCTAGGAGTAAATGAGAAAGTGGGAGAGGGATAGGAGTGTTAGGGTGTGAGCTAGTGCACCCTGGATGAGCTCCTATGTGAGCCTCTTCTGTTCATAAATGATAACATCAAAAGCTAATGCTATGAACAGAAAGATTTCTCCAGACAAAGATTAGGATATAAAAGCGTAAGTGTATTTAGTATTCTTAAAAGGAAAGAGGGAGAGAGAGTGAAAGGGATTGGGGAAAGACAGAAAGAAAAGAGAGCAGGGAGATGGTGGTGACATCCCAAGGAAAGAGAAGGGAAAGGCCAGACTCTGAGGTGATCTAGGTGATTTTAAAGGGGGTTGTAAACTGGTGGAGTCCACATGGTATCTGTTCTCTTCTTTCTTCTTAGGGCCAGGGGGATGAGAAAAACAAGCTGGGGTGATGTCAAAGTCCTCTGCCTTTATTTGAAGAAGAGATTATCACAGGAGATGTAACTCTGTCCTTGAGCTATGGCTGACACCTGGAGCTCCTCTCAGGTTTTCACAGGACCTCCATACAAACAGACTCTCACAAACAATTTCGAAAGACAAGTATTTACAGCTGTCCGTTTGGCCCATGGCAGAAATTGTGCAAAACAGAATTCCTGTGGGGTGGGGTATCTGTTAGCAAGATAACTTACAAGATTGATCTTTAACTGATGTTAGGCAATTGTATGATTAGGTATTTACCAATCATTTTCACAGTTCTTGCAAGGCCACCCCTTTAAGAAGAGTCTCGGAGCTGACTCTCAGCACCATGTTCCACTCTGGGTGAAGGAGCCCAGAGGATGTGAATCTTCTATAGCCCATTCTTCTTCAGACGTGAGCTAACTGAACCCTCTCAGTGGCTGCGGCTCACAAGTTGGCTCTGGCCTTGCCTAAGACTCTGAGTCTTGGCTGTGAGAGAAGAGGAAGCCTGACGAGCTGGTCTTGCACCAGCTTAGTGCTGGGTGGTCGAGAGGAAAACCCTAAACCTCTCTCAGGCTGGTTCCTCTGAGCAAACAGGTGAGTGCTCCCACCTACCTCAGACGATGCTGGAATGGAGGATGAAACAAGGGAACGCAGGTGGAACTGCTCCGTAAACAGCAAGATGCTAGTAATTAATGTGTTTGCAGATACAGGCGAGTTAACATGTTCTGACAGACTTGAAGTCAAACTCAGAAGTTGAGGCAATGAGGGCGTTGTAGTCCCCTCCTTGGCATCTGAAAAACATGATGAAATTGGACATGCATTGATTGAGAATGTAAAGCTTTCCACAGAGCTTCCTGTTCTTTCCAGGGAATGCCAGACTTCCCATGGTGCTTGCTGGGCTCTAGAGAAATCTTTGGGGGGAAGCTGACTTCCATTCTGGTTGCTACCAAACTACCAACTCCATCAATTTTTGGTTCTGTTCTGAGACCACCTTCGCTTGAGTCATATTTGCTCCATCACGAAGGTTGAAAAGACTCTTGGCAGAAAAGTAGTGTCTTGTTTCATAGTGTTAGGTTTTGATGTTATCATTTTTGAACAGAAGAAGTTCACAGAGGAGCTCATAAAGGGTAATATTTTAGAGCTAAAAGAGACTTAGAGGACCATCTGGTTCCGTTCTGAAATTCTGTAAATGAGGAATTGAGGCCCAGGCAAGGAAACTGGTTTTCTCTGGATCTCACACTTGACTCAATGAGCCAGGATTATTCCCAGGGTCTGGGCACTGACTCCTATTTGTGTGTTCCTTCCCTTACCCTAGGGGCTAAGCTCAGATGCCTGGAGGGTCTGGGCGGTGAGGAGGAAGTCATCGGTGGGTAAGAATGTAATGAGTGGTGGGGGAGGTTCACTTTCATTTTCTTTAAGTTTATCCTCTTTGGGATTTGCAGAGATACTTGAATCTATAAATTTATGTCTTTTCACCAAATTGGGGGAGTTTTCAGACTTTTTTTTCAGACACTTTTTTTCTATACACATCTCTTACTTCTCTCATTCAAAGACTCCAAAGACAAGCACATTAGACCACTTAGCATTGTCCTGTAGATGCCTGAGGCTCTATTCATTATTTTTCAAACATTTTTCTTTCTGTTCTTCAGATTGGATAATAGTTATTGATCTACTTTCCAGTCTGCTGACTCCTTCCTCTGTCATTTGCTTCCTGCTATTAAGCCCCTTGGGTGAATGTTTTAATTTCAGATATTATAATTCTCAGTTCTAAAATTTCCATCTGGTTCTTACTTTATATTGTTTCTTTACTGAGAATGTCTATCTTTCCATTCATTTCAAGAGTGTTCACCTTTATGTGATGAAGGTGATTGAGAGTCTTTTGTTCTAATAATTCTAACATTTGTCTTGTCTTTTCCCGCTTCCTATCATGTTGGGTATTTTAGATGAAATCTTGGACATTTTGTGTAATATATAGTGAGACTCGATGCTGTTAAAAATGATACAATACATTGATTTTGTTTTATTTTGTTTTAGTGGGCAACCAACCCAGTTAAGTTCAATTGCAAGTTTTGTCTCACCTGTGGGCAATGTTCCCAATGTTGGTTCAATTTGCAGAGCCTTTTTTTGTGTTGCTTGGGTATGTTCCACACGTGCAGCTTAGAACTGAGCTAAGGAATTGTATTGACCTGTAAATGGAATTCCCTGTCCTACTGTTTCCTCTGCAAGACTTCCCTCACATTCTTCAGCTCCCAGAGCCCCTTGCCCTGGTCCTCTGCTTAGAAGGATGGCTCTTTATCAGAGCTGGAGCTGCTGGTGATGCCAGAAAGTTTCATGCTGTTGACCTGGCCTCTGAACAAAGTAGAAAGAGGAAAAACAAATCACAACTCCTCCATACTCTTCACATGACAGGGCTCCCTTTTCCAGGTTCCTCTATTCCAGGGGACAGGTTTTCATTTTAGGTGCCCAAGTTACTCCCCAGGTGTTTAGGGACCACATCTGGCCTTAGGGATGAGAGAATATGAAAGCCCAAGATTTCCCCCACATATTCTATCTTTCTGGAACCCCTTTTCTGGGTCATCTGGCCAGGAAGATGGGCTGTTTCTTGGGGTTGTGGCTGTCCCTGACTACTGGGTAGTTTTGTGATTCAGCTTACCCTTCAAAGCCAGGAGAAAACAAATTCTAGGAAACTCATTCCTGCTATATTGGTCATTCATCAGATTTTGTCTTCACTTCCCAAACCAGCTGTTTTTTCATTTTTTACTTTTCAGAGTCCACAGTTAATTGCTTTTTCATATTTTGTTCAGAGTATTTAGTTGTGATCAGTAAGAGAGTGCAATGCACATCATTCATTTAGTTGGAAATGAAAGTCTAGCAAGACACATGGAACCCATTTCTTAGTTTGTGTTTCTTGAGAACTTTCACTGACAGAGTCCCACTTACAGTCCCACTCCCTCTATTTGGGAATCCCATATCCCCTGGTCTGGCAGTATCAGGTCCCAGGAGTCTATCGCTCCGAGTTTTCTACCTTATTTGGATAGGCCCTTAAAATAGATGTTCACTCAACAAAGACATAGTGGGTGCCCACCATGTGTTATATGAAAATAATTCAAACATGGTCCCACCCTCAAGGACCTTACAGGCCAGCAGGATAACAGGAATTTAGAATAAAACTTAGGATCCAAGCTTGGAAGCTTCTTTCCAAAGGCATCTTGTGTGGTCCGAAACACAACACATCATCATAGAACATGTCCTAGCCTTATCTTGGGGTTTTGCATTTCCAGAAACACTTTGATCACCTTTCTCCTCTGAGGGGAACAGACAGAAAAGCACTTCTACAAAATCGCATATAAAGTACTACTTTTATTTTTTGTGAACTCTACAAAATGCCTAGACTATTACATGTAACAGTCTTCTTGCCTACTGAACATGGTCTAAGAGAACGCAGTCTGGTTTTGTGCTCCAGGACTTGAAAGGGAAGAGTGTCCAGAGTAGTGCTTAAAGCAGAAAAAAGATTGTATCTGATATTTTTTTTTAAATTAAAGAATGGGGGATTCTGGGGCCATCTGCCAAGGAGATAATCCTTCATAAAGCAGATTAACTATCTCCCTGTTTTAGTCATCTCAGACTGTAATAACAAGTTACTGTGGAGTGGGCAGCTTAATCAATAAACAAACGCTTATTTCTCCCAGTTCTGGAGGCTAAAAAGTCCAAGATCAGGGTTCCAGCAAGGTCAGGTTCTGGCAAGGGCCCTCTTCTGATTTACAGACTGCCACCTTTTCACTGTTATTCTCACATGGCAGAGAGAGAGTTAAAGAACCCTCTGGGGCCTCTTCTCATAGGGGTAAGTCATGCCAACATGAGATCTCCACCCTCATGACCTAATCCCCTTCCAACAGCCCACTCCATAATGTCATCACATTAGGGGTTAGATCTCAGCACGTGAATTCTGAAGGGGCACAAACATTCAGTCCATAACACTTCCCCAGCCCACCTATGCTGCTTTTTCTCTTTGAAAGCGCTTACCTTCTCTTTCTACATTGAAGTAATAACAGAGTGTTGACCTAGGGAAGGAGGTAGAAGGCAGAAGGAAAGGACAGGGGTCCAGCCATGTAGCTGGCATAGTAGGTGCCATGTATCAGCGGGCGTGCTTAGTGCTCCAGTTATCTTACCATCCTCACAACTATTTAGCAAGCTTGTGTCATGAGTGTCATGGTTCCTGTTTGCTAGGTAAAGAGACCAAGACTCAGAGGGATGTGCTTTTCTCAAGGCATAAACTGTCAAATTGTAGATTAGAATCCAGGTCTTCTGAGCATGGGTCCAGTTGACCTACTGTGCCAGCCTCTGAGACTGTGGGGTGTGTTCCCATCTCATACCATTAGGGCCGCAGCTCAGGGAGGAGTTTGGGGAAGAGAGAATGTGCCAGCATCAGTGGGGCTGGGAAAGGCCCACTGGGAAGCCAGATCCCATGTTTTCTGGACAGGTATCTCCTTGAAGTACATTCTAGCAAGTGCTTATTGCCCTTTCTAAAAATAAGTAGAAACTGATCATGGGACAAAGGAAAAAGAAGTGAGAGAAGGCGGGGGTCATTTTGCCAGACAATTTCCTCTACTCAGGAGGGTGAGCTGGGGGTAGAGGACTGACTGCTTGGTAGGAGATCGGAGGCAGCCCCCCACCGGTAGCGGGGTCATCCTCCTTCGTTCCCCAACTGCCATCAGTGTTGGCTCTGGCCAGAGAAGACCTGGGGGCATTGATGTGGGAGGCTTCTCTCCCTTCTGAGTGGTCAATGTGGGGCAGCCTCTCCTCCTCTGGTAGGTTTGGGAGCACCTGCATGTTGGATTCCAGAGCAGCCAGTGCTTTGCCTTGGCTCTTGTCCTCCCAACATCTCATCCCTGGTTTAACAGCAAGGAGAGGGAAAGATGCCTTTGGGGTGCAAATTGGTGACAACTGCCCTCATTTAACAGCAGGGGAAGAGAAATGGACCTTGACTGACCCCTGACTGTGTCAGGCACTGTGCCAAGCACTTTGCATCTGTCAGTTTCTAGTAGATGGCTTGGTACACTGTAGTTGCTCAATAGATGTTAGCTCTTACCTTTAGGTCTCTGTCTTCTTCATTTTGCTGATCTCCAAGTGCAGAGCAGTGAGTGATCGCTCCATTCCACAGTTGCTGCAGACAGGTGACAATGGTGTCAGGATGATGGGGGAGGAAATGAAATTAGCATGAGTGCTGGTGACACAACACCTTTCTCAAGCTGCTCCCCTTTTGAAGTACTGGCTCCATGAGGAGGACACAGAGGCAACCCAGAAACTGGCAGCTTAACTGGGGACTAAATTAGAAGATATGTGGAGGCCTGTGGAAACTCAGGGCTAAAGCCCTGTGATAGCAATAGATTCCTTAGAGTGGCACTGTGTCCTTTTCATTTTTCAGTACATTATATTATATTTTATTTTATTTTATTTTATTTTGAGACAGAGCCTCAAGCTGTCCCCCTGGGTAGAGTGCCGTGGCATCAAAGCTCACAGCAACCTCCAACTCCTGGGCTCAAGTGAGTCTCCTGCCTCCGCCTCCCAAGTAGCTGGAACCACAGGCGCCCGCCAAGGCGCCCGCCACAACGTCCGGCTATTTTTTGGTTGCAGCCGTCATTGTTGTTTGGCGGGTCCAGGCTGGGGATTCGAACCCACCACCTTAGGTGTACGTGGCTGGCGCCTTAGCCCGTTGAGCTATAGGCGCCGAGCCAGTACATTATATTTTAAATGCCACTTTTCTCCTCCCCTTTCCACTGCCACTGTCTTATCACTTTGCCATAAACTTTCACTGTGCTCTTCTTTGCTACAAACCCAAAACAAACACTACTGATCACGGATGTTCATCAGATATTTGCTATTTGTTCAATCCAAAAGCTTTCAATTATTTTCTGTTGAGGAGAGAAGGAAATTATTCAACTATTTTCTGTTGTAGAGAGGAAAGGTCTAGACCCAGCAATCAAAACTTCCTCCATTAGTTGATTTTCAAATATCTCCCCTACTTCTTGTGGTGAATCTCATCTTTAACCCAACTGGTTTACTTATTACTGCTACACAAATATGCCTTGACCCTTCCGACCTTATTGGCTTTCCCTGCCCTTTTACATCTCTCTGCTCATTTGTTACCACTGATGGGCTATTGCTTTTCCTTCAAAGATGAGCTTAAGGCGGCACCTGTAGCTCAGTGGGTAGGGTGCTGGTCACATAAACCCAGTCTGGTGGGTTCAAACCTGGCCCAGTCCTCTGGACTCTAGGCAATTTCTCTCCTTGGCAATTACACTTTTGATTGTCTGAATTGCTCATGCCAAGTATACTCATCCTGTATCATTAATTGTCTTTATCTGTCTCTAATTTATTTCCATGTATAAACATGACAGAACTGTGCCACGCTTATCTCACAGAACAGGTGCTTACTATTCTATTGCTCAATCTATTGGAACTTTGCAATTTCATAAAGGTAACTTTGCAATTCAAAATGTTTTATTTTTCCAGTGGGGGATTTAGGGTCCTTGAAGCAGTAGAAGAAAAAAGAGACAGCGGGTTTTCTTTTTAACACTGTGGATATTATATAACGTCTAATTATTGCTAACATTAAATAGTCCCTGATTCCTTTTAAATGATTCAAACACTGAAATGACGCACCAGTTCGAAGAAAAGGAGCTGCTGTGATTCCTTCAAAAATATGAAAAAGAAAGAAAACCCAAATATTGGCTCTTTTGAGGGAAACATAAATTGGCTATTCTTTTGTTTTTTTTCAGTATTCTGAAAAAAACTGAGAATGCATCACAGAATGGGAAAGCTTATTTTTGTGCCTTTGGGAGCAAGTAATATGATGAAAGAAAGTTCTAGGAAACAACTAAATTCTGAAATTCAAAATTTCATGGGGCCCAAGTGAAGCATTTGCCTTTGACTTCAACACATTGCTGGAGGCTCCCTGGTGTGTCGATTGCATCCTGTCTGGATCCCATTCTTGCCACCAATCTCTTGCTGGTCAGAAGTTGTAGCCAGCACCAACTCACCTCAGCTTTCCTCTCATGAGGGAAAAACTTAGGGTTTAGTCCCACCTGCGGGTGCCCAAGCACTGCTCCCCTGAGAAGGAAGAGAGGATTTCTTAATTGCTTTTATATTTCAGCAGCTCTGCCTGAATGACTCAGCCAACCAGAATGCTTTTTTTGCTTCTCAGCTTCTTATAGGGCTCTAGATCTTTATTCTTTAGTGTTTTCAACATTTACTCTCTCCAGGCATGTGGCTCATGTCTATAATCCAAGGAGTTGTGGTGGGTGGGGGGTGGAGTGGGGTGAGGTGGGAACCCTGCTTAAGCCCAGAGAGTTCAGATGAGCTATGATGATGCCACTTCTTCCTTGCCTGGGCCATGGAACAAGGTCTTTTCTCTAAAAAATAAAAAGTATACTCTCTTTTTGTATCTACTATATTCACTGAGTAGCTTATAAAAACATAAATGTATTATCTCACATGGACTAGGGAATCCAGGTCTGGCCTCCTCTGAGGCTTGAAGTTCTGTTTCAAGCTCACTACTTATTGACAGAGTTCAGTGCCAACTCTTAGGGGCTCCCTGCCGTTCTCTGTCCTGTGGTCTTCTCCATGACATGGCAGGTGGCTTCTTCAAGGACATCTCTGGAGATCCTTCAAAACATTCTGATTTCTGGGAAGGCTTGGGCCCCTTTAAAATGTTCACCTGATTAG
>NW_003852406.1:4004035-4088541 GCF_000181295.1 Otolemur garnettii | reverse complement strand
ATATATATATATATATATATATAGTAAGTGACATAATTGTAGGAGTAAAATTGTACTTGTAAGTCCTGACCACTCTCAGGGGAAGGGGATTCGACACGTATGTGCACCAGGAGCAGATATCTTTTCTACACTTGATCTTAGCCAAAAGGCTGAGAAGTGATTGTTTCTTTCTTTTTTTGAGACAGAGTTTCACTCTGTTGCCATGATGTCATAGCTCACAACAACCTCAAACTCTCGGGCTCAAGTGATCCCCTTGCCTCAAGCATCCTGAGTAGCTTGGAATACAAGTGCCCCCTATAACATCTGGCTATTTTTTTAGAGACAGGATCTTGCTCTTGCTCAGGCTGGTCTCCAACCCCTGAGCTCAGGCGATCCACCCACCTCAGCCTCCCAGAGTGCTAGGATTACAGGTATCTTGGGGGCCACCTTAGAACTCTGCCTACCATATCTACTTCCCTCCTGTCCCAGGTCAATAGGACTCAGGCTCCTGTTCAATATTATTTGGGCAGAATAGATGCCTGATAACCCCCCTTCATGGTTCCTGAGCCCTCCTCTCGCCATGGCCCTCAGGCTTTCCTCTCCAGCTTCTCCACTCCCACGACTAGTTGACCTGGTAAATCAGTGCAAGTGTTCTCTCCTTGGTGTCCTTCTTCCCTTGCTTGTCCCTACGCCTCCACACTCCACCCCACTCCCTGAAGCAGAATTAGGAGCTCTCTGTGCTCTGGGTGTGGCTCTGTGCCAGCAGTCATCTCACTCTGTGATGGAGGTGCAGGTCCTTTTAGTTCAAAGGACTCTTTAGGACAGGGCTTCTGCTACACCCATTTACATCATCTCAGAGCCAAAGCACAGTGCATGCACGGCACATGCTAGGGAGGGTGGGATCAGTGAAGGCCTGGCAGCAGGCCCGTGGAGAGTGAGGAGGTGTGGAGATGAGCGGCGGAGGCATGTGAGCAGCGGCAGGTCATGCTTTACCAGTCAAGTTCATATTGTTTGCATTTGGCTCTGGGGCAATCATGACCTTATGATGAGTACTTTCTCCATTCTTCCTTACCAGATGAGTTTCTTCTAGGCACAAGACATAGGCCATGTCCTCACAATTCTATTCTCAGGCATCTTCCAAAATCACGTTTTTGTGTAATGCACTGATGCTCGTATGTGGAAAGGAAGAGATGTGACTGTTTGAGGGATAGTAAATGATCGGTTTTGAACACAATCCTAAAGCTCGCCCTGTAGAGTTTCTTGTCACACAGCTTTTTAAAAATAAATAGGAAATCTTGAATATGGTGTTGAGAATTTTCTTTTATAAGAGACATGGAGGCTTTGTCAACTCACTGGGAATTTTGTGGCGTAAGGGAATTCTCTGCGAAGACTTTCTAAGAGTAGTAACTCCAACGGTCTGCAGCCTACTTTTCTTTCTTTAAAAGAAACATTTAACTATGGAAGTAATATTTGGAAGATGCAGAAAATGTAAAGGAAATAAACATCCCCCATAATCTCACCAGCCACTGAAAACCACTATTAACGTGACCTGAGAGCAGGCTTGAGTTGGGGGGAAAAATAGGGAGACAGTTTTGTCCCTGGAATGTATTGCTGGCTTCCTTTTAGACTTAGTGACATTGGGAGGAGAAGAAGCATGGTCATGGAAAAATGACTTCATTTGGGGAGACTTACTGCCTGGCTGGCAGCTAAGAGAGATGAATGGGGAGAAAGCAATGGTTTCTGCAACCCCCCAGAGACGAGGGTTGCCACTTGTGCAAATGCAGGACCAAAGAGAGGAGCCAAGCGAGAACTTCAACTCATTTATCGAGCCCTTGATATGTCTCCCAACCCAGAAAAACAACAAAAATGTTAAATTTTCAATGATTAACAAAGTTGCCCTTACAGCACAGTTCAGGTTTCTAAAGACTCCCTTCCCCCTCGTCTTTCATTTTCTCCCTGGCCTTATCTTTCTGGATATTTTACTTCCACTGGTGAGCTTGGAAGGGCTGAAACCTCTATTACCACCACCATCATCACCAGCCTGCTTCCATTTGAATACCCCCACTGCATCCCCCCCTTGCCTTTTCCTTTGTGCTTGCTGCCTTCGCTGATCTATTCCCTCCCTGTGGCCTTACATCCCACCTCTCACCCTCAGCCTGGGATCTTAGGCTCCCAGAAGACATTTCCTCTTCTGGCCTACCAGCACATACAATTGCAGCCCAAAGGTGAATGCACTACTATGTGTCCCTTCAACTGGGCTCCTCTCTCCCCTTCTACTGCCTCCTGCCATCTAATCAGCCCGTCATGGCATTCTTCTAGAAGGCCCTTCGCTTTGGTCCTTAGGCATCCTTGTGCACACACAGCCTTCTGGTTTTCACTTTGTCTTTGCTCAGACTGTTTCTACACTAGGGAGACAAGATGCCTCAAAACCCAGATGGACACTGCCTTTCAGAACTTCTGCCTAACAAAAACCACCTACATCTCCTACTTGGCATCTCTAAGTACTCATGAGTTTAGGATAAACAGTTTTCACCTGTTTATCATGTTTATGTTCTTGACAATAACAAGAAAAATTACTACTTACTTAAGGACTACCATGTGCTAGGACCTATATCTTTTTACAAAGAAGAAAAGCCACTCAGACTACTCAGGAGCTTTATTGGAGGGGTGTTAAGGACTAGCTCTCTCACTGTCCAAGTGCTTCTCACCCAGCCTGTCCTTCCTCAGTCCTCAAGAGTGCATATCATTTCAACCCTGCCCCCCACCTTCACCATCTAGTGCAAAGACTCATGGGAACTGTGACATTCTAAGCTGTTAACAGCTGAATCCTTCCCAGAAAACTGTGTTCCCTAGTGACAGTTGGCTGAAGACAGTGAAAGAGAGAGGTCCTTCAGAAATGGGTTGGGGTGAGAAGGAGAGGGAAAGGAAATGACCAGCTGTACCAAGAGGCAGACTCCCAGCCTACTGGACTCCTCCCAGACACTCCTGTGTTCCTCTGAGAGGGTCAAGGGAACTCAGCCTTGAGGGGATCCAGAGATGAATCAGACATGGATCCTGCCCTTGAGGAGCTTTCTGACTAGTACTTCCCAAGTACTTAACAAGGTCAATTCCAAGGGTCGTGGACTTTGGAAGAGAGCAAGATCCAGGCTGGACATCAAATGTCAGGGGAGGTCACATTTGAGCTGGACCTCAGGAGATGACAGAGAACTTTCCACAGGCAGAGATTGGAGGTGGTGCTTGTTATGACACTGTCAGTCCGAGGCTGTGATCTGTGAGGGGGGGATAGCTGAAGAAAGTAAGAGGCTAAGGAGACACTGTCACAGTCTCTAGCAGAGGCTGCATTAGCGTTTTGCCCAGTGTTGCCTTCATGAAAACAGTCTGTTTATGGGAAGCACTGTCTAAAAGTTGAGAATTCAGATTTGACAAGTGCCCTCTGAGGGTCTTTAGACCCACTCTTAGCTCCATCCTTCTAGGAGTCTGTGATTCACATGTCGAGCTGAGGACACACCTGAGAGCCTAGGCAAGATCTCTGTTAGTGAACTCCCTCAAGTGAATATGCTCCTGCCGGAAATAGAAGCCCAGGGGGCAAATATGCTCAGGCTCGCTCAATTAAATTTGAGATAGCTTCAGGTCAGTGTTTAGCTCCTGTTTGCTGGAGGAACCAGCAAGGTCACTTATTTTGAGGAGTATGTGAAAAAAGAGGACTGAAGGTGACATTGGTGGGGAAGAGATGGCAAGAAGTTACTTACTAGAACCAAAAAAAAAAAGGTCAAAAAGGGGTAACTGGGTGATGAGAGGGGAAACTTTTAAGAAACCTCTACTTCACCTATTTAGTTATTTTTGTCTTATTATGATATGGGAAGTAATGTAGCTCTACCATTTTGTGGAGATTACAGAAGGGATCTTGGGAAGTTTTTTCTCTAGTGGGGAAATCATTGCCAAACTCTTAAACATTTATGTGACTTTCAAAAATAATTTTTGTTTAATCTTCTGTGGCATCTCACCCTTTGAGCTTTAAGTCCCAGCATAACCAGTATTTCCCCAGGATACTAGTCATTCCCAAACGGCTGAATTTAGGCCATGATAAAAACAGACTTCCAAAGACAAAGCAACCAAATGATACTTTATGGAAAAGAAGCCGACAGATAAATCAAGTCTAGTCAATGTAAGGATGAAGAGCCAAAGACCCAGACTAGAGAGAGAGGTAGAACATCTTGGGTGGCCAGATAAAAGAAGGAGGAGGAAGGCATGGGGGGGTTCAGGGTAGCCCCTGAGCCTAAGAATGTCTGGGAAGAAGGGAAGGGCATTCATTCTCTGTTTGACTTTTTATACAACTGGCTTGGCAGAAGCCACCTTGACCTTGGAGGTATAGCCCCTGTGTCCAAAATGAGGTGAAGATTGCCTCTGGTCAAATCTTGGCCAGAAAGGCTCAGTTGACCTAATTTGGAAAGGAACCTTTGTGCCATCTCAGTTTTATGCTCAGTGTCTGCCCTTGTGGGGCAGAAATAACCATAGAAGAGTGCGAATAATCTCAGGGTATCAGAGAGAGGAGGAAAGTCATGAGAGACAACATGGCCAGGTCCAGTATGAGAAACTGCTTCCTAGGGACTTCAACTCAGTCTTTTCAGCTTCTGTGTGCCACCAGTAGGTTGCCTCGAAAGTGTAGCTTTCCTATGTCCCTTCCATGCCCAAGCAAAATACCTCTTGCACCCTCACTGTGGCAGTTTGCTTTGGATCTGATTTCTCTTCTGACAGCTTCCCCACCACCCTGTACCGGCTGCACTGTCTTCTTTGGGGAGGCGGTTTCCTTCCTTAGCTTTCTGTTCACTTCTCTTCGCCTCTTTCTCCTTCCTGCTGTTTCTCTGATCACACTTTGCAGGCCTTCAATCATATTGGTCCCGGATTCATTTTCTGATTCTGAGGGATGATGATGTTCTTAAAGGAATGTCCTTGATAAGAACATATTTTGAAATAAAAAAGATCCCGCAAATTAGGATCCACAAGCATTTGATACATTGAGAAAGGCACAGAAGATGGATATAATTTGGGGGGAAAGCTGTTCCATATAGGAAGGAAAGGTTCTGGTTCCCAGTGGAGGGCCAGAGGAGGAGCTGCTGGGGGTACTGCTCAGACTCTGCAAGCTTCTGGACAGAAGGTTCCAGACTTCCAGGCCCGGAAGTTGTGGTCGAAGCAGACCTTTGGGATCCTCTTCTTGAAACCCTTTGCCCTCCTTGACAGTTGACTGGGGAGCAAGGAGTCGGTCTCACTCAGCACTCCCACGAGTGGCTCCAACCTCTTTCAATCACACCTGGCTATCTGCCCCAGAGATGATTTCCTATGAGAACAGTTGAAAAATACCAAAGTGACTTCCTAAGAGTCTGAACCCTCAGTGAGAAGCTAATTGGTTGCTTGCAGCCGTCCTGTTAGGTGTGGTTCAGGTTATAAGCATAGAATACTCAGTAACTTATGCAGAAAAATGCCGGAAGGCTCCAGAGAAGCTTAGACAAGAAGTAAGTTGAGTTGAGATCATGGCGTTGCCTTCTCTTTGAAGAACTCCTCAGGAGTCACTCCCCACTCAAAGTCCTTTTTTAATGGACTTCTGTGAAGAAAATAGTCTATGTAAGAGTTTTGCTCAAACTGGGCTCAGTACCTCCCTGTCGCTCAGGACTCTGGGTGAGCTGGCGACACACAAGAGAAGCACCCTTGTGGTGGTTTGGTCCTGTCTTATTGGCTGCTGTTCCTCCTCCCTGCTGCTCAAATGGGCTCTGTCCTCCCTTGCTTTCACACAGAAGTAACTGCTTACATGAAAAGGCTCCTCTTCCCGTTTCTGCCCTATGAAATCCTCCCTCTCATATGGGCCCAGTCCAAATGTCATCTTCTCTGTAGAACCTTTCACAAGTGTCATGAGAGGTGAATGTCCCCTCCTATGGGGTCAACAACCATTTGGTTGGGTGTTCTCCCAAACTCTAAAAGTTAAACTCTGAAAGTCTTATCTCCCCAGGGCTGGGACCCACAAGTGAATGGAAAGCTCAGCACTGAGTTTATGAAAACCAAAAAGGTAGCACTTGTTTTTTTCAGCCATTAAACTCCTGCCAAGGGACTTCTCATTGAGATTGCTCTCTGCGTGGGGAAGGGCATGAAAGGGCTCCTCCTGGCCTTTTCTTTGCAAAGGCATAGTCAGGCCTGCACATGCAGAAATGAGAGCAGCTGTGGCAAAGCAGCCCTGAGCATACAGCCCATCTTTTCCATTCTCCAACTGACCTGACCAAAGGCCCCTTCGAGAACAGCTCTGTTCTAAGAGCCGCTAAGAGCTGTGGAGGCAGGAGTAGGGGAGGAAAGATAAATGTCAGAATTCTTGGATGATCCTGGGTAGCTACTGGCCAAACGGGGGATGAGAATGGGTGACAAAGCCTTTCACCTTTGGGGTCAGCAGCATGCCTAGCTGCAGGGCAAGAGGGCCAAAACATCTGTCAGCTGGGCAGCAGCTTCTGTAAATAAATCGCCTTTGTCCCATTGGGGGCAGGGATGAATGTGTGTTTATTTGCTCAATAGAAAACCATGTAAACCAGGGATGAGAAGGAAGCCTTTGTAGTGACAAGAAGCCTGGTTGTCCTTCAGACAGAAGACACCACTAACAATGGCATCTTCAGGACCACACAGGGTCTCAGAAGGAAGGGTCCTCGATCTTATCCGAAGGCCCCTTGCCTCTCTATGAAACCCTCTGAAGCAGAGGCTTCAGTAAGCCAGAAAATGGCTTTCTGGCTCCGGCAAACCTACATGAAGCTGGCAGATGGGGGGCCTGGCCCCAGCTGCCTCCTCTCCCAATTTCCTCACATTAGCAGTCAGTTCAGCCCTCATTTTCTCACTTGAGGAAAAGCAGTGATCCTGTCGTCCTGGGGGGATTCTTTCCTCCGAACCCAGCTCCCTTAGCCCTGCTGGCTCCCTCTTAGCAATAGCTACAGTGGGACAATGAGCATTAGCCAGCTGAGTGATTTTTAAGTCAATAAATTACCAAATGTCAAGAGTTCCTGGAAAAGTAGGGATTCAGAGCTTCAGAAGCAAATGCTAAACATGATTGATAAGCATGGAAGGGGATGCTCTGGGCCACTGTCCAACAAAAGGATTCCTTGAATTTAATCCTAGAAAAGGCAGAGCTGGAAGAGTCCTTAGAAACCATCTATTCCATTTTTCCCCTCCCTAAGCAACTGCTTCCCGTCTACAGATAAGAAAGTAAAGTACATGGTGGTTTAGGAATGGGACAGTGTGTTCAGAGCTGAGCCAGCTCTGAAGCCAAGCCGTCCTGATTTCCATTGGAACACCCTTTCCATAAATATCAGTAGAATATGTTTCTGGATCTTTGTTTAAATGAGCTTTTAAAACAGAGGCTTCTGATATGTCTCAAACTAAGTACCTTATCAGAAAGCAAGTACCACGAAGTGGTTGTATCATTACTTTTAAGTAATAACCCAAGGGTATAAATAAATGGTGGTGAGATGTTAAACTCATCAATATAATAAAACAATTTCTTATACTTTATTTTTTATAGCACAGTTTCCATAAAACTGAATTATTTTGCAAGCTCTAAATAAGGCAATTAAACAAGCCAAAAATAGAGTTACTTAAATGATATTTGAGCATTAAATCTCATAGACAATGGAGAGAGAATTTTGTAATATCAACTGGGAGCACATCTCAGATCAATAAGGATGGATCATCCCATTCTTATACTACCCCAAACAGTAGCTGCACCCAGCTGGCAAACAGTCCTCCCTGGCTCTTAATGCCCTCCCTTCCAGCTTCTGCTTTGCTCTCTGGTGTGGATTAGATATCTAAGGGGAAAGATCTGGATTTGGAAGGTCCTCTCTCCACCCCTAACTCATGCTTCAAAGCCCAGCTCAAGCATCTTCCCTGTGAAGCTTTTCTGGGCCCTCCCCCATTCCCCAGTGTGGCCCTGATCCTCCCCTATTCTAATGCCCCCTGTGCATAATGTGCCTACAATCACATTGTAAGGCCACTGGGCCCCCGCCAGCCCTAGCTGTGTTTTGTTATCTTCTGATCTTTTTCAGAGACTATACTATGAGAATTTTAGTGCCAATATGAAAGAATTGGGACTCACACCAGGTGGAGTTCACTAGAGAAAAGATGCCACTACTGGGGGTGGCATTGAACAGGGAGAAAGGGGAAGGGAAGCTGCAGGAAAGCTTTGTTGAAATCATGGAGGCTGAGGTAGGCTGTGAGAGCTTAGGTCATTGGAAGAGAAGCCCCCTCTTTTGGAGGGGACCAAGAGGCTGCAGATCTGAGTTACACAATCAGGAAGACATTGAGCGTTTGTGGCAAACACTTGTCATTACATGGGAGAAAGTGACGTCATTACAAGACAGCATCATTAAAAGGGAGAAAGTGCACTCCTAGGCCTAGCATGCAGGGCCAAGGCTGCTGTAGTCTGGCTTGAGGCTTGTCTGTTGAGGAAGAGGAGGTTGGTGTAATCCTGAGCCAAGGGCATGTGCGGTGGGGAGGGGGCTGGCTTGAGTCCTTGGAGACTGGGCCTGTTTCTCTTGGCTCTGCTATCAGTTGGTTACATGGCCTTAGGTAAATCTGCTCCCTTAAATAAAATAATCTAGACAAGATGAATTGTCAAGTTTCTTCCAGATCTAAAGATCTAGTACCCCAGGGCTTCATGATCCCAGTTCCCACCTCAAACCTGTTCATTGGTATCTCTGGAGAGAGGTGTACACCAAAGTTGTCACTTTGGGCCCTTTTGGAAATAGTTGAGTCAAAAAGTCTTGAATTCCTGCTGAGTCTTTAAGCTGGGCCTCGCAGAAAACAATTTATAATCCAACCAATACCCGGGCATGGGTGACAAATCCTAACCAGGGGGACCAAAGCAGAAGTGTCTTTTCTTGGGTATTCAAAAATACTTTATTCAAAAAATTTTTTTTGCCTTTTCAAACTGTATTTTGGAGGTATATAAACATTAGTTTCTGAACAATGTCTCCTCAATCATTTATTTTACAAATAGGAATATAAAAAAATAAATGGTGGAGGTGTTGGAGGAGGAGTACGCTAAAGAGACTTCATTTTTCAATTTTGCTAAGTGAAGACATTGAGGAAAAAGCACACGCTATCACTGTTGCATGTTCAGTTCAGCACAGGATATTTTAATACCCAAAAAAGTAAGGAGAATTATATATATGTATAATCTTGGCATAAAGGAAAGTCCTTTAAACTGAATTAAAGCTCTGAAGAATGTACCTCATTCGTATTTTGCATAGATTGGCACTGGGGGTCACCAGTTTAGAGATGACAGTGTCATCTGATTTAGGCCCATGGATCCACACTATCACCCATGTATTTGTTCTTTTTAAAGACAACCGCACACTGCAAGGAAGTGATCTTGGAGGTCCTATTTCTGTTACACCCCCAGCCCCCACACCCTTGTGCCACGTTGACTTGGGAGAGGGATATTCACAAAAGCATGTCAAGTCTACATTCATCCTTTTCTATTCCCCTTGAGTCTCGGGGGGAGAATACTTTTCCTCTGCTCCTCAGATTCTTTCTCTTAAGGCCTCTTCTACCATAACCTCCACCCAAGGGGTTGCTGCTAAAATAAAGCTCCAGTGTCTGCCCCTCCCCCAGCCCCAGTGGACCTGATTCCTCTCCTAGTTGCTGTCCCTGATGCCCTCCTTCACGGCAGGCTCTGGAAATGCATGGTCTTTGTCCCAGGCCTCAGCCCCTCTCTTCTCCCTGCTTTCTAGCTTCTAGCTCCACCTCTCTAGGAACTATTAAAAAAAATCAGCAAGCAACTTTCTGAAATCCAGGAGTCTTTCCTTGGTCATCCTCTTCCTCCTCCACCTGGCTGTGGTCTTTGAAATGATCACACACTTTGAACCATTCTCTTGCTTGCTTTTCTTGGCTTGGCCACGTTCGACTGTGTCACTCTCTCTTTTCTCACTCTTCTCTCCACTCCCCGAACCCCTTGCTCTCAGAGCTCTGGAATCACAGGTTTGGCTAGCTTTCCCAAAGCCAACCGGAATGGGGCTGGGGGGAGTCGGCATGGCTTGCAGATCACTTTATCTTCCAATGGGACAAGAAGATGTCGAGAGACTGTGCCTCAGGGATATCCCACAGGGCTGAGGAAGCATCAGCCTTTCTGAGTTTGGACTTGGTTTCTCCATTTTTATTTGACAATCTCTCACCTGACTCTAGCTGTCTAAACTCGATAGCAATGCTTCCTGGGAACCTCTAGGGGTCAAGCTGCCTGTGGCATGCTTTTGAGGACTGGGATGCTGATAAGCCACAGTCCTTGCCTTCATAGGGCTCACAAGCCCGTGGGGGAGAATAGGTGGTTCCAGTTACAGTGAGGAGAGACAATTTGGCAAGAGCTCCGTAAGACAGGGGCAGGATAGTGGAAGGACGGTGGGGAGGATAGTGGAAGATCCTGAGGAAACAGAGAAAAGCAGCGAGCGTGGAAGCTGGTCTGGCCTCCTGTGTAATGCTTGGGCTAACATTTTCTTGTCCTTCTGAATCATTCCGGTGCTAATCAACAAAGAATAATGTGTGGTCCCTCTTGGAGTAAAAAGCATTCAGCAAGTGCTTCACAAAAATTCTATTGTAAAATGTATGTCCCACCTCAAAATTAATTTTTTTTTTTTTTATAAAGAACGTTGTTAATTCACTCCAAGCCCACTCAGCCACTGAAGAATTTTGAGTATTCGGCTGGAGATCTTTGTAATGAACAAGTAGCTCAATTATTCTAGTTTCATTATACAATATATCCGACATTCTTTGGCATTAAGGAATTAAAGCACATTTTCTCTGGCAAATGGCAACGGTATTTGATTTGAAGACATATCCTACACAAGTGGTTCTTGACTAAATGTAGTTCCATTTACAAGAAAGCGTTTTCACATGATTTAACCTCTTGGAGGCTGGTCTCAGCTGGCTCATTCAAGGGGGTTTCTAGCTAATACTGTGTTAAATAATTTGTGCAAATTCTGCAGTTGACAATATTTTGCACGAGGCATTGAACTCTTAAGGCTTGTTCCTGCAACTCAGCAAATTATCTCAGCCCCTTCTCCTCTTTTATCCAGCAATCCTTACCCCCCACCTCCAGTTGACCTTTCCTATCCAGGACTGACAGAGCCAGTGGAACACTCAGTCCCAGCTCTCCAGGCACACCCTTCAGCAGAAAACCAGAGCAACTGGTGTTTGGGGACCAGGCTGTGTTCACTAAAAGGCCCCAGTCAAAGAAGATGGTTTCTCTTGAAGAAAAAGATACTTTCCGCCCATGAAGAAGGCCCCCATCCTCTCTCTCAATACAAGTGTGTAGGCAAGGCCCCTGCTAACTTCAGCTCTTTTGTGCCATTTAGAAAACAGTGCCCCCTCCGGATGGGCACGAAGGCTTGTAAGAAAGCCAGGGAACAATTTCAGCTCATGTATGAGTGAAGGGGACCCTCATCTCAGGGCTTAGCACTGTTGTCCCCAGACAGGCCCCTTCCCAATTCAAAGACTGGAGACTTTTGAAAGGCATTTGCCAAGAACAAATTAAATCTGTATAAGTTAGATACAATTTGCCAGTTTATGGAAATGCTCAAAGCTTTGCATAGATTTTGAATAATCAAGGTGCTTTACTGCCGCGTTCTGAGTCACTCCCACTGCAGCATGGAATGGGGGGCTGGGCTGGGCCATCTCCAAGATGTGAAAGCATCATGAACGTGTTGGCACTAAACTATGGTCTATTCAGGTCCAACCGGTAATCTGGTTGGGGATGGTTTCTGTCTTTGAGAGCTGAGGGACCAGGCCTGTCCCATTTGGTTGTTCTGGGGTCCCAAAAAGAGTTCCTCCAGCTCTCATCCACCTTTCTCTGTTCTCTATCCTTCCCTGCCAAATTTCTTGAAAGAAGAGTCCCCACTTGGTTTCTCATGAGCCTCTCTGCCAACCATCTGACTGACTGTGATTGATGAGAGATGTGTACTTCTAACTGCTGAAGCCGAGGGCCTTTTCTGCTTTTTCCAACTTGTCAGTGTAAAGAGTTCTGAGCAGATGCCTTCTCTTTCCTACTTTTACACTGCTCCCCTTGCACTCCAGTTAAATGACCCTCTTCTGGTTTTCCTTCCGGTCTCATGGCTTCTTTTCTGCTTCTTCATTAGTTCTTAAGCTCAGGGAATCTCTCACAATTCTAGCCCAGGACTTTTCCTCTGATAACCATCTTGTATGTTGAAGATTTGACCCATTCCCGGGGTTTCCATGAAAGTGGCTCTGCACCTAACTCCCTGTTTTTGCCAGTCTGATCTATTTCCAGTCCTCACTGCTCACATTTCCAACTGTTGCCCACCCTGCCAGCCCCTCAACTTGTCATCTTCCCCCTCTGCTTTGCTCCCCCTCTGGTTTCTCTAGAGAAACACCTTAAGACTTTGGGGCTGCGCATGTAGGTTGGGATTGTGGTTCTACACTTTTCTGTGTAGGCTTTGAAGCAAGGTCCTTTTTTCTCATGTCCCAGGAATGCTACCAATGCTCAGTAGGTTATAAGCACTTGTTAAATGCTGGCCCTTTCCCCATTTCTTATAAGCATGAATATTTCCCTTCTACAGCGGGCTTGGAATCTTCTAGTTGTTTAATGCAGTAATGTGTTTCCCCTTCCCCCTACGCCTCCCTAAATCCATGGCAATTCTTCGGTAACTTCTCTCACATCGGCCCCCTCCTTTCCACATTGAGGGGAAGTTGTCTAGGTCTGTGCAACCCATCTCTGTGCTTTCAGGATCCGCCCTTCTAATCCACGCTGCCTACTCCCACTGCCTAAAACACAGTTCTGATCAGAACTCATTCCTTGTTCAAAAACCTTTAGTAGCCTCACCCTCAGGTCCATACCTTTACTTTCGAGGTGTTTTACAATCTACCTTAAACCTAGTTTTCTGCCAAACTCATTCAAAGCCAAACTTAGCTCAATCACAAAGCATAGTGGGACCTCAGTGAGATAGAATCTGAGAGGGAGAGCAGCCAGCGTTTATCCAAAGGGATCCAGTTTGGGAGTTGGGGCAATGCTCTTGGGCCCTGGTGATGCTCAAAGTGAAGTGGGGCTTTGCCTGCACCTAGGAGCTGAGCTCTCGTCCTCACGGCAAGATTCTAGGCAGAGGATCAACCACCGTGCCCCAGCCAAGCAGCTTACAGTAAAAACAGCATGAGAAGACCACCTAGAAGTCCAGAGAGTCTTGGGAATGGAGGCAAATTTCCAACCCCTATGTGCAGTGTAGGGACAAGCTAGGAAAATTATAGAGGAGAAAAAAAAAGTGGTAAAGCACTTATTTGTGAGGAGTTCAAACAGCAAGAGCCTGATTCCTTATCTTGAAAGCTGAATACAGCCACAAGAATAAAAAAACACTTAACCGAATTTGAACAAGTTAAAAGATTAGATGAGAAGGCGGCCATTTGGGCTGGATGGACTAGATTAGCAGTACAGATTCAAAGGGAACAGGTCCCTCCCTTTTACAATATATGTTCCTTTTTAAAAGGTAATTCTAACCCAGACTCCATGCCCACTCCCTTATACATTATTCCCCTCAGGTCTCATGCACGCCCACCTATTCATCACATGTGGGGACATGGTTTCCTTGAGTCCTAAATAATCATGATAAATCGGTTAATGCTATATTGTAAATGATTGCTGAAACACAGTAAAAGGCCTGGTGAGATTCCAGACGGGGCGACTCTCCCCGCACATTTTTACATTGGTCAAAGGGCTTGCCTCTCCGAGTCTCATTGGTCATTAGCCCGGCAATAGCTTGGTGTGAGAATGTCACACCAGGCAATAACTGAATGTGAGACTCTTTGTCACGCCGACCTCTTCCACTTTGGCCAGGTTCCAAGGAAGTCAATGGGGGGAAAACAGAGACAGAGCAGAGTGACGGGACGAAGGAGCAGGGAAGAAAGCAGGCTGCACAGCGGTCCGGGCTTCAGCAGGCAGGGGCAGCTCTGGACCCCGAGAGCAGACCATCAGCTGTTTGCCTCTCTGTTCCCTGGCTTCAGGTATACTTCTTGCAAATAGTGCTAGCTGAATTGCTTTGACATACCTCTCTAGACTTTCCTCTTTCTCTAGAAAGGTGCTGGGTCCTCTGAAGTTTTCTACATTGCCTGGCCAAATGGAGTTTTCACAGCCACAACAGAACATGGGAGGGGTGTCTTAGGCATAAATCTCCATCTCAGGCATTGAGCGGGATGTTTTGCCAGCTGTGGAAATCTCTCCCAGAGATTCGGGAACAGTAAGGGATGCTTAGCCTTATCATGTGGCTGGAAGGCATTCTTTTTTCCACTTTAATGAGCCCAAACTCCCTCCAGTTCAGAAACATTAAATGAATGACCCACCATGGTGCCACTGTCAGAAAACTGAGCTGTCTACCACTGTCCTGGGCCCATCCACCCCTAGCAGCATCTGTGTCAGCATCCCTTTCCAGATTTATTCTTTTTATTATTAATAGCTAACATTTACTGAGTGCTTACTATGTGCCAGGCACTGTGCTAAAGGAAACACATTGCCTCATTCTCAGGCGGTTTCTGGGAAACTGGGCAGGACCCTAAAGTAAAGAGAAAACCTTGAGGAATTATGGGAGCATGGGCTTGTACAGGCTGGGGCCAGCCGGAGAAGACTGAATCCAAAAGATGGTTTTGCAACTCAGTCTCTGCTTCAGCCCTGCTGTTTACCTCCCACTGACTCTCAGTGGGTCTGGAGTTCGGTGGTGAGCAGGGGCATGGTGGGCAAAGGTGGGGGTTGTGCCGGCCTGACCCATGCATGCTTCCAGCCTCTGCGGGGTCTGGTAGCATCCGTGCTGTGTAGGATATTGGGGGGCTGCAAGAGGGCCCCCCTGCACCTCCTTTTACTTTATCCCAGGCCTCTCCAATCTCCCCACCCCTCCAAGGGTTAAGTGCTAAAAATTCCTTCTATGGGGTGAGCTTTCATTCTTTGATTCACTCCAAACATAGCTCTAGAGAATGTAACAGGATTGCTTCCTATTTACAAGAAAAGATGAATGACTCAGGAAAACTTTCTAACCAGGAGTAGGAAAAAGATGTCCTGGAATCCTGGCCAGGTGAAGGAGAGTGGGGAGGAAAGGGGGCACAGTAGGAAGCTGAAGAGCCTGCAGGCAAACCCTGCCAGTCAAAGCACTGCAGTCTGAGGCAGGTTGGTTAAACAGCCTCCCATGGGAAGGAACTCGGAGTGATGACAAGCACAGCCAAGTTCACATCTCTGTTGATGAGAGTCTGACTCTTGGCTCATGAAGCCTGGGGCAAGAATTGAGCAGGACCCCTGGGAGAGCAGCTCCATGCCCAGAATTGTCCAACAATTGCATAAGCAGTGGCCTAGTCAGCTACTCATCCCAAGCACCTTGTTCCCAAATTTATGTTTTGAAAAGGATTTCTTTTAAAATGTCTTTGAAATTTTGTGTAATGTATCCAACAAGGCCTTTGAAATGTAAAGATTTGTGTATTTAGGAAAGCACAAGGAACATTGCCTTCACTGAAAAAAAAAAAAAAAAAACCCACAGAAAGTAGTACTGTCCCAGACAATTCAGCATGTCTGGTCGTCAGAGACGTATACCCACCATGCTGTCCTTCCACAAAGAACGGAGCTAACTCCAAACACTATTTCTTTAGCAATAACCCCATTTCAGAACACTCCCTCCCCCACTTAGTTTACCTCCCAATTTTCTTGACAGTACATGAAGGAAGTTGGAATACAATTGGGGGGGGGGTGTCACTCCTTTATTGTGTTGAAGGTTGGGAGGTGGACAGCAAGATTCTCTCATCAGCAATGGGACAGAAGCCAAGTGCAGGCCAACTGGGAGGGCCGAGGGAAGGTCCTCCATCTTGGTTTAGACAAATGGCCAACGCCAGGAGTCCAGGAAGCAGGGAGAAGCAAAGCAGAGCCCCAGTCCAGGGCAGAGGGGCAGGTGTCACGACTGAGGATAGTCTCAGCGGGGCTGGGGGCCAGAGGAGCAGGCTGTGGGCCGGTGGTCAGAGCAGAGCTACTGTTTTTCAGGAAAGAGTGGGGATGACACAGAGGAGTGGTGAGAGGAGGCTATTCCTCTGTTGTGGCCCACAGAAGCATGCCCTGGGTGAGCAGGGCACAGCCAGAGTATTTACCACATGGCTCGTCTGGAATGAGGAAACTTGAGCAGGGGAACTGGGTGCCCATTGGTGAACCCAGAGGTTAAACAGGTTTAAGCAGCCCCAAAAGGCCACAGGGTAGTGGAGAATCCATGACTCAAATAGCAGCTGCGGAATACTCGTGGTCAGTTCGGGGGCACCAGACCCCAAATTAGACTTCCAAGGGTGGGCAGTGAGTTGATACTATACTTTGAACAACTGGGCAGTGCTGTGGCTGCTCGATTAAGAATTCCTGTCTCAGATGTGATTGGTCTGAGACTGTGTCAAGGTTGAGTGTGCTGATAACTCAGCTGTCAGGACCTGAGGAAGGCCAGGGAAGGTCAGGCCTGGGGACAGGAGCAAAGGGTAAGGGGTTTCATTCATTCAAAACTTACTGCACAGAGCTGAGTGCCATGGCATCAGAGGACAGGGATAGGAAGATGAGTAAGACATGGTCCTTACTCTTGAGAGGTTCGTGGTTTTTTATGGCAGATACACTGGGATAAATAGAAACTCCAGTGCCTAGAGATGCTTAGTCAAATTCATGGTGCCTTAAAATTATTATACAAAAGCAGATTTCTAGTGCTTACATTTTACTCCTATAATACTCTATAGCTTATGTATATCAAATGCAGCCATCCTTGGACTATTCTTCTGAGGCATTGAACTTCTTTTTAACATTCCACCTTCAACTCATCTCCAAGATGCAACATAAGCTTTAGTTGTCCATAAAAGCAGCTAGTAACGGGGAACTGTTTTGGGTTGGATATCAAGGAGGTGGAGGTTTTGTTTCATTTTATAGTTTTAGCACCAAATGATTAAAGAAAATCAGAAGTCACTTTAATAATTACTTTGGTGGTTTCAGTTGAACAACTGGAGGGCAGGCAGCCATCTGAAAGTAGGTGGAGACCTGGCCAGGGCAAAGTTAGGGGGAAGGTGTTGGGCCCATGTGATGATGAGGGGCCCTAGAGGGAGTGTGTGGGAATAGGCCACCTTCAATGGAGCAGTGGTACCCAAGTCTGAGCTGCAGCGGCCCAAGAATCCCAAGGAGGTTTTACAACATCCTCAAAGAAGGGACATTTGCAGAATCTGAGACAGCTTGGTTTGAAGAAGCCTCAATTCCAGTAGGTTCAGTTTTCTGCAGACCCACCCTGCTGTGCCAGAGGAGAACACGAGGGCGTCCAAGGTCATTGCGTTGGCAGTGCCTCTTGGAGACAATTGTGCTAACCCCGAGGTAGTCTTTAGCCTTCCTCTTCTCTCTTGGCTGAGGAGCCTCGGTTTCTTGTCTTGTTTTGCTCGGGGCTGGTCTAGAGGGACTGGGAAGAGCACAACAGGCAAAGGAAGGGCTAAATTCTGAGCTCATTCCAAAAGGCCTGTTTTGGGTTTGGAGCCCATTGCTACATACAGAAGGTATCATCTGGATGAGCCATGTACAGGGGGATGTCCGGTGCACACCCCACTCTTGCTGACTCTGACCTCTGTCAGTGGCATCACCCAGATGACAGTGTAGGTAGGATCAATCAACAGCCCCTTTCTGCTGGAACTGGCCTCAGTGAAACCAGAGTGGCTCCTCTCGACCCCTCCAGGGGCCTCCTAGAGGTCTATTCTGAATCTGCTGTGGCTTACCTGTCTCGAGATCGCCCGGGGTAGTGCTCACGGCAGCAGCACATACACTAAAATTGGAACAATACAGAGAAGATTAGCATAGCCCCTGCGCAAGGATGACGCGCAAGTTTGTGAAGTGTTCTCTATTAAGAAAAGATTTCCCAGGATCAGGGGTCAACTTCTCCCTGTACTTGAGGCAATATAGCTCCTGTGCATGGATTCCTGCCTTTTATTTCCTTCTGGGAGATTTCCATCAACCTTCCACTGGTTACCTGCTGCACACGTACAAATCAACACGTCTGCTCAGTGAAAGAAGCTGGGAAACCCTGGATGCAGTGAGCGTGGAGCAGAAGAGGTGGTTGCTTCTTAAGAGGGTACACACAGTGGAAGGGGCTTTGCTTTTCTTGAGGGGGATTCGCCTTTGCTATCCAAGGAGCGTGCCCTTAACACAGCGGGCTTTGGGTGCACTTGACTTTGCAATGCAATGTGCTAAGTGAAATAAGAAGTGCTTTGTACCCTGCTGGCTAATTAGGAATCAACCTTCCAGGGGAAAACAAAACCAAACCCAAGATACATAGATAGATAAAAACAAGGGCCTGATGACAAGCAGTTTAATTTAGTGCTGCCTGTCCTTTATTTTAGCCCACCTCACTTGCAGATGTGTGTCTGTCCCAGGCTTGAGGAGGGAGGGGCTTCTGGGCAGAGGATAGGTGGCTGGGAGGGCCCAGGTAGAAGAAGGAGGGAGACAGGGAGAGAAGGGCCCCACAGGTCAGGAAAGAGGGGAGTGGGGACTGGCTGGATTTATGAGTGACAATTTTGCTCATTCGAACTGTTGTACTTTGCCAAAACACCACTGTTGGCTTATAATTGTGTTGCGATTAGGAAATTACCCCCATTTTGTTTACTCATGTGGATTAGAAGACCCCAAATTTGGTGGGTTCCCGTGGAATTTGTTCCGTGTGGATGTGAATGTCTGCATGTTCTGGGGACACACTGCCGTGTGAGGTCAGGAGGTCACTTGGCCTCTGTTTTCTTCCACACTCTCCCCTGCCCCCCAATCATAGTCGCTCTTATTCCCCACCCCGCTTCCCTGTCTTCTCTCACCCAGTCAACTAGTTACAGATGAACGCAGTTAATACTCAAGACTCCTCAGGCAGTACCTGGAGGTAAATTACCAGCTGTGGAGAGAGGGCCAATCAGAGCCAAACAGCCAAACATGGTGGGAAGAACACCCTGGTTCTTTCTACAAGAAAAGCAGAGAAATTGGACCACATTGGGGTGCTTAATAGGCTCTGATCTTTTGTCGTGTTAATTATCACACAAATTGCAGTCCTGGAGCTTCCTGCCTTGACTATCTGTTAATTAACAAGATGAGTGGCACATCTGTGACCGTTCTGCAGCCCAAGGGTGGTCGGTGTATTGTACAAGTCAGAGGCAGGCCTTCCTGGAAAAGGGGGTTGCTGTGGCTCCCCATGGCAGTCTGGCTGGGAGGAGCTTAGGGGTTTGCTAGGGGTGGAAGCCAGATTTTCTGTGGTGGGGAGTGGGAATGGCAAAGGGGAAGAAAAGGGAAAGGGCATTCAGGTAGAAGAGATGGGACAGGGTTGTGACAGGTGACTTGTCCTGGGCAGCTGGGTCAGGCCCACTGTGTGTGAGAAGGAAAATCTTTCCCAAGAACCCAGTGATACCATCTGTCTGGACTTTTAGGTGATTCTTGGAGAACCGGAGGGTGAACTTGTGGGTGTGTGCATGAGGACAGGAATCCCCAACACAGCCAGCATACAATCCGGCTGGGAAGCAGGGTGGCCAGAGGTCTTTCTACTGACTAGGGATGTGGTGACTGGTGCCAAAAGAGAGAATGTACGTCATGTCTTAAGGCCTCTATCCACATGTAGCAAGGCCAGAAGAAGGAGCCAGACCAGCCAAGGCCTCTGTGACCACGTGTTCTCGCCTCTTGGAACCTGGTCTCTTTGTCTCAGGTCTTAGCACTCCAGAGGTCCTGTGCACTGTGACAAAAATTTTTCAGAGGTCAGAGAGGCAGCCAGCAGAGGGGTCAGCTTGGCTGCAAGACCCTCTGGCCAGCTGAGCAGCCAGCTGTGCCCCTGGGAGGGCACTCTCCTCCCCTCCCCTCCGGCCTCCCACAGTCATCTTGGGGTTCAGCCTGAGGCGGCTGTGCTTGCCTGCCCTCTGCTGCCCAAATCCGATTCTGTAATAGTGGCTGCTGGGCTGGATGGCTGGTGTGACTTCTCCAGAGCAGGCCTCCTCTCCTGCCTTGTGTGCTCAGGCTTCTCAAAGCAGACTTCTGCCCAGCACATGGCATCTGCAAAGTGAAGTGGGTTGGGGAAAGCAAGCTTCTGCAGCATTGGCTGAGCTCCTGCTTGCCGCCCTAGGAACCTCCAGAGAGAGGTTTGAGAATACCCGGGGCAGCCCCCTTCTTACCTACTGGGTCATGTATCTCCCCAGCCACTTGGCCTCTTTTGAGGCACAGAGTTGCAGTCACTACACTAGAACCTTCCTGGGATAGGGGTGGATGCTCCCAGCTAAGGCAGAAGAGGCTGGGTAGTGAGGAGGCTGTGTAAGCCTTCCAAGAAATGGTGTCTGTTGAATTTTCAGTCAGAAGAGGCCAAGACCTAGGAGCTGTCCCCTGACAGCTGGATAGTAGGCAATAAACAACACCAGGATCTCTTGGATGTTCAGTCAGAGGTGGCATCTGGTTGCTGGTTTCCCTGATGAGAGGTGTCTGCAGTGGCGGTCAATTCTCCGGAGGATGTCTTGGGGTTTAGGTGTCAGCATACCATATCTCCTTGATCTGGAAGCAGGTGCCCACTGCTGTTGGTTCCCACAATAAGACAGCAGCTGTCCCATTCCTGTGGCTGGAAGAGGGAGCTGACATGGGCTGGGCAGCTTCTTGGCAGTGGTGGGGTCAAGTTGTGGGAGCTCTGTGGTCCAGGTACCTGTGCACAAGTGGCCTGTCTCAGTGTAGGACCCAAGATGGCTTTGGGTTACATGCCTTCACGCAAGAAATTGTATGTCCGTGCTCAATTTTTTTCCCCAAGTTTCACATTGGAAATTTTGTCAGAGTAAAGGGGTCAAGCCTACACTGAGTGCTGACAAGAGGCCCCCAACAACCATTGCATCTCTTACCTCCACTCAGGCAGAGAACTTGGAGCCTGTCAAGGACGAGTAACCAGAGTGGTTCTTGGGTCACCTCTCCATGGGTAGGAAGTAGACAAGAGGCAGGTGTGGGGCCTCCCGTCCTTGAGGTAGGAGCTAAGAATCCAAAGCAAATGTCTACAAGGTAGAGAGAACCAAATCAGGGCCAGAAGAGTAGAGAAACCAGGCGATGGATAAGAAGGACAGGCTTTTATTTTTAGATCTAAGGCCAAGTCTACAAAGCATGCTTCCGGGGAGGGTCCCAATCACATGGGGTCCAGAGCCAGGGAATAGTTTGATCCCCTAAGACCCATGAAGTCTCTCTTTTTTCCCTTTGACTTAGAACCTTACAAAAACATTTCATTGTATTTTAAGTTCAAAAGCCCTGTGCAAAGTACTTCGAATTGGGAGAAGAGAAGAATAAGATGGTTTCTGTCCTCAAGGAGCGTCCTGCTCAGCCTCTTTCTTCCTTAGCCTTCTCCTGCTTCTCCCTCTTCTTCCTTAAACCAGCAGTCCCCAGGCAGAGACTACGCACCCGGGAATTTTTTGTTTCTCTTGCTTTTCTCTACCTCTAATTCCTTCTGTCTATGATTCTTTCCCTTTCTGCTTCCGTTTCCATCCCCAAACATAATCAGCAAAGAGAAATTTGGGGGGTTAGAAGGAAGAAGGGGCCTTTCCAGGGCGACAGGCTTTGTTGGCACACCCGAGTTTATTCTGTGACGTTTGAGTGCTCCGTGTCCATTTTCACTCATAGCCTATGGTCAGGGGAAGTCGGTGTTTTCTCTCCTCTTGTCGTGAATTTCCGCTGAATATCAGCTGCATCCTCCTTGCACGGGGTGTCAGTTTTTTCTCTCGTTACCAGCATAGATCTCTATTTAAATAAATTCTAACTGGTCTTGAGGCTTTCACCAACTTTGTAGACGAGTTGATACCAATCTGGCAGGGCCAGAACCCGATCTCCCAGTCTCCTGCCCAGCCCCTGCCCCAGCCCCCGGGGCTTCACCTCGCCTCTCCCTTACAGTGGGTTCAATCAAAGATGCCTTTCCAGTCACAGGGAAGGCATGGAGGCTTCTATAATGGCAATCACTTTGAAAGCTAGGAAAGGAGTGAAGCTCTGAGATCTTTTTGCCTCTTCCCTTTGTTTTAACTCCTGAGTCTTCGGTCTCTTATATGCTTACTTCTCATCCAAGATGGGGCCACAGAGACCTTGAAGGGTGGGGAGGTCCAGAAAGAAGCCATACGAGAGGGAATCATGTCGTGGACTGACATGGGGAAGGGTTGTGTCTAGCTTTATTTTGACCCTAAACAAGAAGCTTGGAATGCCACCATGCCTTTGAATCTTAAAGGAAGTTAAGATTTCTTTCATATAAAAGTGTATTTCTAAAATGTAGATGTCCCTAGGAGGAGCAGTATTTAGCTGACAGTAAATTCGAAGAGAGGGTCTCAATGGGCAGAGTTAGCACAAAAAGAGAAAGGAAGACCTCCCGCCACCCAGTCAAACCTTGCCTACTTAACCAGTTGCATTTATTTTTGTCTCTTGGCTAATGCTGTCTGTGAATACAGGGACTGAGACAAAACACAGAAAAGATTTTTATCCAAGCACCTTCCCCAGACCCCACCATGTACATTCCTGGACCTGAAGCAGTGACGACTTGATATTCATACGTAAAGATATCTGGCTGAAGGCTCAGATTACTTCAGATTTCCAACTTACATTTTCCTAAGCATACCATTGTTCTCTAAATTTTCCTTAGGAAAAGACTAAAGTAGCTCCACAATCCCCACATGTCTTCATACTCCAAACTGCACTCAAGTTCGCCTGTGGCAGGTACCAGTGTGTGTGTGTGTGTGTGTGTGTGTAAACCCATAGTCACAGCATATGTCTAGGACCCCCACCAGGAGCCAAAGTTTCGGAGAGCCTAGTGACAATGGAACTCCCATCAAAGGGACTCGTGGCGTTACTCTCTGTCCACGGGAGCGTACGCACAGATCTTTTCTCCTCCTCATGGTCAGTTTTCTATTTGTGATTAGTAATTGGCTTCTCTTGGTACGCTACGATCTATTTATTACAAAAGCCAAACATTCACGGGGCAAACTGAAATGACAAAATTTGGTTATAATTTATGTTGGCCCCTGACATATATATTTTTTTTAATGATTTGGTCTCTAAGCAACTGATCTCTTAGCAACAAGAAGCACCTTTATAAAAGATGGCACACAAAGAGTGATTGCCAGAAAAGCCGCCCAGTTCTTAAAACGGCTGCGCATCACTAGCAAAACTCACTATCTTCAAGAGTCCAAAAACTAGAAGTGACCGGCAGACTCAGGTAACCTTGATATTTGCACATTTTCCTGAGGGGTGGGGGGAGAAGTCTTGCAACTATTGAAAAGAACAGAATCTTTTGAAATATGTTCATTTTTGAGCTCTTATTAGTTGTTCTTGGCTAACTTTTACTAATAGAATGTATTCTTTTAAATAACTCCTGCTTGGTTTTTAAAAAAAAATGGAACATGAATTTTGTGATCAGAAAACAGTTTGCTCAAAATATTTCGTTGATGAGAGGATAGAAAGAGGGGGACCGACCATTTTTTTCAGAGTTTATTTCTGTAAGTTTTCATTTGAAGGGGAAAAGATCCACGTTGCAGCAAAATCGGAGGGTATAGAATGTCACCCCAAGTGGTGTATATATTGCTTGGGAAAGACGTGTATTTTCTGGTGTATTTTTAAACTGCTAAAATGTTTTAAAAGAGTGGCAAAGTTGGTTTACTTCCAAACTTCAGCTTTTTAATCCAGTGTCAATTTCAGTAGCAAATGATGATCTTTTGTTGCAAATATTCAAGGGCTAGTTTTTCTTTTCTCCCTTTCATAACACAAAAGCAAGCATCTTTCTACTCATTTTCATTGCCATAACAAAAGATTCCTCCAAAAACTAAGAATAGGAAAAATTGCAGCCATCTGTACTTTGTCTGCTTTTTTCAGGTAGCCGGGAGTAGAAAATGGGAGTTGGAGATGAGAAACGATTGTTATTTCATCTGTACTCTTTCGATTAAGATTGTGTAATTAGAAACCCACTTGGGGTACTCAAAGGGCATTAAAAAGGAGATGCTTTAGGAAAGTAAACATTCTCATAATTGAGTTAGGGAAATAATGTTACATACAGATGCTGCAGATCTAAGAAAGCAGACTTTAAAAAATTGCAGTTTCAGTAAAGACAAGTTGGGATGGTGATGCCTACTTTTGTTTTTTATAAGAACTGTTTATGCCATCTTTCTCTTTCTTCCTTTCTGCTGCTTTCTCTCCTTCTTTTCTTTCTTCCTTTCCCTTCCTTCCTTCCTTCCTTCCTTCCTTCCTTCCTTCCTTCTTTCCTTCTGTCTCTGTCTCTCTTTGCCCTCTCTGGGGTGAGAATGGCACCTTTCTTTACATTGAAATATGTGCTGACAGCTTAGAAACAGAAAAGGAGATATTTTGAATAAAAGCTTGGGAATAGGTCAGGGCAGTCAAAAATCAGGACAATCCCAGAAAATGTGGGATTTATGGTTGTTCTGCTGAGGAAAGGGACCTCAGCAGTGCCATAAAATTGATATAAAAAGCTGCTTGAGACTTGTATTTCTGTTATCACGTCCAACTTCAGACAGAAAGAATCCCTTCATGTGGAAGTTAGCAAGTTGGGTGTTTTAGATTAAGTTGAAGGAATTTACTGTGAAAGAGAAGAATATAGTTTTGTCACTTAGAATAAAAGATGTTATGTACTTCTACGGCAGTGTGGTAATTGCTGTATAAACGTGCTGTGGCTTTAAAGTTTAGGAGCTTAGATAAATAACGTAAGATATAATTTGCATTGGCTGTGTCTGGATGTTTCCAGTTTTAACTATACTTTAGTCTTCTAAAATACGAAAGAGAATTAAAAATGAAAACAAAGATGGAACATTTATGTGGCAAGTGGCAGCAGAGCTTCTTTAAGATTCTTCAAATCCGGTCACTACGTCCTTTGAGCTTCACGTCTTCTGAGTTTTATCTATGCATGAAGAAACAAAGGGGCTAGCAGCGCTGGAGAGCTTGTCGTTTGGGGCTGGCAAACAATTGCAAGATTTGATATAGAGTATGAAATACTCTGAATAGACTGGCCCCTATAGACTAAGCCAACGCTATCTGTTCTGTTGGGATTAGTTTACCTCTGAGACACACACACAGTCTCAATATAAATTAGGAAATCAAAACATGCCTATCAGTGAGAAATTTCCAGGAAAAAGGATAGTTTTAATTGCATCAATGATAGTTTGCATGATAATCTGTACTTAGTGTCTAAAATTCCTAGAAAAACCTGATTGCTTTTTTTCCTTCAAACCTTAGGCTGGAATGGGGTTGGGGTGGGCAAAGTGGGGCAGGCAGGCCTGGCTGGCAGGCCCACTGTCCGGCTGTCCTGCTTCCTGAAAGACCCATGCTGCAAATGGGTCCATCTACTCCGGATGCCTTCATACCCGAATAGAAATGATAGGGCAGGAACTTGTTCAATTGCCTTTTGACAATTTTTTTTTAACATTCCTAAACAAGCTCTCCTTGGGATAATTTAGCCTTTGTTTGGTAAGAGGGAAGCAAGAGGAAAAAAACGTGAGCCGCCACTCTGGGCTAAGCGCTTTCCAAGCGGTAGGCAACTTACAATATGCAGTTTTGTTTAATCCTTAGAAGCACTGTGCAAAGGTACCCGTGTCTCCATTTTACACACGTGTAAACCAGATTCAGCACTTTGTTACCTGAACAGTGAATGGCAAAATTGGGATTGAAACCCAGGGGCAGTCTGACTCCCAAGCCTATAGATCTTCCCTGTTCCACAGTGGCACAATAGCAATTTTAAATTGACACTTCAATAGTCCCTCTGGTCTTAGTAAAGCAAAAGCTCTGTGTAGTTGGTCTGGGAGGTGGAGGTTCTGGCATCTTTTCACAGAAGAGACTCCTTAATCCCCAGTTTTGTTGGTGAGGGTGACTTAATCCCTGATTTTGTTGGGCCCGTGTTTCCAATGGTTACCGTCAGCTATGAACTGGAGGTGGGCACCCGGTTAGCCTGTACCAGTGGTGGCCACGGGGCATGTCCTGTCACAATTCTTTGCTGTGGTACACATCCCAGGAAAAGTGGGATAGGGGTCTTTGAGGTACCGGTACTTTGTGAATAGTGTCTGAGATAGAGCCCCCTGGAGGACAACCACAGGAACTACATAGGAAGAGAGGATGCCCAAACCAAGATCCAGAAGGGTCAAGTGACATGCCGCCAAGCTAAGGTGGAGGAGAAGAAAGCCCGAGTGTGACTGGGGCAAGTGTGGAAGTCAGGGTGAAAGGAGGACAGAGAAAGCAGAGCTTTCTCCCCAAGATGTCACTTCAAAGTTGCTGGGCTATAGTGCCCTGTCCTCTCTGGCTCAAGATGTTGCCCACTCTCTATATATCCCTGAAAAAAGGATAAGTCTTGGAGACTTCACTTAAAGCTTCTCTGAAACAGAAGGGGAAGATTTGTAGAGGAGTGAGGGCCACTGATGTTATGACCAGCCCTGGAACTAGACACATCTATGCATCTCTTATTTCTTTCAATCCTTAGTCTGCTCAGAGCCCTAGATATCTATCTTGCCCACAGCCAGTTTGTGTAGGTGGGACTTGAACTCAAGTCTTTGACCAGAAACCCTGTGGCTCTTTCCTGTAGTTGGGAAATACAATGATGGTTGTAGGCAGATACAGATTCTAAGTTGCCACGTGGATCCAGAAAGCTTTTGGGTTGGAGGTGGCCTGCCTTGAACTTGGCATGACTGTCAAATGAATATAGAGGCAGTTCTTCACCTGCTGTATTTGGGTCCTTCCTCACAAAAGGCACTAACCTCTGCATTAGTGGGGTGTGTAAGAGACAGCCTCCCATTTCTTTTTCCAATCCCTCCCTGCTGAGGTATACCAGTGGGTAATTCCTCTGCAAGTCAGAGGGCTGATGGCAGCTTAGGAAGTCTGAAAAGAATGCCTAATAGGTTCTATTTTTGTGCTAAAATTGAGAATCCTTGTGTAAAAGTATCCAAGTAATCTCTACATGCCTCTACTTTCCAAGAGATCTTATCTCCAATCAGATATGCTCACTCTAAGTTCCTGCCTGGTGTGTGGTGCTGGTGGTGAGTGCTATATTGTGGGTACATTGATCCCACATACCAACCATGGGCAGCACATGCCATATCACCCTTTCTGCATAATGCACACCTCCTCTCACCTGGCAATTCTAGGTAGAAGAAGAGGGCCACTTAATTCATTTTTGAAAAAGCATGTCATTCTTAATCTGGGAGCTGACTTTAGCGGTTGCTTCATCTTGGAGGTTAAATGAGGTGAGTAATGTTCCCAAGAGCTGTGCAGCTAGTCAAAGATGAGGATAGAGCTCAGTTCTCTTGACTCCCAGTCCAGTGCTCTTTCCTCTGTATCATAATAGTTGCTATTCCTAAGAAGAGGATGAGAGTATAGACTATTAACCCTACAGATAGAAAAACTGAGGGCATAGTTCAGTTAAAGGCCAAAGTCTATAAAACTGAGTTTACAGTTCCCCAGGACTGATGAATTTCATTCTCTCTGCTGAATACAAACATGCAGAGTTCAATGTTAAGATGAACATATCACAGTACCCAAAGCCTATTTAGTCTGTTAATCACACGGGTTCTCCCCTGTTTTAAAAGCAAGAATGTGGAGGGGAAAAGGGTCCCTGACATTATGAAGCTGAGTTATGTGTCCTGTTTTGCTCTAGAACATTACACAGCTTTTCCCATTTAAGGGTCCTGATGTTCGGTATTCTGATCATCCTTTTCCAGATGAGGAAGCTCAAACTTTTCTGCACGTAAAGAACCTCCTGAAAAGGGCAACGCCATAATGTGGTGTTTATTCAACATTTACTTGTGGTACTCAAGTGAGGTACTTGACACTGAACTAGATGCTGGTGCTGTAAAGTGACATGATCCTTGTCCTAAAAAAGCTCACAACCGAAAGATATTTATTCCTGGTTAATATGGGAACCTCCCTTTAGGTCTATTTTAATAGCAAGTAAGACATTTACTAAGTAAATGAAGGTTTAGGAAGGGTGAAAGAGGAAATACCAGGATAGGAAAATACAGGGCTGGGGTGTAAAATGAAGGGGAAAATTAAAGAGGAACAGAAACTTGGCCTTTATGGAATGCACCAGAAAACATGGTGATCAGAACGTTTGGAAATTGACAGAGTCAGGGAGAAAAGAGTATGTCTAAGAATGAATGGTGAGGGGGGAAAAAGAGAAAAACTTCAGACTGCAGGTGAGTAACTCTGGGGGATCAATCAGGACAGAAGACAGAGAAAAGCGACCAGAAGAGAGCTATAAGCAAACTGAACCACACAGTTCTAAGAAAACATTCTCTGCAACGGCAGCAGAGAAGTAAAAATTGCATAGACTTGCAAACAGTTCATCACTCAGGGTGAAAGAGAGGTTGCTGATAACTCTCAGAAAGCAATCCGGTGAAACAGGAAGCTGGGGAATGAGACTGGGGGCAGATGGGGTAGATAGAGGTGGAATCCCAGAGCCTGGTCAGGCCGCCAGACCCACATGACCACGTGGTGAACTAATGCAAGACAGTCAGTCTAAAGATATGGTCCTCAGCAGAGCCCTATTTTTGTCATCTGTCTTCCGGTGTGGCCTGGAGATAGTCAGCTTGAGGGTAGGAGGAAAGAGCATGAACTCTGGAATCAGACAGATGGATTTGGTCCTTTCTCAGAAAGGAACCAACTGTGAGACTCTATCAAGGAGATTTGTATCTCTGTTTCTTCATCTTTAAAATGGATCTACTTATGACATGATTTTTGCCAAACATTTGTAGACTAAAGTGTGATGAAGTGTCTACAAAAAATGGGGGGAGGTGCTTAGTAAAGACCAGCTTCCCTGGAACAATGGTTGGTCAGGCTGTGTTACTTGGAGTCTTACAGTTCTTCAGAAATTTGTAGGGGCAGCTTTTGCAGGTGAAGGGGTTCTAAGCAGGGAGATGGATGCTGAAAGGAAGAGCTCCAACTACCTGTACCCTACTCCTACCAGAGCACTGGGATCTCATGAAAAGGTCTAGGGTGAGGGCAGGGAACAGAGAAAAATACTACTGAGACTAGTAATGTATTTAAGCAAGGTTTCAAGTTACAAGATTAGTATACAAAACCTCAGGTTATACACTAGCCGTGATCGGTTGGAAAGTAAAAGTTTAAAAACAATTGCAGGACAGTAGTACCAAAACAAACAAACAAAACAAAACATACTTAGGAATAAATCTAGCAGAGATGTCTAAGACCTCTATGCTGGAAACTATAAAACATTGCTGAGAGAAATTAATGAGGACTTAAATAATGAGATAGACCACGTTTGTGGATGAGTCTCAACATTGTTAAGGCAGCATTTCCGTAGATCTGTAGAGCTGATGAACTGCAGCTTAGAATTCTAGCAGGCTTTGTTGGGGTGAAGAATTTCACGAGCTGGTTTCCCAAATTTATATGAAAATGCAAAAGACCTAGAATAATCAAAGCACGTCTCTTAGGGACCTCTGAGAAGCAGGTGGCAAGACTGGGTTAAATATACAACTGATTTCTAGGGGCAAATGCCTGGGAAGAAGGAGGGAGCATGGATAGGGAAAAGTGCTTTCAGTGCAGGTCTGAAGCTTGTGAAAGGAGACGGGAAGGAAGAATTGTGCAGAGAGTGCTTCAGTCCACAGTTTAGTTCTGAGAAAATTTTGGCCAGCTGTGGAGAATCCTCCAGCAAAGATTATTGGAAGAGACCTGCATTGGCTGCAAAGGGCCATCACCGGTACCCTTACTGTACTTAGTCATTGTTTAGGGGCTATCCACAGAAGCGTGGTCTTTCTGTGAACACGGTGGTGAATCCATAGGCTGGGGCTGTCAACTATGTTCCAAGGACAATTTTTTAAAGGAGATCTGGGCAGCATATCTCTTACGGCCACCTTGTAAAGTGATTTTTGTTTTTTAAAGAATAAAGTCAGGGAGTTTATTCTTCAATTAACTAACCTTACCCTTATTCATTAAGACTTATCTAGCTACAGTAATCAAAAAAGTTTGATGTTGGCAAAAAATAAATATATGGATTGATGGAATACAGAATCTAGCGATAGTCCCCCATATACTTTGCAATTTTTTTTTAAAGGCTAGTCGAGTGAAGCAGTGGTAGTGAAAAAGGAGCAAAGGAATCTGTAACTGGTTGTGATCGATTAGTTGTATACACCACTGTGCTCAGACCAGCCAATTTCACCAATTGCCAACAAAGGGACCAAGGCAATTCAATGGAGGGGGGGGGGGTTCAACCATGATGATGCTGGATCAACTGGATATCCGTAAGAGGGGGAAAACAAATTAACTCAAACTGGATCACAGACCTAAATATAAAACCTAAAGATATTAAACTTCTAGAACATAAATCCTTGTGATCTTGGAGTGGGCTAACAAGCATGACAACTGACAATTAGATAATTGATAGCTAATTGAAATTGAAGTGATAATTAGATTTCATTAAAAATGCACAACTTGGGGGCCTCAAGAGACATAAAGAAAACAAAGCAAGATGCAGACTAGTATTCAAAACATACGCAAGACAAAGAACTGGAATCCAGTTCCTAACAGTAAGATAAGACAGTTTTTAAAAATGGGCAAAAAGATTTGACCACACACTTCACAAAAGAAGTTATATGAGTGGCCAATGAGATCATTAGCAAAATGCTCAAAATCATTAGCAATTAGGGTGATGCAAACTAAGACCACCACCAGATACCTTTAGAACAGCTAAAATCCAAACGCTGGATCATACTAAGTGTTGGGACCAAGGCAATCCAATGGGGGGTTCAACAGTGATGCTGCTGGATCAACTGGGTATCCAGGAGAGGGGGAAACAAAACTCTGGAACTCTCACATAACAGTAGCGGGAATGCAGTGGCACTTTTGAAGGCAGCTTGTCAGTTTCTCAAAAACTTAAACATGTACCTGCTACAGAACACAGACATGCCACGCTTAGATTTTTACTTAAGAGAAACAAAACAAGGGCTTGTATGCTGGTGTTCATAGCAGCCTTATTTAAAACAGCCGAATAACTGGTAACAACCAAATGCTCATTAAGACGTGAATGGATAACCTGTGGTATAGCTGTACAACAGGACAGAACTCAGAGATACAAAGGAATAATATACTGATCAGAAAAAATGAATGAATCTCAAAATCAATGCATTGAGTAAAAGGAGCCAATGGAAAAAGGCGGTCTGCCCACACAGTAGGGTTGACACGCTGTATAATTACAAGGATATAAAATTCTAGAAAGTGAAAACGCATCAATAGTGGCCTGAAGACTATTGGTGGTTGTGTGACAATAGGAGTGGAAAAAGGCTGGATTGCAACAGAGTGATGAACGCTAAACATCGTCTTGATTTTGGAGAAGGTTTCATCAGTGTGTATATACACGTTAAAACTCATAAAAAGCGTACACTTAAAATATTAGAGTTTATTGTATGTCAATTGTACTTCAATAAAGCAATTTAAAGAGTTTAGGAGGGTGGAGTCTGGTGGAATGAATGCAACCCTACTTCTACAATACAAAGCTCTGAAAAGCACCCTAGAAGAAACCCAGGGAGAAGCCAGTCTGGTGCTCAGCCTTCATTATTTATATATATATATAGTCTCCAGCTCATCCCCGGGCTGGGGAGGGTGATGGCCAGAGAAATTCTTGATGCCAACCAGCTGTGGTGTTAAGGCTCCCTCCAGCGCTCTCCCTGCTGGGCTGATGGGGACACACGCAGGACTCTTCTCTGGGAAAGGGGAATAGGCAGAGCGGGTTTTCAAGGGTGATGGGCCAATGCAGTGATGGGCCAATGCAGTCACATAGGATCCAGCGCTCAGAAGCTGTCGCGCTTGGGCTTTAGTGCTCTGCAGTCACCATGCTGAAATTCTTTGAATTTGTGTTTCGTAAGTGAAGTCGGAGGGATTAGCATATGTGTGGGGAACTTGGATTCTTGGTTTGGGTCGGGTCTTGTCTTCTGCCTCGTCCTGGGCCAAGTTCAGCGATGCCGGTTCCTCTGGCAACTCCCTTCCCCCCTGCCTCCAACTTTCCTTCCTGTCCCTGCTGTCCCCTGCCCCTTGGCAGTGGCCCCGGGCATGAACGTGGTGGAGGGTCAAGGCTGGGCACACAGCCAGGGGACTGAGTCGCAGGATCAGGTCGGCTGTGAGGCCCAGAGCATCCCTGTGCCCAAAGGAGCCACAACATTAAACAACAAATAAAAACCAATGTGACCGGTGGAGAGGAGGACAGTGGAAGAAAGGGAGAGACACTTTTCCTGCTTTCTGAGCAAGGGGCTCGCATTTGCATTTTGAATCTGGCTGTCTAGCTGCTGGGCAGCCTGTGTAAGCTCACTGCCCTCGTTCTCAGCACAGGATGGGACGTCTGTCCAACTGTGTATTGACACAGAGGGACTGGTTTAGCTCCTGAAACCTCCCAAAAACTCCCAGGGGAAAGATGTGGTTCCAAACACCTACCCTGGAAGTGACAGAGAGCAGAGCCTTGTAATGAAAGTCTGCAGGGTAGGACAGACTTGTCCTCTGCAACGAGGAAGCCTGGCAGGGTCGAAGCTAGTAAGGTCCTGCTCCCATCGGTTTTTCTTCTGGATGCAGAATTCCCTGTTCTTTGCTTCCTCTCAGTGCAGAATAAGGATGAAGGTCCCAATTTGGTGTTTTAAAAGAAGTAACCATGACAATAGCCAAGTCTATAAAGAGAGTAGTGAACTGCACAAAGCTCACTTTCACTGCCTCTCCCCGCCTGGCAGAAAGAAAGCTCCTGATCAGACAATGACCCGGCAACAAAAAAGCCAAAGGCAAAACCAGACTTAGAAACCCTTTCATGTGCCCTCTGCCGGTTGCAGATGACTGGGACTTCCTTGATTTGTCAGTTCTTTGCCCCCAGCTTTCTCCACGGGGTCCAGGAAAGGTTTAGAGAGCGTCTCCTAAAAGGGCCAGAGCAGAGATGAGCTCTTTTTTAAAGAAACATACTCTACGAATCTATTAAGCTCGTGAAATTTAGAAATGAAAATAAACTTGGGAAGGTCTGTTGAAAGTGTCAGGGCCTGATAGAAATTTTGCATGAATCCTTGACTCCCAGGGATGACAGACGGAAGTCTGTCCACAGGCGACCCCATGAGGACGGAAGTGCTTCTCCAGCCCCACTCAGGCCTTTCCTCAGGCAATGTCCCCTTCAAGAGTATTGGTTGGGAAGAAGGGCAGGCAGCCTGGGTTCTAAATTCTGCTACTAATCAGCAGTGACACGGTGGGGGCACCGTTTAACCTCTTGGGATTAGGCTCTGTGGATATGTGACGTCGTGCACATAACACGACATACATGGGAGCAACGTCATCTATTCATTCCTCTTTGCTTTTCTCCCCGCTTGGCAGAGAAGGGCTGGATTTGGCACCTTTTAGCTAGGCAAGAGCTGAACGGTTCCTCAGCTGGATCTGGGCTGCACATAGGGGTAGACTTTGGGAGAGAGCAGAGGTTTCTCTTACTCTTGCTGAGATGAAACAAACCAGCCACTTCCTACAGGGTTGGAGGAAACCATATTTGCCATGTCTCTGGGGCTCTCACTAGATTTAGACCACATTCTCTCGCCTGGGGTCTGACACTTGGCTCAGCTGGCATCAGGGCATCTGAATAAAGTTCAAAGAGCTGAAAAGGGCAGGCAGGCAGGTGATGATCAGAGTAGAATAAACAGTGGGGAGTGGTTGGTACTAAGGAAAGCAGAGAGCGCCTTCTCCATGGAGAGGGGGCAGTTGATGCTCCGGGACAGCTCATCGTTGCTGCAAAGGAAGGGGCGTCCAGTATGGCCAGATCTTCTGATTTTTTTTTTTTAAGAGCGACCTGCAATCTGTACCTTTAAAACTTAAGGTATCCAGAATTTTAAATAATGTCTATGAAAGCAAACTTAAAGCACAGCATAAGTCAAAATGAGGCAGATTAGCAGATTGAGTGGGTTAATGGTAGAACTGCAGTTAGGACTGGAAAATGCAATAACAGTGCAAACTTTGCTGAAGTAGATAGAGTCCTGAGAGGAAGAAAGATCCTAGAGGGTCCATACCCAGCAAACCATCTGCCAATCTCAGCTTCCCCTCCTCCCTCTAGCATTAGGAGATTTGATATTTAGCCTCCATTCCTTTCCCCGAGACATTACTGTGGTCTATCCCTGCATGCCCCTGTAGGGCTTGGATTTTGAAACTCAAAAGTCAGGAAAATACTATTTCTTTCTGCATTCTGCTTCCCTGAGGCAATGAAAAATGCTCAGATGACCTAATGAGGAGAGGCAATAAAAGGTAACCAGGTAACCTTGGAGGGAACAGAGGACAGGGAATACAGGCTGACTTGCCCCTAGCCCAGGGAGAGGTGGGGCCCAGCCTGGGAGGCTATCCTGGGTCAGAGGAAGGTCATACACGGCCTCTGCGGCCCAGATAGGGTTGTGTGTCCAGGAAGTTAGACCTAGTTTGGTACAACTGGGTGGAGAATAGGGCAAGTGGCAGACTTGAAAGGCAGATGAGACTGGAAAGGCAGATGAAATAAGATTTATGTAATAGAAGAAAATGTCATTGGCTCAGATGTCTAATTACTTAGGCATTCTTTCTGTAATATTGGTGACCAATTCCTACATCTGTTTTATGTGATTAATCATCTGTGTACTTTGAAGTGATGTAAAAGAACCTTCAAAGAGCCTCCAAAATCCTGACTTGGAAGCCATGCACATAATTTGGTGGTGGTCTTGCTCTCTCTGTCCAAACTGATACTGGTTTTGGACTCATTTTAGGATATCAGGTAATGCCAGACTTTACAGAGAAGCATGCCATAGCTGTCACCAAGGACATGCACTTACTTTCTGCCTGTCCCCCCGCTCCCACACTCCCATCTCCTATTTCCCCAGCCCCATCAAAGTCTTCGTTCTCAACAATTCTTCCAGCTTCATCTCTTCACTGTACTCAGGCTAACCTCTGAGGACACCATTTCCCCTGCCATCCTGTCTAGCAGAGGATGTGTTCTCAATTGTAAATCACCCAATTTCAGTGTTGGGAGCTGGTATTGGTGTCTTCCAGGCACCCCACTGCTGCCCCTTGACTGTTACTCTTTCTTGCTCAAACCCGAAAATCTCCTGCAAGGTTGTTACCACCCACCTGTCCTGCTCCACTCCCTGAAGGCTGTGGCTTCTCCCTCAGGGTCTTAACTCTCCACCCCCACTCCCACTATCATTTGAAGTAAGTAAATGTCCTTGTGGCTGATCCAACCAAGGTCCTCATGGCTCAGTTCCAGGACGATTGTACCTTTAGTGATGTCCCTTGTTCTTCTTCCACCTCAGCACTTGCTCGCATGGTCAGACTGGGACCTTGTTGTCATCACAAACTGCACCTCTTCTGAAATCTCATTCTCTCCCTGCCACCTTCCTGCTCCCTTGCTGAAGTTTCCTCCCCAAAATAGTTCTTTGGCCTCGATGAGATTTCTGAGTCAGTGGTCCTCCACTTTCCCTATATCCATAAACCTCCTCCCATCTTTGTTTCCTTCTATACCTAGCTCTGAGGCCATGGTCCTTCCTACAGTATCCTAAAAATATGACTAAGTTCTTTGTCCACCTCTCCATTGTCTTTGCCCGGCGGGGGCTCCTGGGTTTATTCACGCCCAGCACCTGAACAGACCAGAGTTAGCAGAGAAGCTAACGCTACTGGAGATTTTGACGTGGCCCTAACTGCACATTCTCCAGACTCACCTGGGCCCTCAACCCTGCCCAGCAGTTTTACCATGTTTTTCTAGACGCTCCTTCCACTTCTACAGTCACAATTTCATTTCCTCTTCTTAGAGTTTGAATACTTGCAACCCCTTTCTTCCTGGGGAAATCTGACAGGAAAAGTGGGTCACTTGCACTTGCCCCCGTCCTCCCCTCCCATGATGTCACAGTGGAGCTCAGGTCCGTCCTCCAGCCAAGGCACAGCCCCCTCTCCCCCCAGGTGCCCTCCATCCCATCCCTTTCTCTCTAGTTGAGGCTCTTGTTCCATTAGCGATCCTTTCTCCTCTCCAAATCTTCAGCCTCTTCCTTGCTATTGGATTCTTCCATTCAGCACTCAAATATATGCCAGCATCCCCCTTTACAAACAAGGCCAACCAAGCTTAATATCCCCAGGGTCCACCCCTCTGACCGGCTGTCGCCTGTTCGGTCTACTCCACTCGGGGCCACGCTTTTTCACAGTTACTCACAGTGTAACTTTATCTCCTCTTCTACTTTCCATTCTGGCTTCCTGCTTCACTGCTCTGCAGAAACTGTCCTTGCTGTGTTTGCCCCCAGCCCCTTTGTTTTATCCACTGCCAACATTCTACCTTTCACTTGACTCGACCTCTCAGCAGTATTTCACCAGGATCATTTCTTGAAACGCTCTCTCCACTCAGCTTCGGTGATAAAAGTAGTATTTCTGGTCTTCTTTATACCTTCTGACTGTTCCTTCTTAGGATTTTTTGCCTGGTCCTTTTCTGCCCAAATTCTAAATTTTTGAATTCTTTGGGAGCTCCTCTCTCACCACACTCTCCGTGGCAATTTCAGCTTCTCCCAAGACCTTTAATACCATCTCCACAGTGACTGAAGCTAGGTCCATGGTGTAATGTTCTCTGTTGTCTTAACCTTTTCCAACAGAGATTGAAACTCCGTACTTATCTATGTGATTGTCTGTGTATCGTTTGTCTCCCCTACTAGACTGTAAGCTCCATGAGTGCAGCCAAGCCGTCTTTACTTACTGCTTCCATAATCCCTTGATAAGCTAACAAAAAAAGTGACCAACTTCAATGTTGACATCTACCCTATGCGCCTATGCTCTCCCTGCCAAAGGAGACAGCAAACACCTGCCATCATGGCACTGTCTAACAGCTAGGACACATCACTGCTGCCTTTTCTCCAGGTTTAAGTGTGCAACTATCTTTTCTTATTGTAGGACAGGAAGTCCAAGTATTTTTGTTTTTCCAGAAGCGGGGGAGTCTTTTATTAATAATAATATTAAAGCCCTAGCTTTGAGAAGTGAGGAGGCCTTCAAGTCTTCAAGCACAGGGCTGACATGATGAGCTCTGTAGGTTTTGGAAAGCTAACCATCAGCACTAAGAAGGAAGAACTGGAGAGAATAGGGGCGGGGGGATTTGTTGTGATTCTGCTCCAGAAGAAGGCTGATGAAAGCCTTAGCTCACAGGTGGCCCTGAGAATAGAGAGGAAGGGGGGAGAGGGGAGACTTTGAGATGAAATAACAATTAATTGGGGGTGAGATGGTGAGCAGTGAGAATTTTCCCAGACACAGTTCACTCTGAAGTTTCATATGTCATCCTGTTGGGGGCGCTGGGAGGGGCACACATACTATACTGTTCTCTTTCCCTGGAAGGACCTCCCCATCCCTCTATCCTGGGAATCCTTTTCCTCTGCCATGATCTCTAGGAAGCGCTTTTGGACTACCCCACAAAGAATGACTCTCTCCTTCCTCTCATCCCCAAAGAGGAGGGTCTTAAGTGGTCAAGAGTATAATACCTACAGTTCATGTAGTTGGCGCCATCTAGGCCTCCGCCATCTGGAATGAAATGGCTGAGCGAAAACGAATTTGTGTAAATCTGAAGACGTGTATTTGCTGACTTTATTTTTCTGTAGTTGTCATTGACTAAAGGTGGCATTTTTCTCTTTTTTGCTTTTTACAAAGTTGCGGTGGGTCCCGTTAATAAATGCTTAATACTTATTTCTCTGATGAGATGATACAAATCCGAGGTCTTGGATGATCCTGACTTGTTCCTTCCTTTGGTTTTAGAGTAAACAATCTCGTGACATCAGAAAGGACTGAGATACAACCTCTGAGCTTCTAAGTGGCTCAGTCTCCTGAAACGCATGGCAATCTCCTTCCAGCTAATGTGGTTCCAGTTAATTTCCTCCCAAGCTATCTGTGTGTGTCCGTTAGCAGTGCAGCCTTTTTAAGGGGACCAGATATTTTTTAGTCACAATGGATGTACAGTATAGCACAGTTTGTCTTAGATACACTCTGAGTTTGCTTACACGGACCTCTTTATATTTCATACTTTTCCTAAGATTTTCCAATGTTCATTAAGGTTTTCAGCAGCCCTTTAGGATCAATATTTCTGGGAAAACACTCAAAATACACCTACATTCACGTCCTATATCACCCCCGCCCCCAGAGCATTCCACCATCTAGTGTCAGCAGAATCCTAGTGATTCCTCAAGACCAGAAAGACATCCTCCCTGGGAGACAGTTCCTGATTCCCACCGCCCTCCTCTGATCACAGCCAATCCCCTCAGTCTTCTGCCTTGACCCTTGGCACATTACTTTCCAGTGGAGCTTATCACAAAAAGCCTTGCTTGTTTTATCTGCATTCACGTCCTTCTCTCTGGCCATATCATAAGCTCCGTAAAGGCAGAGACAAAATTCTCCTAATGTGCTTCCTCTGTGCCCTCTCCCCCCCAATACCGTAATCCTAATGCCATGCCTTGCACTGAATTGGAGTTCCATGTTCCAGGAAAGTGAGTGAAGGAATGAATCATATATGTAATGTAGGTCGTTTCTTTTTTCACAGAATGCATCACCTGTCTTTGCCCTCACTGAAAGTACTCAGCCTCTTCTCTGCCCACTCGTGCCAGCTTTCTTGCTTTTCTGCCCACCATTTCTCTGCACCTCTAAAGTGCCTTCCAGTGTGCTGCGACCCTGCAACCTGCCCCATCTCTCCCTCTTTGGATTCGTTGTTAAAGATGTTAATTAAGCCTAGTTCTGTGGTCTAGCACTTTCCATTTAGAGAACTGTCCTAGCACCCCCGGTTCCTTTAGCCCCAATCAGACTGAAACCCACCCCCCCAGAAACCCATGACAGCTCTACAAGAAAGCCTTACAAAGTTTTTGTCAGCAAAAGAACTAGTTATCTTGGAACCAAAGGAAGCTATATGCATTGAAGTCACTCCCCGAATCTCCCTTGAAACCGAGGGATTGAACGTGATATGGTCTTCTCTCTGAGTTCTTTTGTTAGACCACATTTTCTTGCACATAGCCAGACCCATGCTGCTACCTCCAGTTATTCCTAAGCATAGCATACGCCAGGAAATGATTGTGTGTGGTGGGCACACCATTAGTTTTCAAGCAAAAACCCCCAAAACAAAAAAAAACCTTTTTGGGCATTAGTGATTACGTGACAGATGTTCTTGGTGACAATAACCAGATGAAGTCCCAGCTCTGGCTGGTGCTTCACAATTCTCTGGGAACTTTTACTACCTGTTTTCTCCTCTAATGATCATTTCACCCCCTGGATGGAGGGAGGGCAGGAATTATTAGCTCCATTTTACAGATGCACAATCCGGGGCTGGGAGAAAGATTTCATGATTTCCCTAAACTGTCACCCCTTACAAATGGTAGTGGGCTGTAGAGGGGTGGGTGATATTTAACCCACAGCTTCCCAAAACTTTCCCACTTTCTCAAGCTTTTGTCAAATTTGTCGTGAGCAGCATTTGCTGGGGTCAACTTTGGTTTCTTGGCTATTTAGTCATCCACTTAAGCTGGCTCCCTTATGTTTTTGGATTTAAATTCTTCTGATGAAATAAATCAGATTTACATTTGAAAAAGAAAACCATTCTAAAAGTCTTCCTAGTTTCTGTGAATCTTTGTAACAATTTCAACAGGCCTTACCTTAGAATTTCAGGCCACGGATATGTATCGTGTCGGCCCTTCTGCTACAACACAAAGAGACTGCACAAGGGGAGGAGATGATGGGGCAATGGGATGGGGAAGGCATGGGGAGGACAGGGAGCATGGGTGTAAGCCGACACTCTGCTGAAGGGGCACCTTTTCCAAAATTGATCTTCCTAGAGGTGGAGGCTTTTTCTAGAACACACACACACATACACACACATATGCCTGTACACACGCTGAATTTTCAGGTAGAGGCCTAATGGGAGGGAGCTGCAGGGGAGATAGTGTATAGCTTCAAAGACAGTCAAGTCACATGCACAAACGTTAAACAAGTACTTGGGCTACATTGATATCAAGATTTGCTAGAAATGTCAACAGGGATGTCGCTGAGGGCTGGATATAGTTGTAGATAGCGAAGGAGAGCAAGGGTGAGAGAGAGGTGCCCAAGGACTGGGGAGAACTGCAGACTTTGTGGTGAAGGAAGTGTGATTGGGAAAGCCTGCAACCACAGCTGAAAGAAGGAAAACGTAGTCCCATGCACTAACAGGGTCCCCGAGTCCTATATAGTGCCTATTCAAGGAGCCTCCAGGCCTTTGGAAGTAGGGCATAAATACAACATTAACTACCTGGTGCAAAGGAGAGGAGAGAAAAGAAGCCAAGAGACACTCAAGAGGACAAGGACATGATTATGAGCCCTGAATCTGATGCCCTGCCTGGATCTGAGTCCGGTTCTCCCACTTAGTAGCTAGGTGACCTTGGGCAAGCTGCTCCTACCTCTGGACTTCAACAGTAGCACCTGCCTTGTAGAGTTGATATGAGGATGAAATGGGACTAATGCCTCCAAAATGCTTACACTGGTGCCTGGCACAGAGCAGTGCTCAGTAAGTGTTAGCTATTATTATGACCATATGTACACATGTATGCACACACATGTGTCCATTTCCCAATATGAATACATATGCTCACATGAAATGCCTGTTGTGATCTGTAAGTAGTGGAAGGATCCATAGGTTGAAAGTGATTATGTTCTACAAGGCACCATGAAAAGACAAGGAAAGAATTGACCTTCAAGTGTTGCTTCTGGTTTCACGTGGCTCAACACCTTAAAATAACATTTGGAGGAAAACACTACAATGGAAGTGGGGCTATATGAGACTGACCTTGGAGTCTTGGGCTCAGGCATTACGGCACAACGTTCAAGAAAGCAAGGCCAGTTTGATTTCCTCACACAATAACAAATAGAGGCAAAACTACTGTTGGCTACCAACCCAAGAGCCCATGGTCTTTCAAACTTCACCCTTCTCCAGAGGCCCTGGAGATCAAGGAAACCAGTTCTGTTGCTAAGGGAAATTTCTAGAGTGGCTCTATTCATCCTTCCTGAGTCACTAGCCCTCACTCTGTTAAGCTTTGCCCGAGATTGGAGGACCTACAGAGGCCCACCGTTACTGCTAATCCAGAAGTGAGGAGATTGGGGCCATCTCCCCATATTCTGTGCTTGGTGAAAGATGAACTCTTGGGCCAGTTATCTAATCTTGCTCAGCCCCATGTGTGCAACTGATATAAGAAATGATTGCTTCTTATGCTCCGCGGGGCTGATTGTGAAGTTTATATGTAATAAGGTAAGGCCTGGCACTTATAAAAAGGTAGCTGTTATAATTATTCATAGCAGAAACCCCAGCAGTGTTGATGCTGCAGGCTGGGAGAAGGGAGTGATTCTGCTGCAGGATGCTCACTAGCCATGTCCTAGTGATTCCTTATTACATGAATCCTCTCATATAATACTAGTTGTTTGATGGAATTGAGCTCTAGAATCCTCTCCTATAATTAAGTGGCCATAACGTATTATCCAAACCAGGGCCTTTTTGAGATTTAAGTGGACTCTGTCAATAACGGCACCAGGACAACAGGCACAAACAGACAGGAATGTCTTGGGTTTGTGGTTCTCAACCCACTGCCTGGCCTTGTCCAACTTTACTTCTTCTTCAAACTGTCCTTAGTGGAGCATATGTCTCCTTCTTGATGTCTTTGTCTTTTAAAGAGTGTTATTCAACCATTCATGTTAGCTGTCACTTGCTGGGGGGTGAATGTGTGTTAGCCATTGTATAATAGTAGGTGTTTAATGAATTTGAGCTCTAGAATCCTCACAAGGGAGGTGGGTGTTCCCTCCATTACACGGCCACGGAATCAGAGGCTCAGGAAGGTTAAGTAACTTGCCCAACCAAGGTTAGGGGTATATTAAATGATAGATTTGGAATTTACCACATGCCATTTTCAGACTATATTGACCTTACTCAGACTAGAATATTGAGAAATGAGCCAGGATGATTTATGGAGGCCCTCACTCCCATCCCTCCCCTTCCACTCTCATGGACTGAGTTCCGAGGCCTAGATCGTCCTCCCATATTTGTACTAATTCCTAAATTCTCAGGCCAGGGCAGTGGGCTGAATAACCCCAGGTGCCCTCTGACTTCCACAGAAATGGGAGCTTCATAAATACGAGCTGTTAAACCTGCTTCGAGTCTCTTTGTAAATGGAATCTTGTGTAGTTTCCCTAAGACTTGAAGATCATGTAGCAAAGCCTGCAGCAGACTTTATCCTTATTTTTTCCATTTCAGATGCTCCCTAGGTGGGCAGGGGCTGAGAAGCAGGATCCCTAGAGCCATTGCTCTGTTCTTTCTTGGTAAGCTGCACAGAAACCCTTCTGCTAGGAATGCCCACTTCTGATTCTGCCACGGTGATGCGGATATGCTACCGTGGCTGTTAAGTGTTTGTTGGTGGAAAGCATTAACTCTGAATGTCTGGTTCCATGTGAGCAAAGCTCAGGCTCCCATAACGCTGGGCAATGATACTCTGAATTTAGCTGAACTGTTTGGGCAATTTGGATCATTTCTGGGGCCATATTTCTGGGAGGATGGTCCCCTCCAGGGTGGGAAAGTGACTGCTTCTTAGTGCCGGTGCGAGTGTGGAAAGAGAGCTCTTCAGCAAGCACCTTACTCATCCATCCTTAAAGAGTTTGTCACCTCCAGGGTGTTTGCCCAGAAATAATCTCATTACTTAAATCACGTCCTAGCAAGTCAGATTTCTTCCTCACCTTCTGGCTAATTTCTTAGGACCACCGATAATAGCTCCCATGTAGCACCAAGTTAACAACTTTCATCTCAGCCAAACAGTTTCCAACCCCAGGGGGGTTAAAGACTTCCTAACATTCAACAATAGTATCGATCCCAGTTCTAAGGAAGGGAATACCAGAAAGCCTATCCTCACCACCCACTTGCAAGCATAAAAAAAAGAAATGAAACCTGCTCTCAAATAGTCTGAGTAAAGATTCCTTTAATTACCTTTACCTAGAAATTATAGGGACAGGAATCCCTTTGTTTTCCATGCCATAAGTGATTTTAACAAGAAATGGTGAAAATGTCCATTCAGGTAAGCCTACCTGCACACGGGGCTACCCTCCCTTCACCTCCCCATAGCGGACAGCTCAAGAAACAATGCAGGAATTTACTGTTCTAGAGACCCTCAGGACAAATAGTGTCGCCTCCCAATTATTGGACTAGTGCAGGCATAATTTGGAAAGAGGGAGGTTTCCTACTTGTAAGAGCATTGCCTCCCTCACCTTTGGGACCTTTACATCTACACTGTTACCTCTCCCTGGACTAAGTCACCCCTTTGCCTGGCAAACACTTAACTCATCCTTACGGAAGCACCTGGTCTTGTTTGAGGGTCCTGGAAGAAGTTTTCTGTTACATGCTTCTGTGGGACCCCACAGTTCCCTTTGATACAAAAAAAGATGCCTCATTTTCATAACAAAGCTTTTAAGGCCTGCCTTCTCTACTGAGCCATGAACTCTAAAGACATGGGGTCTTGCCTACCCTGTTCTTCATGCCCCTCCCTTACCTGGAAGAAGGCCCTGGGGGAAAGGATGGGTCACTGGAGGCAATGTGTCTGGCCTGCTGAGGACCTTCCAGGGACCACTCAAATGGAGATACACTCTCTCTTTTCCTCCCTCTCTCTTTCAAGGAACACTCAATTTTTAACTCTTTCTCCTAAACTCCAGGAGAATTACAGTAAGCCTCGGGCAAAAATTATGCCTGTCATTCCCATTATATCATTCCCAGTTTATGTATTATAGGTGTTTTTCTAAGTTATCTTAAGGCAAAGAAGGTATTGTTACCTTCCTTTTCCTGTCAAGGAGACGGATGGCTCAGGGCAGCATAGGAGCTTGCCCCAAGTTACACAGTATGGGCCAGAGCTGGAAAGTGAATCATTCCCCACTATGATACCACTGCTTGAAAATGTAATGTCTCAAAAATGATTGACATGTGGACTATGTCTTATTTCCAAGTTACAGTTGGTTAAGGATCATTCAGAGCTTGTTTCAAACCATCTCTATCACTTAAGGACTTGCCCTTTATCTCTTTGCAAATTTACCCTGCCTTGCAGCAATTTTGGTTATTTTGCTGTAATTCTCATGCCTGGCCCCAATCTCCTACATTCTCTTCAACTCCTTCTCCAGGAAGCCATCGTCGGGAGTTTGCATTTCTGCTTGCTTCTCTAGCATTCCAGCTGGGTCCCCGCACTTCCTGACTGGCCTATATTTGCTCTTGGGGGCCTTCAGTTTGTCTTTTTGCATTAATTGTCCCCTTCTGCCTCTTGTGACCCATCCAATGCTGGATCCCTCTTCAGGTGAGAACTAGAGCACCTCTGACATCAACCCTGGTGCTTCATTGTCACGGGGTCTGGCCTCAGAGCCATGTGACTGATAAGTAAAATATAGTAAGTAATATATGTAGTCAAACAGATGCTCTTCCTGTGCGATGTATCTGCTCATTTTAATGATCTCACCAAAACATCAGCAGATGTTTGGAATTGCTGTCAGAAATTGGCGGCATTGACTGTTAATATCCTCAGTGAACTTCTAGTTCGAGATGGTAGACTAAGTACACGTACTCCAGCCTCGTTGCCTTACAGCTCTCTGAAATTGCTAGCCCAAGATGTTTTTTAGATCCACAGCTGAACTGTGAAATAACAAGGAGAGCCCTCTGTGGGTCAGAAACTCTGGAAACATAAAAACCGGCCAAGGAAACAGATCAAAATATACACGACAGAGAAAAGTAATCCCACAACGGTGGAGCAAAATCCAGGAGGGCTCCACACCTGGAAGTAATGGGCTGTGAGAACAGAGGAAACCAGGGGCAAGGAATAGGTTGGGAAACTGGTCTCAGGAGTTCCTGGACATCCTTCTTCCCCTCCCCACGAGCAGCTGCAGTAGAAGCTCTGCCCAAAGAAGCCCCGGGTGTAGAAGGTTGGAGGCGAAAATGCAAGGCACGCTCATGCCTGCAAGTCTGACTGCTGAGGATTCTGACTGGTGGTATATCCCACCCCGTCCTCAGTCCTCCTGAAACCAGACTGGAATACACGCTACAGAAGGACATTGTGTCTTTCCTTCTCCTTCTCTGGAGGCAGCCGCTGACTAACGGGAAATTTCAGCCACAAATGCGCACACGAGTAACAATCACTAAACGTTGGATGAGGGCTAACACCTTGAAAGGAAGTCACAAGCTGCCAACAAATGGAAGAGTTTATACCTGAGGAAACAGACTTGCCGATCAATCAAAAGAGGATCCAGAATACACTGAATTCTTATAATGGCATCAGAGATGCCAACAGACATTGCATCCATAAAAACAATTAACAGGCTCTGGACATTAATATTTCGATTTTTGAAATAAAAGTCTCAATGGATAGGCTGAAAAGCCATATAGAAAACAGCTGAACAGCTGGGAGAGCCAATTAAGGAATTATCCCAGAATGCAGCAGGAGAGAAAAAGAGATGGAAAATATGAGAAAGCCAGAAAGAAACATAAAGAGTGAATCCATAAGACCCAATATTTGTCTAGCTGATATTGTAGGAAGCAAAAATAGGGAGAATGAAAAGGAGGCAGGATTCAAAGAAATACTAACTGAGAATTTCCAGAACCAAAAAGGATTGCCTGAATTCTCAACAGTTAAAAAAGTCACATACAGATACCTCACTGGGACCAATTCTTCACTCACCAGACATAGGTTTGATCTGGAAAGCAGTAAAAGGGCATCTGAAACCATGTATGATAGAAAAAGGGGATGATCAAACTCAGTTCTTGTTGACAATGAGCTATCAGAAAATTGTAAAAATGATCTGCAAGGCTCATAAATGACTTCTGAAGATGCCTGCCCCTCCTGTTAGTGTCCACAAGTCAGTTAGCCAGTAGAGTTTGCTCTGTTTTCTCAAAGCGTCTTATAGTTTTCTTACAGTACCTAATAGGCGTACCGGCACCAATTAAAAGCCAGGGCTCAACTAAGACAGCAATGTCTCTCTACGTCCTCCCTCATCGTCCGCCTCCTCCTCGCTCCATACACACTCATATTAGCACTTCCCACCATGGACTCTGCTTCTGCAGTCTCAGTATCCCCAACTGCTTTCCTCATTCCTGCCCCTGGCGTTTGCAAAGCCTTCTCCTCTACTCTCAGTTCATAATCCCAAGCACACTTCAGGGCCCAGCACCGGCCCTGCCTTTCCCACAAAGCCTCCTTTGGCCGCATCTCTATGCTAATTTCTCTTTGTATATGTCAATGGTACCAGGCTGATTTTTCTCTCCTGCTTGAAGGCAGGCTGCCTTAGAGCTGAGAGGGAGCCAGACACTTCTCTGGCCTCTCAAGAACTTCTCCAGGCACCTGTTAAGGTGAAAATAATCTCAGGAGGGAGAACAAGCTGACAGATCAGCCACAGGACACTAATTATTTTGGTGAGATCATTTCCTCTGACTGGGTAGAGGAAAGGGGGCCAGATAGAAAATGCAGGGAAATGACGCAGAAAAGGAAGTGTGGGTGAGGAGATGCCCCGGAGGCCAATGTTAGCTATTCCACCCTGGTGTTCAGGCCACCTCGTCATCTTTCACATGATCCCCAGTATGTCAGTGACATAGAATCACAGAACCCTAGGCCCAAGCGAACTTAGAGACTACTCTACTCTCCAGGCCCCTCTGATACCCAGGAGAGAGGGGGCAACTTTTCCCAAAGCTCACAGCTCTTTAGTGACCCCTGAGGGCATGGCTCCAGTCCAGAGGCCTTGTTCCTTCCAGTTGGTCCCTGGATACTCTGTTATTACCTCTGCTTTCCTTGGAGACTGAAGTCCTAAGCGTAATGACTCTTGTTAAACTCTGCCTATGCGCTAGACCATCTGATAAGGCGCTAACATGTTTCCTCCTTATTTCTCCCACTTTTATGTTGAGGAAACTGAAGCAGCTTTCTAGCAACGAACACAGCATTAGAACACCCCACTCTCACCAAACCCAGGAAGGGAAATGGGGCAGAGAGGCGGGGTACGAGCAGCTTTGAGTTTCCCCGTCAGTATTTTCCTCATTCTCCTGGCCTGCAATGCCCTTCTTCCATCCTGATATTTAAAACAAATAATGCTCCTTCTTCAAGGCCTGGCCATGAATCTGTACCTGACCTTCCCTGGTCACTTTCTGCTCTCTTCCCTGAGTTATTTATGCCTCTGGATGAATGCTTCTGCAAACCGACTTGTGCAGTTTGATGATATGAGTGGCTCTGTTTGGCCCAAATTAGCTCCTTCAGGGCAAGGACCTTATCTTGCCATATTCTTGGAGTCTAGAACAGTGGCTAGGACGTTGGAGATGAGCTAACATTGCGGGGTGAGGACCATAGCTGCACACACATGTGCACACCAAGAGCTGGAACCGTCCAGGGCAGAAGCCTAGAGAGCCTGTTTTCTGCTGCCTCCCGCAGGGTTAACTGCAGCCATGAACAATGTCAATCTGAGGGGGCCACGGTGGGGGGGTGTGTGTGTCAGGGTATCAGATGTACCTCTCATGCTCCCTTAAATAGTTCTCATTGGTTCCATGGGCTGAAGAATCTACCACCTTGTCATCAAGCTTTCCCTTGTAATGAGGGTTCAGGTTCAAATGGAAAATCTCCCAAGAGAAATTTCATTTACTTACACCCTGGAAGCAATACTCTATTGGTCAGTTAAAGTGGTTTTGATCTGGAAAGAGCCACCAGGACATCGGGCAACTGAGGCAGAAGGTGGGGGAAAAGTTGTAGGCCCAAGAGCTATTAATTTGAGGTTTGTGAACAGGCCTCAGGGGGCCAGGAACCCAGAATCGTACTTGAAGCATTGTATGTTGATTCCTGGGTGGTGGGGGGAGGTTCTCCAGGGGGAGCTTCCACAGCTTTGGTTAGATTCTCAGAGTGGCTATGGGGTTCTAAAGAGAATGATGAGAGACAGGGAAGGTAGCCAAAGCCAGCCATTTGCCCCCCAGCCTCCCTGCCACCCCTTTTTGTCTTTGGCCACCTGCGCTTTCAGGCACTGCTGGATGTTTGGAGGCAACTGCTAGGCGGGCAAAGGCACAGGGAAGGGTGGGAGGAACAGCTAAGACAAAGGGGAAGACGGCGGGGCATCAGGTACAGGGACAAAAGGGGCCCTGTGCCCAACCCTCCTTGTTTAACAGATATGGAAATGGAGGTCCAAAGGGGCTAATCGCCCAGTGCTCTGGGGTCAGCCAGGGGCTCGCTTGCCAGAGAGTGGCTCTGCTCTAGGACATCTCTGTGTCCTCACAGTCTGTTCATTAAACAACAGATAAGTTCTCAAGGAAAGGCCAGCAGTGCTGCTGCTATCTGACTGTTTGGGCGGTGGCTATATGCCACTGCATTGCTGGGACCTGGCATTTGGAATCCCAGATAGGATGAGGAAGACATCCCTCTGGAGACATGGAAATGCATTATTCTTTGAAGACCCCAGGGGTCTTAATATCTTAGACACCAACCACTGATTCCTTCATTTCAGTAACATTTACTGGGCACTTACTAGCCTCCTGGGAGCTGGGGAAGGAAGGGGGAGGAGAGTCCCTGCCCTGGAGGAACCTATGCCATGGTGATGGTAGAATATAACCCACTGCAGGTAACTGGCTGCTCTGAGTAGGCAGCTGCAGGGGTCTCTTGTAGGAGCTTGACACATCTAAGTAGATCAGCAGGAACAAGATTCCTTGGGACCTCAGTATGGTAAATCTTGGATGTCAAGACACAGGCAAGGCTCTGGCTGGTGGCACCTGAACTCCTCTGAGAATTGTGTACCTTCTTGGGGACCTTTCACTGTTGCTGCCAGAATCATGGAATTATACAAATCCATGTGCCACAGAGACCTTAAAGCCTGAGGAATGACCACTGGTGCGTAGGCCCAGGTTTCACTTTAACCCTTACCTCAGTGTCCTGAGGAAGAGGGAATTCACTTCCTCAGCCAGGGCTCAGGCAGGCTTAGGAAGCGAATCATGTCCCAGGGCTGGTTAGGCACGGAGCTGGGACTTGGACTCCAGTCCAAATCCTGTCACCAAATCCTGCTTGGACTCCTGTCACCAAATCCTGCTCTTGTCACGGCTGCCTTTTCCCTCCTCAAGTTAAAGCCAAAATTTGGTTGAAAACTTCCACTATTTTATCCCTTCTGGGGCCAGACAACACAATAGGTCTAATACAATTGGATTTAAAAAAAGGGGGGGGGGAGCAGTGGGAAGGAAACATCTCAGAGAGATGACCGCTGTTGCTGGAACAATCCCCAGCTGGCCCTTTTCTGTGTTCTCCGTAAGACAGGGTCAGAATGCTAGTGAGAAACACTATGGTTTGGGCATCAGGAAACCCCAATACTTAAGGGATCTGAGGGCTCCTGGCAGGCTTCTGGTCCCCCAATATTCCCCCTACCTTGTCTCTTGGCCTGAAATGCCTGTAATGATTCAGAAGGCCTTTAAGGCAATCTCTACTGAACGGTTTCAAAAGAAGCTCTTCCTGGAGATAAGCAGGGCCACTTCCCCCCGCCTTCCACTTTGCCCCATTGGAATGGTAAAGATGAAAGCTGAAGTTCAAGAAGCTCCTGTGAATAAAGGAGAATTTAACCACACACACACACACACACACACAGAGCACCTACTGTGCTGGGGTTCATGCCAGACGTTACAGGACCTCAAAGGTGAGCAAGAGCTCCTCCCTGCCTGCCGGACACCAGAGAGCTTTGGGCCTGTGTGTGTGCGCCCCCGGGAAATGTGGGTTTGGGCAGCACATGTCTCTCCTGCACTGTCAACAGTCTTCCTTCTGCGGCTGGAACCCGAGGGGCTGAGTGGTGCCACCTGGTCTTCCCTCTCATTCCACAGCTATGATTCGTCAGGGACGGCATTCGTCAGGGTGGTGATAGAGAGTGTTCCTGAAGGCAGTTCAAGCTACTCACGTTGCATGTATCCCTTCCGATTTCCTTTGTCCATTCCTTTTATCTCTCTCCTGCCCGAGAGTAAGAAAGTCCCAGGGAATCACGTGAAAGCTTGCTGGAAAGAGTGACTGAACCTCTGGTGTCCAGAAAACGGATTGCAGAATGCGCACGAGGTCATTGACAAGTGACCTTACTTCCCTGGATCTCAGGGGATTGATGCACTTTTAAAGGGAGAGAACTATACTATTAGAAGAAGTTGTGTTTCCTCAATGAAATTCACAGACATCTCTGCCTGTCATTCTAGAAAACTGATTCTCATAAGGTGTCCTGGCTTCTAACACCTTTGGTCTGTTTGCCTTACTTTGCTATCTCTCGTGTCTAGAAACAGAACTGAATGTATGGATGTAGTATCTTTCTAGACAAGGTCCTTAGTAAATGTTTGTTTAATGAAACCCTTCGAGATGCTGATTTACATAGTGCTTTGAAAGTCAAAAGCAAGAATTCCCCAGGACCATGTCAGAGAGAAAAAAGGAGACTTATACCAGGTAAGAGATGCCTCAGGCCAGCAGAAGAGGAAAGCACACTTGTCTTGGAGGCTGGTGGGGCAGAACTGGATGAGCGCAGAGACATGGAGGTAGGATGTTTGGGGGTCAAGGAGGGGACAGACTTTGAGTGGAGAGAGCCCAGAAAAAAAAAAAAAAGGCTGGGTGAGGATGAATTTGAAAGTCCTGAAGGCAACCAGAAGCAAAGAAGGGTTTTTCGCATGGTTGATGTGATGAAAGCTGAGCTGAAAAGCAGTCCGGAGGCTGGAGTGCCACTGGCCTTGCAGGATGGACTGCAAGGGAAGGTCTGAAAGGGCCTCAGAAAGGTTATAATGGGGAATAGGAGCTGGATGCAGGTGGGAAGAGTGCAAACTCAGGTGACACCTCTGTCATTAGCATGCACGAAGCCCTGGGCACTGTTCTAGAAGTGGGATAGAGTGGGGAAAGTAGAGAGATGCAGATCCTTATCCTGGGGAATTTGCCTTCTAGCTGGAGAGGAAACCAAAGGAGGCAAATCTCAAATCTTTAAGAGATTTGAGGAAACTTACAAAAATACCTCCAAGTCAAAAAGAGAAATGATTTTACTTGTATTACTTGACACTATCCCTTCTTTAGATAAAAGAGTGACTTTCATATGGCTGATCTTATAAAGTCCCCCCCGAGTGAGCTGCAGAGTCTGGCCTCACAGCGGCACTAACCAAAGGACACAGATGACTAGTTCCCGGTGTGTGGCTCCATAAAGGTTGCACTGGCCTGAGTAAAGGTTGCAAATGGGCAGGAGTCCAGCCTGGGCTCATGGATAGAGCAGTTTTGTTTGGCATCAAGCCCGGTACTCTGAGAGGAAGGCGGGGCTTTATAACGTTCATGCCCTATCCTCATCATGTCACCTGTGCAGCCCTTGAAGTCATTAGAGCTTGGAACTGCCAAGAGAGATTGAGGGTCCACCAGGAATCCCCAGATATTTTACAAGAGGCTTTTGAAAATAATCAGATTGGAGATGGGGCAATTTTTAGCCAGAGTCCAGAGGAAGATATGGGTTTGCCGTCAAGTGACCACTGGGAATAGGCTTTGATCCTGAAGAGAGAAATGGGTAGGGTTAAGATTCATTATAAAAATTAAGGTATAAGCCAGAGGTGAAGGTAAATTCAGAAAGTTCTTTGAGAAAGGGACAATAGATTTCCTGGAGCTATCCCTAGAACTCTGCAACTGGACATGGCTTGGGTGGAATAGGGGAGGGCTGTGTGTAGGAGACTGAGGAGGGAGAGGAAGTGAAAACCACCAGAGGCTTGAAGTTGCATGACTGGGATGGTGAGTGTGAGTGTTAATTTAAGAAGGCTGGGGAGGAGAGAGGGGCTTAGTTCTAGACCCAGTTGTGGAGCAATGGTGAGGTGGTTAAGTGGGGGTGCTCCCTAGGCCACTGAAATGGGGGGCACCCCCACCGAGGTGAGAACTGAAGACAGGGAAAGTAATAATGAGTTCTCACAAGGAGTGTGAAGCAGATAGGGCAAGCCCTTAGGCCGAGGAAATGCTCAAGTGTGGGGGCTGAAGGAGGAGAAAGAACAGGAGTGGAGGAAAAGGAGAGGCCTGCCACAAGGGCCACAGGAGGACAGATAGGAGGAGGGACGGCCAGAGAACGGGATCAAGAAGAACAAAGACAGATTGTTTCTACGGCACAGATTGTGCAGTAGAAAGGTCACTTGTCACTGCTTAGCCATAGGTGTCTTTGGTGTGATGAGGCAGGAGCCAGGAGGTAAGAGGAAATGGGTAGAAAGGAAATGGAAGCAGTGGGCGTGGGTTATTTGTTTGGAAGAAAAAGAAGAGAGATCAGCGACGTAGAAGGCAAACAAAGAGAAGCTGGTATCACAGAAGCCAGGAAAGGCAATAGACCTGTAGTGAGCAGAAGCAGTCTGGGGTAAGAGGATGGGCTTCCAGGTCAGGCAGGCAGACGGGTGCTCAGCTGCCCCCTGCGCCGCTAGCTTTGACGCTCTGAGGCTGGGTTTTCTGTGAGATGGGGGAGTAGTGTGAACGTCTTCTGTAAGGCTGTTGAAAGGAATGAGCCACGACTCATATACAGCATTAGGTGGAACGTTGCTGTAGCCAATGGATCTTACCCACCCTTTTCAAAAGACTATTGACATTATAGCCTCGTTGTTTGCCCCTCTTGTACGTAAAACAGAATAACAAGTCCTATAATCTTATAAAGAAAAACAAAAAGCTTTCTGGAGGCCCCCGCCTTTTGCAGACACTGGGACTTGCACCTTCCCTGCGTCCTCATCCTCACTAACACCCCGCCTGGGCCGCAGCCCGCTGCTTCTGGTCTTCCGCTCCCCCGGGCCACTCCTCCCCTGCCTTCCTTGTAAATTCAGCTTTTCTCCCCAGGTTTTTTTTTCCGCTCCTCTGTCAGTAAATTTCGATGCCTCCTCAGGCTCTAGAGTCTCCAGGAATGGTGTTTTTCCTTGCCCAGGATTTAATTTCTCCCCACATGGTAGTGAGCTTCTATATAGCTCAGACCTCCCCGCTGAGCGACTGGCTTCATCACCAGGGGCCTACTGGACGTCACCACTATGATGTGTCACCAATTCCTTAAACTCAGAATTTCTAAAACCTGAGTGAGGATCCCACCCCTTGAAACTGGTCCTCGCTCGGGGAACAGTGCCACCATCCTCTCCCCCTATGTCACTGGATTTAAATCATGACTCAGTCTTGTCAGTTCAAACTCCAGAGGTCTCCTGACCTGTCTACTTGCCTCCATTTCCACCCCCCAAGACCACAGCAGCCCCCACTCCTGCCCAAAGAACTATGGAAGACTCCCAGCTGGTCTCTCTTCTCCTGACACCCAGCGCCCCATATGCTATTTTTCCACTGCAGCCAGGGTGATTTAGATTTTGAAAACACACATACGCATGTGTTGACCTCAGCTGAAAGCCCTTCAATGGCTTCTTATTTCTCTTAGGATCAATTCCAACATCTTTTCCACGGCCTGTAGAATTTACACAAGTATTATGTCTGACTGCCTCCCACTCCAGGGTACCCTACACTGCCCCCTGCTCCTTGAGCCCCCATCACCAGCCTTCTCTCTGCCCTTTGCTGATCTTTCTGCTTATTAGCATCCCTCGCCCTGTCCTGTCCCCCACACCACTCAGCAACTGCCCCCATTCCTCTTGGAACAAAGTGATCTCCAACCATAAGCCCTCCTGTCCCTAACTGGAAGTTCTCACTTAATTGGGGGAACTGTTCCATAAAGGTCTATACCTCTCCCTTTAAGACCATGTTAGCCCCTGCGGTCAAGGCCACAACTGTCTTGCTCCTAGTGCTGGCTCTAAGAGTCAGCTCCTAGGGAACCGAAGCAGAGGGTACAGCAGGGAGAACCACTGTGCCTGGGTTTCATTTCCTCTGAAGTGGGGGCATAAGAGAGGGATGGCCCAGGTGTGCTGGAGAGAATTAGGGGGAGCTCAGGCTTGGCACCTGGCCATCAGGCCCAGAGTGGCTGCGGTCATTGCCCTATTGGACAAGTCATCCCCATGTTAAAAGGTAGGATTTAATAGGATCTAGCCAGACCAGGCAGCACTTCTGCAAGGCCAAGGGCTGCCTCCCTTCCCTGAGGAAGGTCAGGGCTATACCAGGCCATCTGGGAGTCCCTTCTGGCACTGTGGGGCCCAGGAAGTGTCCAGACCTCAGGGTCACCAGGACACCAAGGCTTTGCTGTGTCCCCGTAGGCCTTGAGCCTGACTGGGGCTGAGTACTTTTGCTGCAGGACTAGCATTTCCTCTTCCTGAGGCTGGTGGGGCATTAAATGAAGGCGTTAGTCAAGACATTTGTGGTGCCGCCAGCACTGGCGCACAGGCCTGGTCCATCAGGTGGCCAGAGCCCCTGCTTGGTGCCAGGCCAGCCTGGGATCCTGGGGGAGGCAAAGACTATCCTGAAAACAATAATAGCAGGACCTGAGGAGATGACCCTCAAATGGCAGTGGGGACCCAGGCATCTGATGTGGCCCTTGAAGTCACATAGCACTTGAGGGCTGCGCGCATTTATAGGTATGTTGGGAAGTAAGGAGAGGATGTCACTGGCAGAGGGGACACCTAGGCAACCTCAATGAACTTCTAGGGCCTTACTATTTTCCTGTACTATTATTCTGTTCAACTTACCTATGGCCCATTAGAGGGTCCTAATGAATGGGGAAACCAACGTGAAATCAGGAGAAGCTCTCAGAGGATCTTTCCAGCTATGGCATTCAGAGGTCCGTAAAACTTAATCCTTACACAGAACAATTGAAAAGTACCCGGATGCAGAGACTAAATGAATCCCATGGGAGGTAGTGACATGACACGATTAAGCTCATGGGCTCTGGAGACAGCCCACCTAGGTGCCCACCCCAGCTCCAACACATACGAGTTGGGTGTCCTAGGGCAAGCTACTAACCCCTCTTCAGCCTCAGTTTCCTCATCTGTAAAACGAGGTTAATTATACTTAGCTCACAGGTTGTTGTGAAGATATATGGCTTGACATTTGTAAAGTGCTTGGAGCAATATCTGGCAAATGGCAAATGTTGTGTGTTAAAAAAAAAATCTTATCCTTTGGGGTCTTTAAATGGTGCTTGTGTTGGGGGTCTTTACGACATGTTTTTGAGGAAGATGGGAACCCAGGCTTCTTAGCTCCACTAAAAGTATAGACAGTCCTCACTTTGCTCGGAGGTGCAGGACTATAACAGCAGTGATGCAGGCTGAAAGTATGGAAACCAGTCTTCAAAATCAGGAGAAAAATTAGGATTGTTCTGTGATATTTATTTCCTTGCCAGACTATTAAAAATTCTCTCTATAGGTTTTCAGCGTATAGAGGAGAGCAAAAAAGAAATAGTAAAGCAAATATTTCAGCACACAGTAATTTAAAACATTAAAAAACAGTGCACGTTTCAAAGTGTTTTCTTCCTTTGAAAAATAGAAAAACTTACCCTGGGTATCTGAACGGTTCTTGCCTTCTTCTCCTCATATAACATACGATCCTGAGGGAGCATCTCGCCTATGCCTTGGTGAACTGCCATACTCTTTTACAAATTTGCATCAGCTTCCAATATCTTATACTTTCTGCTTTCAAGGTGAAATCTCTCTGAGTTCCTTTAGTGTGACATTTATTTGCTAGCAGCACTTCCTTCGGGGCATCTTCATCCTTTTTGTCATAAACACTTAACTTCCCTCATTTGTGCTTTGAAAAATGGTTTCAGGTTTCCTCCATATTGATAGAATCTTCAAGAGTCGTGGCTGTCAGAAAGTCACCCAGCACTTGCTCAGAATGATGTAAAATTCCACTCTGGAAATCAAAAACCTAAAAAAAAAAAAAAAAAAGCTCGTTCAAGGTAGCTACTCATTAACAAAGGAACCAGATAACAAGACACAATGATGACTTTTTAATCCCAACTTCATATATTAAAAAACAACAACAGCAACAACAACAAAAAGCTCACCATGAGCAAAGTCGTTTTCAGTTACTTGCTCTGAGTACTAATGGCTATTTAAATTATGGAGTAATAGAATGAATAAAATGATGAAGCAACTGGACGAATTATGAAATTTCTGTGGTTGGAGAAATATCTTTGATTGAATATTTAAGATCTCATACAGATAAGGGGAGAAACGTTACATATTCCTTAAGCATCTGATGAAAGCAATCATCTTTTTCCCCTCCAAAATTACACATGAGCTGGATACAACATTTTATGCAGCAGTTCAGGAAATTCACAGAGCCCCTGAAATCCAGGGTTTTTTGTTTTGTTTTGTTTTGTTTGAGACAGAGTCTCACTCTGTCACCCTGGGTAGAGTGCGGTGACATCATAGTGCACAGCAACCTCAAACTCCTGGGCTCAAGTGATCCTCTTGCCTCAGCCTCCCAAGTAGCTGGGACTATGGGCACCCACCACAACACCTGGCTGTTTTCAGTAGAGACAGGATATCACTCTTGCTCAGACTGGTCTCAAACTCCTGAGTCAAGCAATCTTCCTGCCCTGACCAACCAGTGTGCTAGGAATACAGGTATGAGCCACCGTGCCCAGCCCTGAGATCCAATTTGAAACCTTGGATAGGGATTCTAGAACTTTATCGGTAGGTGAAACTCAAAGTCTATTTCAGAGCCATTGCAGTTCCTCAAAACTTCTGGCACTTTCTAAGAAAAGGCAAACCTTGGGGCATTGCCATCTGCTACTGGAAAATGCATTTGATGGAAACTTTTCTCACTGTACAAGTTTGTTTAACCTCCACTCTTTCAGTTACAAATTACCATCCCTGACACTCTCTTCTAAGAATAAAGAAATTGCAAAATGTGACTGAAGAAACTCAAGGGCATATCGTTGAAAAACACAGTAGAACCAGCAAATCTACCTGAAAATTGTCTCACACAGAAAGGTGGCTCCTTTGGAGATGAGGTTGTGAGCAGCGCCTGGGCACACTGCTGGGGCCATTTTCTGCCTCGCCCCTCTATCTTCTCCCTCCCCAATCCTTTTCTTTCTCCTCTCCCTTCATTCTTCCTCTCCTGTTCTTTTTTTGCCTACTACTTCTGATGTTGGCCCCCATGCATGATACTTAATCCAGCCTGAGGTGCAAGAGATTTTAAAGGCACAAGAGAAAGCCCTGAGTGACTTACTTTGAATTCAATAAACAGCCTTAATGGGGAGGCCCTGAGAATACCTCAAGGATGCCCAAGAACCTCATGCTGGTGCTGGAAAAACTTACTATTGGAGGGAAGTAATTTCGATCAAGGAAGGGGGCTGGAGGATTACTTAGTTTTTCCTTTTTCGTTTTTGTTTTAAATTGATTTGGCTTCAAGGGGATAAGATTGTCAAAAAAAAAAAAAAACAAAAAAACAAACAAACCTGCTGACGAAGTCATGAAATAAGTCTATCTCTGGATTGAGCTTTATTTTCTCATATTTTGGGTAAGAAATTTGGCCCTTAATTGGGAATCCACGTCACTACCCACTCAAGGGCAGGATGATAAGGTTCTATCAGACCAAGTGTCTAAATGAACCTGAGACTCTACCAAGGTCAGAAATGCTGTAATTCAAGCCAAGAGATCTCTCTTGGGCTTGTTGTTTTGACTTGTAACCACATAGTTGTCTTGTCTGAGTGTCTGATCACAGTATAAAATGCCATGTGAATCCTGTGTTCCTCTGAAGGAACAGGAGTCGTAGGTGAACCTCTCGGGGATTCTCTGATTCTTCTGCCCCTTTGATTTCCACAGGCCTCTAAATTGCTTCCTCTGAGGTCAAAGAACCAAAGATGGTTTTGGAAATGCTGAACCCCATGCATTACAACATCACCAGCATGGTGCCTGATGTCATGCCGTCCGCCACCATGCCCATCCTGCTGCTCACCAGCTTCCTTCTCCTGGTTTGGAATTATGAAGGTACATCCTCAATACCAGGTAAGTCAGTCATTTATTCCGGGGTCTAAGGAGATTGCTTCCCTGGGCTTTTTGTCCACGATGGCAAAGAAAATTTCACAAAAGAGAAAAGAGAAGATCGCAGAAGACTAAGTGGTGTTAGCACATGGGGATTCAAGTGGAAACTTCTAGACCGATGACCTGCCCATTTTAAATGGAAGGATTTTAAAAATATTTTAGAGGGTCCCTTCCAATCTGCCCTCTGCTTTGAGAAAGTGGACTTGGCACAAGTCCCCCTTAAAACAAGCTTGAGTTGTGGGGGGAGCAAGGTAAAATGCCAGGGGTTTTGTTCTTGTTGTTATTCATTTTTGGTTGCAATCCATCCCGGTGTTGCTCTGAAGGTGAAAACGTCTCTGAAATGCCTTCCCTACTCCTTTCCTTCTCCCTTCCACTTTGCTTCACCTGGGCAGCCACCCTGCACTGGCTTGTATTTATCTCTTCTCTTGATCCCACTCTTCCTTTCCTTTTATTTTTGGCCATGTGGTGATGGTGGTGCCATCAGAAGGGCTGACTGGAGCCCAGGCAGTGGGAAAAGAATGGGGGCCACAGCAGTGCCCTTGGAACGTCAAACCCTGACAGAATCTTCAATAAGGTCCGTGGGCCAGTCGAAAGTAGGGAACGGTAGAGTTATCCAGATAATGCCAATAGAAAACCCCAGCACCCCACTACAAGCAACGCTGGAATTGTCAGATATTAGATTAACTCAGAAGTATTGGCAATTTCAGGCTTTTCTTTAGTTTTTAGTGAAAATTTCTCATGGCAGACATCTGTTCCCCAGTCCATAAGATATCTGAGGAGGCTTCATTTCCAGAGCACAGTTATCACACATCTGTACATATGGTGGGCCTCATCACAGGTGTGACCGAGAGTGGGAGTGTGGGGCTGGTACAAAATGCTCTGTGTCCAAATTCTTTTTAAAATTTTCCAGATAATTGCCTGTCTCTTAGGCTGATTCAGCCTGATGTTTTAGATTACTTTAATGCCCACTTTAATGGAACATTTAGTTAATCTCATTCTCTGCTCCCTGACAGGGTCATCTCCCAAGAAGGGAGGCTCAGAGCTGAGGGCTGACTCTCCCCCAGTCTTTAACTTGAACTTCCTTCACCAGCCCCCTCCTGCCATAGAGGGCTCCTAGGTCAGGGTCAATGAATGGTGGGGAGAGGTGTGTGTGTGTGGTAGAGGCCAGATGCTTTTTCCTCTTCTTCCCCTTCATCAGCTCAGGTGTTATAGTCCAATTCATCTGTATTATCAGAGAATCTCGAAAGGAGAGAGACTTCAGCCTTGCCCCATCATGCATCCCACAAGTTCTCAAACTTGTAGTATATATAAAGAATCACCCAGGATGCAGAAGCTTGTTAGAATTTCAGATGCCTGGGACCTGCCCCAGATGTTTTGAATCAGACTCTCCAGGCCTAGAAACATGCATTTTTAAGAAGTTTCCCCAGTTGCTTCTGCATCAAGCTCTGGTGGAATTTCATTGGACCTTTGAGCGAGGGGGGTTGGGCTCTGAAGGGCCAACGTGAGAACTGGCTTTCCTGTGGCTCTGGATCAGGAGTCTAGACAGCACCTCTCTCTGTTCATTGCTTCAGGACTGGGGACTTCTTGCTGGCATACATGACAGTCAGGTCACATAGTACAGTGATTCTGAGCCCTGTCTGAGGTAGGCCCCCAGGGTTGGTATTTTTAAAAAAATCTCCCCACGTGATTTTTCATGCGCAGCCAAGTTTGAGAACTGAGCCTTTTATTTGATAGCAGGGGAAACTGAGACCCAGAGAGGAGATCTGCTTTGCCCAGGCAAAGTGTTACAACCAGTCCGAGAAGTTGTGGAGTTCAAACTCCTCATTGTCCAAGTAAAGAGCTAAAGCCCAGAGAAGGGAAACGGCTTGTCAGCCTCCCCACTAGAAGGAAAGTGGGAGTGCAGGAGGACCAGCAGGCAGTCCAAAGCCTGGGGCCCATCATTTTGCTAGCGAGGGAGTTTCTAGTTTCATGCTTTGAAAGCATTTAAGGTCTGGTTCGAATCTTCTAGTGTGGCACAGACTGTGAACCTATGGTTGCTGGCAGGATGTAGGCGGATGAGCTAGTAGGCTGGTTCTTGCTGATAAATGCTCCTGGACTCCTGCCAGCTCCCTTCAATCAATGGCTCTCTGAGTTCTCGATTTTGGAGGTTGGGGGAAAGCTGGGGGTCACTGAAAGCTGAAGGGAATTGAGAAGGTGCAATGATTAAAAGCCCTTGAGTAAGTTACAATTCACAAAGCAGTTTCATGCCCATTGTCTCTGGTGAGGTTAGTGTATTTGTGCCTATTTTGCAGATTAAAAAACTGAGGCTCAAAGGGTAGGTAGATGTCGTGCAGCTAGTAAGTGATAAAACTGGGGCTCTTGTCCAAGCTTCTTCAATCCCTCCTCACTGAGAGCCCTGCTGTGTCAGGTGCTTGGGGGGGAGGTAGGTGGGAGGTGTGCAAGGAGGGAAGAGATGCATCTGCCCTGGGCGGGGGGGTTACATCCAAGTGGCAAAGGTGGGCAGGGGCACTCATGAGCAGATAACTTAGTGCCAGGGAGGGGGCTATGAGAGTCTGGGGGAGGAAAGAATCATCCTCATGGGAAGTTAGTATGCTTCAGTTTTGAGAAATTGCCCAGTACACTGATCAGTGTTTAGGACTCACAGTTGCCTGGCACCTGGCAGCTCCCACTTCTGTAAGGACACACAGCCACCCCCAACCTTGCATGGGGCTCCTCCTCCCAGGTGCTGTACTCTGCCCCGGTACCCCCATCCCCAGAGCAGGGCGCCAGGGAAAGGACATTACAACACATTCCTCTTTTTCCCCCTTAAGGAAATACTTCACCCCAAAGTGTGCAGTCTGATGATAAGTTTGCCATCACGGTCCAGGACAAGAAATAGAAGGTTAGCCCCATTCTAGAAGCTCGACGCGTGCCTTTTCACTCGTGCTCTCTCCCATGTTCCCGGGTTTTGTGATGATAACTCCTTGCTTTTGGAGAGTTTTGCCACCCAATTTCATATTCCCAGACAATGTAGGTTCATTTTGCCTGGTTTTAAACGTTTTAGCAATCAAATCACAGGTTCTTTGTTCTTCTGTCTCACTCCTTTTACTAGATACCCTGTTTCTAAGACCCAGCCACAACGTGGCATGCAGCTGTAGTTCAGTTTTCGTTGCTATATGGTATTGAATTACACGAATGTCTCATGGTTTAAGGGCCAATTCTTCCATTTGTAGGCATCTGGGGGTGTCTCCAGTTTGGGAGGAGACTGTCTCCACACAAAAATCCAGTGACATATTTACTGCTCCTCTTAGGCAGAGAAAGAGACTCCACAGTCTCCCCATGCCCAGATAAACGTTCCCGGATCCGGAAAGTAAAGAGCAGCTTTGTGATAGTTCCCTAATATCTTACCAAAGTTCCCACCTTCTGAAGGCATTCTTTTCTCTGGCTGGGGGGTTTAAGATATACGTGTAAATGAAAAGAGGACATGGTGTCAAAATGACTGGATTTGTGTAATTATTTTTCACATCCTCTCCTCTCCTGCCCTGGGAATTCTGATGGCACCATTATCTAAGGTGACCAGATTTGAACATTGGTAAAGCGGGACACCATTGACCGGGGATGGGGTGGGGTTCTTAATTAAAAATTTGGTCTATATGGAGCAACAAAAATTTTCATAGAACGCAAAAATAGTATTGTAATATATATTTTTTAATTTCAACATAAGTACAATTTACAAATATAATACATTAAAAAATATATATAGTATTATTTTATTTTTTGGCATATTTCTTGTCAAATTCTGACAACTGATCAACAATTGTTATTATTAAAGTTTAACATTATAAAATTAACAAAAATAATGTAAAACTCATATCCTGGCGAAATAGCCACATGGCAGCCCCAAACCATATATTCCCTTCCCGTTCTCCCACCATTCCCTAGCTTGACGTGCATTCTTTCCAAAAATTGGGACTTTTTTAAAACACTGTGGGACGTGGGACAATTTGTTAAAAATCAGGACTGTCCCGCCAAAAGTGGGACGTCTGGTCACCTTACCATTATCCTTATCATAACACTTCCAGTCCATAACCTGAAGCTGTGTCTCTACCTAGTAGGGCCTCAGCAAGTGTTTGTTGGATGAATTAAGGGGACATAAAATTGATCACTAAGGACCCCAAACTCTGGTTGTCTTGTAGTTAGAACACTCAGGTTCTCATCTGAAGCACAGGGTTCATCAGAATCTTCCTTAGGAAGTAGATTCAGCTCTGTTCTTTCATATTTTAAATTTGAATAGCAGTTCCCAGATCTTAAGATTTCTGCCAATCTTTTAGAAAAAAAGATGAAAAGGTGCAATCTTTTATTTGTATGTCTTTGTTTCTCACAGGGCTGGTGTATTAAGTAAGTAAATATTTATTGAGTAAATTTATTGCCAAATAACTAGACATTTGACCTTGTGTGGATCGAATGTATATTTTATGGTATTTTCCCTTTTTTTAATCAAAATGTAAGTGCAACCTAAAACACCCTAAATGAAGATGGCATTTAAAACTTCACCCTTTATATTGTATGCTCAAGCCTAATTTTTTTTTTCAGTTTTTGGCCAGGTCTGGGTTTGAACCCGCCACCTCCGGCATATGAGGCCGGTGCTCTACCCTTTTGAGCCGCAGGTACCGTCCAAGCCTAATTAATTTTTAAAATTTATTCAGGAAACATTTGAAGGATTTTATTATGCATATTTTAGTTGATTAAAGGTTAACCTATCTGATGATATTTTAAGGAATTACATATTCAATCAAATCTGCTTGAGTAAATCTTTAAAAGAACTTTTTTTTTTTATTAAATCATAGCTGTCTACATTAATGCAATCATCTTTAAAAGAACTTAATGGGATTATTTTACTATAAAGTCAGTCATTGACTGCATAATGTAGGATTTTTAAAATAATTACAAGATTAATAACCCTTTGACAGTACTTGAGTTCTGCAGATATTAATAAAAATCTTCTCTTCACAGAGAAAAAAAGAGCTGGTAGTCTTATTCATATTGACTCAGCTATTGGAAAGGAAAGACTAAACATTGTTTGCTGCATTTGGGACTAAAGTATTGATTCAGGTGACTCAAGCAAAAGTTCACACTAATTACACAACTCTTGCTCTGAGGATGAGAATGCCGTCTCTACAGTTAGGTGTGTTTTGGCTTCGGAACTATTTCACTGACCGAATGGAATCAAAGCAGACTTACTTAGTATAATTACTGCTTTATAATACAATTCCTAAAATTATTCCAAAAATATTTTTTTATCTAAATTTTTACCACCTCCAGTAAAATCAAGCTGCCAAGTTTGTTCTCTGTTACAAGCGACATCAGATTCCCCGGTTGTTCCCTTTCTTTACAGATTCTGCAATCCTACACATGAGTGATGACATGAGAGGACGCGACTCTTGACTAAAACCAGATCATGGGACTCTAGTCTAGACGCTGCGCTGACTCATTGCCTAATTCCTCAATTCTTAGCTTTTTTTGCTTAATGAGATTTAACTTAAGAGCTTTTTCTTAAGCTGAGTCCCTTTTCAGGGAGAAAGAGAAATGGATGTTCTTAGACTGACCTGCTCTCTGCAGACCTTGTTTCTCTTAGTTAAAAGGATTTCTCTAAAACGACAGCCCTTTCCTTACTCACCCGTCCCATCACCTGGGGCATTCAAACCAAAACATTTTCAGCCAAAACCAGGTAGCCAAACAGATCATCAGCTAGCTTGTCACCAGATGGACCAATTGACTTGTATTTGAAACTCATTGACATAGACTAGAATGGGAAGAAATTAGCATGTACGCCCAGTTCCTTCAGACTGCAATGATTGAGATCAAACGGAACGCCTGTTACGTGGATACTGAACTACTTATCACCTGTGGAGGAGGGAAGAGCCTCATGTTCAGCATGGTTTATCTTGTTTTAAATCACTTTATTCGTGTTTCACGGATACACACCAGAAGATGTAAATATAAAGAACATTTAATTATAAAAGAACAGTAGCTCTTAAACTATATATATATATACAAAAAAAACCAGTAGTAACTCGAAGCAGTCGCCATTTTTGGTGTTGCTAAAATGCTGATTGCGATCTGATGACTTTCCTAGGTCCTGGCTACTGCTTGGGAATTGGGCCCCTCATCTCCCATGGCAGATTCCTGTGGATGGGGATAGGCAGTGCCTGCAACTACTACAACAAGATGTATGGAGAATTCATGAGAGTCTGGATAAGTGGAGAGGAAACGCTCATTATTAGCAAGTGAGTCTGTACATAATCGGAGAAACTTTTTGAGTTGAGGCTGGGGGTTTTTCTGTTTAAAACACTAAACTGATTTTGCTATCTTAACATCTTAGTTTCTAAGGCTGTATTTTTGCTGCAGAACTGAAGGTGAGCGTTCTCCAGTAAAAATATAACACTGCAGGCAGAATAATTAGGTCTGGCTTGAATTGAAGCCAGGGGTACGTGGATCGAGAACTCGGGAGATTTGGAAAATTATTCAGAATCTGAGAGCCGTGAATCTGGAAACTTAGACTCTAGATGATTTGAGTTTTGACAAAGCAGGTTAGGAAGAGGTGTTATCTTTTCTGCTTTCCTAAGATTTTGCTCTTGTCTACAAGTAAACATCAAAAAGAACCAAAGAAAGAACTTAAAGAGAAAAAGCAGCTTAATGTGATGCTTTGCAAGTAGCTATTTGTAGCAGCAATGTACATTGTGAAACTTTCTTTCAGGGGTGGGAGTTATGGGGAAGGGGGAGGGATGGGCACACCCCAACTTTTAGATCAGCATCTCTGGGGCTGGGACCCAGCATCAGTGGTGCTCAAAGCTGGCCAGGAGATGCCAGTGTGCTACAGAGCTTGAGGGATTCTCATGTAGAGGGAGGGGTGAAACAAGAAGCTTCTGGGGCAGGAGGGCCTCTCCCTGGGGTTAGAGGAAAGGCCAAGCAGGGTGGGAATTATCTAAGGTGCTGGTGGCATAAGATCAGAATTGCCGTGAGGAATGACAGGCTTGAGAAAGGGCCAGAACACCAGGACACAAGTCACGCTTGGATACTAGATACTTAAATACTAGATTCCGAGGTCACCAGGGATGCCCAAAGACAATTCCTGAAGTAAGAGTCTTGTTTCAGTCAGGGGCATCTGACCATTTTGCTTGTCTTAATTAGGTAAGTGATCCCAATGACCCTGGCGAGTCAGGTGCCAGTTCATGTTAAGATGTGGACACGACCCACCTGCCCTTCCCCCACCCCAGCTCTCCCAGTTCTTTCCCGCCCTGTCCTCTCAGGCTTTTCACTTGTTGGAGTCTTTGTGTTCTCCTTAATTGCCTCAGAGCAGCTCAATTTTGCTGTTAAAGGCTCCCTGCAGGAATAGGACATGTTTGTCCCCATCTCCTCTCCTTGCTGGCTCTTCAAGTCCCTTCCAGAACTACCCGTACCTCTTGAAAAGACCCCATCGGACCTCAGAAAAGCTTTTTATTTTTATTTGAATAGTTTGCCAGATTTCTTTTTCTTTTGAAAAGTTTGAGGGCTGTAGCCACTACAAGTCTGTAGAGATTATGGTCCAACTTTTCCAACCAGCTTCGTCCCAAAGTGGTGGGGGCTGCAGAACATCGGGGAGGAACCAGAAACCAGCGTCCCTGGGGCTTGGCCGTGAGGGCCATCTGGGCAGCTTATGCACATGTGTACATTCCCCAGCGGCTACACTCTGAATTAATGAGGTCTACAGATGCTGGGATGGCACTTTGTATCCCCTATATGTTTATATATTAGTTTTGTCATGAGAAAAAAAAGAAAAAGAATTTGAGTAACACCCATAAAGGGGAATTTGTGATTAACGTGCTAATGAGGGCTATATTTGCATATGTTAGCAATGAACATACTGATAGGGTTGTATTTGCACGTCTGACTTAATGTGTAAATTTACAGGGGACTCGTTCACTTATTCTCTCAACATAGGTTGAGAAGTCATTATATGCTAAGCATAGTCTGAGTTATAATAGTCATTATTGACTCTCCATTCATTCATTAAATATGGAGAGCTTGCTATGCGCATCAGGTATCATTCTAGGCTCTGGAATACAGCAATGAACAGTTCAGTGAGTAAGTCCCTACCTTCATGGAGCAATATATTGTCATTGTGGTAACAATGAACAAATAAAATACATTGTATATCAGGAGGGTGACCAACTGTCTCAGTTTGCCTGGGACCAGAGGGTTTCTCAGATGTGGGACTTTCTTTGCTAAAGTGATAGAGGCCTGCAAGGCCCATCTAAGTTTCCAGATTCAGTGCTCTCAGTTGGTCACTGCTATACAGAAAAACAGCAGGGAAGGAGGACGGGGAAGGACCAGTTGTAGGGATGGGGGTGCCATTGTGAACAGGTGGTGGGGCAGGCCACATTGAGAAGAGAGCATTTGAATGAAGGCCAAGGGGAAGTGAGGAAGGAAGCCATGCAGCCATGGGGAGGAAAAGCATTCTAGGCAGAAGGAACAGCAAGTGCACTGGTCCTGCGGTGGGAGCCTGTCTGCAATATTCAAAGATGGACAAGGTTACCAGAGAGGCTGAGTGGAAGAATAGTGGAGCTGAGGTTAGAGAGTAATAGGGCACCAAACCACGTCATGCCTTGGGGGCATGTAACAACTCTGGCTTTTCCCCTGCATGGAACGGAAAGCCCCTGCAGAGTCTGAGCAGGGCTCTGCTGAGAACAGGTGTAAGGGACAAGGGATGGGGGCAGGGAGACCAGTTAGGCAAGAGCAGTAGAGGTGGTAAGATGGTGAGGTGAAATTCTGGGCATATTTTGAACGTAAAGCCAGCAAGACTTACTGATAGATTGTACGTGGGGTGCGAGAGAATAAAAGAGTCAAGGTGCTGCTCAGTTTTTCCTTGAATACCCAGACGAATGAGGACGTTGTTTCCTGAAATGTGGTTTCTACTTCAGACATGTCCTTTGACATGGTTCGCACACCTCTGAGTACTCTCTGATGTTGAGTAGGGAAGACTGAGCCTTGAGACCTTCCAGTTAAGGCAGTCAGGAACTACCATAGGAGACGGAGAAGGAATAGCCAGGGAAAGGAGAACCGGGAGAAGAATGCTTGTCAGGGAGGAGGAAACTGTGGCCGATGGGCCAAGTGAATGCGTGGAGTCTTGAGCATTGCATTTAGCAACAGGGAGGTCAGGGGTGACTGTGACAAGAGCAGCTTCAATGGGGGCGAAAGTCTGACCAGAGAAAAGAAAAAGTGGGGAAGAATCAGAGGCAGCCAAGTAGAGATGACACTTCCAAGGAGTTTTCCAGAAAGGAAGCAGGAAATGAGCCAGTAGCTAGAGAGAGACGTGTGGAACTTTAAAAGTCAAAGAAGTTCTGATTTTTAAAACAGGAGGAATTCCAGCGTGCGAGTTGTGGTGGGGAATAGTCAATTACAGAGAAAACTGTTAATGGAGGAAAAAGAAGGGGTGAACCAAGTGAGCTGTGAGGAAGTCCCAGGGGACAAGTGGTGGAGGGGTTGGCCTTGAACAGGGACATGGAAGTTCATTCATAGTAACAGGAGGGAAGGTTGAATATATGAGCACAGACCCTGGTGGTTAGGGCTTGTGGAAGTTCTTTTGTAATTGTTTCTGTTTTCTCAAGAAAATAGGAAATCAAGTCTTCAGCTGGGCTTGAGTAGGAGGGATGTAAGAATCATCTAGAAAGTCTCCATGGACTATGGAGATGTAGTAGAATTGCCAGCTGCACTAAAGGCCCCCTTGAACTTAACTTAGACCCGTCAGCGTGTGTGCTCATACACGCACATGTATATGCGGGTGATTTTTCTTTTTCTTCTCGTCTCAATTCAGCTGCCAGGTACAAACACAGGGTAAGCTAAAAATTGGATTTAGTTAAAGCTGGGGTTTTACCAGGTAACCACGACAAAGTAAGGAGAGGGTCAAGGGAGTTGAGGATATAGAAAAGGGAATTTTGATTTTAATGATTGACAAAATTTCCCCCCCACCAACTTTCTATTAAGAAAATTTTCAAATGAACAGGCAGGTTGAAAGAACAGGGTCCCTCCTGCTCCTTCTCGCAGTGACACTGACCTTTTGAAGAGACCAGGTCAGTTATCTTACAGGAAATGCCACATTCTAAATTTCTGTCATTATTTCATGGTGGTGCCATTGAATATATTCCTCTAGTTCCTGTATTTTTTATAGACTGAAAATTCAGTCTAAGGGCTCCATTAGACCCAACAAATGCAAACATTGCAACCAAATTGTTTGTACCCTCACACTGATCTGAAATTTAAAGAAGGATACTCAAATTTTTCAAAAAGGCTCAATTAGATCCAAGTTATACATTTTTTTTTGTACTAATACGTTGTCCGTAGTCCTAGGCACCTCCTGTTATATCACATCACGAAATGAGTAATGAGCTGTCCCACTACTCAAGTGGCGATGGTAAATTTGATCAATGGGTTAGGGTGGTTATAGTCAGACCTTGCTGTTGTGAAGATTATTTTTCTGGCAGTTGCCCTAGAATTTTTAAGCTGGGCAAGTGAGAATATTTAAGGGGCAAAGTACAAGTAAAAAGGTAGGTGATAGAATTGTTGGGATGTAAGTCTTGGACACAGAAAAGATCTGTGCAAGGCGAGTATTTTTAAATGTATGGTCCCAGTTGTTTGAGTAATTGTCTCCTCCGTACTTCTAGCACTTGTCACTGTTGAACTTGGCCACAAGTGTGTATGTTGTTTAAACTCAGAATTTGGGTGGCTTCCTCCTTAGCACCTAAGAGCTTACTTTCTGTCTGCTTTTCATTTTGAATAGATAACAGGTTTGGTATCTTTGGAGATGTCTTTTTTTTTTGCAATTTTTGGCTGGGGCTGGGTTTGGACCCACCACCTCCGGCATATGGGGCCACCAGTGCCCTACTCCTGTGAGCCATAGGCACTGCCCCCTTTGGAGATGTCTTTTTACTTCAGTCATGTTTAGAAAAAATAATGACCCCAGTAACCAGATACCTTGCACTGCACACTGTCCCTTTTGAACGTGGGTACCAGTTGGTCTCTCCTCAGTGGTAAGAATTCCTCACTCTCCCAGATAGTCAGTGTAACATCTGCCTCAAGCAGTATTGCCAGCTGGCCCTGACAGTGGCAGAGGCTGGTCTGTCTTGACAGCCAGGAGGATCACCAGGTTGGAGTCCCTAGCTCTTTACCACGCCTTCCTTTTTCACTTTCCCAATTTACTCTGGTTACGGAAATCCAACCTAATTTGGGTAAATGACCTGGTTTGAAATTGCGCTTCTGTGGCCAGTCTCACTTTCACTTGCTATTAGGGCTTCGCCTGGCTGATTTTGTCCCTTGCCAAGTCTGAGCCTCAGACTCAAAAATAGCTGAGTTGTTGGCGCCCCCTAAAGGACACATGGATTTTAAAAGTTGGCTCATTATTCATTAGGAAACATTTAAGCTGGGATTTGTTTCATGTTTGGAGTTTCTTATTCTCTTGTTTTTATTGATTACTAGTTCCTTAAATGGATAGGCCATTTTGGTGAGTTCAAATCTGAAAAAATGGTATTATTCTTGTCCTCTGAGTACTTAAAAAATTTTAGATATGAGTTTTTGAGCAAAGAATGTGTAAATTACTTTCTGCTTTATTTATTGAATGAGATAAGGAAAAGCGAGAGTTTTCAAGTCTTTTAATTAGTAAGAATTTTGGTCCCTTCCTATAGCATGATTTTTCTGCATAGGACAAAATTTAAACTACTTGTTTGTCAGATTAATTCCCTGGAATACAAATCGAAGCACCTGGATTTTTACTTCTGTTTTTGTTGCTAGGAAAAAGAAAACTTGTCCAATACTCAGGATTATTTTCTAGAATCAGATGAAGAGAATATTTGAATTAACAGCGATTTAAAAAAAAATAGGGTGTTTTCCCTGTAAATAGGTTATTGACATGATAATAATTCTGTTCTCATTTCTTAGAACTACCAGTATTTCAGGGACTTGCTTTTGAAGTTCAAATGAGACTACAGGATACATCATAAATGTGAGAATCTGATTAATACTTGCCCATAACCTAACCCATTCAGCCAGAGCAGAGCCCTGTTGACTGAGTCATCTATGGGAATGTATTTTGATAGACATTAACCGAACGACCTCTCTAAGGCCAACTCATCCCAAGCATTAACTTGAGAGGGAGAAAAAAGAGCTAGGAAAGTTTCTCCAGCCCCGTTTGAGAAGCAGTTGCACATACTCTGGTAGCAATTTCCAAGCTTTGAGGGTTATATGTTCTGAAAACCCCCATAGTAGGAAAATTTGCTGTTGAGAAACAAAATTTCAGTGGAGAAGTGGAGAGGGAAGACCAAAGTGACAGTAAATATATGAAAAATGTGTGTATAAAGTTCATGAAAGAGAACAATATTTGAAATTAAGATAATTACCAATGCCATCTTATGCTCTTGAATTTGCACTATTGAGTACCATGCCCTTGTCCCATCCTATATCATGGGAGAACTCTGTGACCCTGGAGGACTTGATGAATCTCAGAGTTATACAGAGACCCCAAATAGCTTCTCGTACCACCACGTAAGCCTTCCAGACCAGCCCAGCCAGGCCCTGGTTGAGCCCAAGGCTGAAGAAGTACCCAAGGAGAGCTCCTTCAAGCCCAAAATGATATCCCACTGGAAGGTCCAGGCCTGATTCGAGACTCTAGGGGATAGGTGGTACTAGGCAGAATTACTGTGTGTTCCAAACTAACAAAGCAAGACTTCAGTACTTCCAGGAACTTTTAATTCTGTGGCTCACTCTGGATGGTTCCTGGGAGGCTGAAGGCCTTTGTGACTCTGATAGTGTGAAGGGTTCAGTTTCTTAACAGCCCTGTAGCTTGAGGTTAGATAAAAAAAGAGAAATAATGTGTGTGTGTTCTATATCTTTTCTGATGTTCAAACAGGGATTCCGTAGGTAGACATGATTCAGTAGGAAAAGAATGTTCTCATGCTAACAGTGCCTATTCAACACTAGAAATCGTGCATTGTGTTTGGAACAGCATGCATTTGCTCAGGGTCAAATGCATCACCATGAGTGAGTTCTCCTGACCCTTAAAAATTAACACCAAGGTTTTTTTTCTTTTCAGGTCCTCAAGCATGTTCCATGTAATGAAACACAGTCATTACATTTCTCGATTTGGCAGCAAACTTGGCTTGCAGTGCATTGGTATGCATGAGAACGGCATCATATTTAACAACAATCCAGACCTCTGGAAAGCAATTCGACCTTTCTTTATGAAAGGTAAGTGGGTATCTGGCTATGTTTTTTTTTTTTTTTTTACTATTATTGTGACTTTAAAAAAAATTATATTTCAAATTCTGCTATATCACAGTTTTGAAATAATAATAATAGGAGGAAGAGTTAACATTCATATATCTTTATTGCTTTTTTGTATAGTAGGCTGTGTTCCAAGCATTAGATTTTTTCTTTTCAAGCCAGTCTCACTCAGTCACCCTAGATAGAGTGTCATGGTGGCATACCTCACAGTAACTCCAACTCTTGGGCTCAAGCAATCCTCTTGCCTCAGCCTCACTAGTAGCAAGGACTATAGTCCCCCACCATGATGCCCAGTTCATTTTTCTATTTTTAGTAGAGATCGAGTCTTGCTCTTGCTCAGGCTGGTCTTAAACTCCTGAGCTCAGGCAATCCACCCACCTCAGCCTCTCAAAGCTTGTTAGTAGTAGAATCTGGGGCTAGAGGGATTTTGTGTCTGATCCTATCTGTGGATATTCTTCCCTCCAGCCAGCCTGTGCAGGGAGCCTGGCCATACCCTGTGGCTGCTAAGACAGGAAGAGCCACCAGTGCCTCTGCCCACTGGGTACTGATTGTGAGTTATGACCATGAGTGCTGTTTCATTGGCGGTCTCACAAATGACTTGCCAGAGCACGAAGAAAAGTGGAATTTTGAATAGTTTAAAAATATTTATTTATTCATTCATTCATTTTTAATCATAAGGTTAGTATACATGTGCAGGAAATTAGGAGAACACAGAAAAATATAAAAAATGAAAAATTTTTCCAAGTTATTAAATAAAAAATTGTGGACAATCAAGGTCCAAACACGAAAAGCAGAAATGTCCTGACTGTGTGCATTTACCCTGTAGTTCATGGTGGCTGATTTCTCCTCTGTGTACCCTGCAGCTTTGTCTGGTCCTGGCCTCGTTCGGATGGTGGCAATTTGTGCTGAGTCCCTCAAAACGCATCTGGACAGGTTGGAGGAGGTGACCAATAAGGCAGGCAATGTTGATGTGTTGACCCTCATGCGGCGCATCATGCTGGACACCTCTAATGCTCTCTTCCTGGGGGTCCCCTTGGACGGTACTGACATTTTCATTTCTGAGATTTGTCATGGTGCCCTTTCTTGAACAAGGGGATGAGAGGGGAGTAGACTAAAGTAGACACACAGCTGTTTTGTAGATTGCTCTTGTCCAAACGTTTCTATTATTCCTAAAGTTTTGTTTCCCCTAGTGTTTCTGCCTTGCTCACTTATAAAATATAAATTTCTAGAAAGTAGGATTCTAGTAGGGCTCCAGCTTCCATTTCTTTTGGGTCTCTCCTCATTGCTCTTGGAAGTAGAATTCTACTCACAGTAACTGAGCAAATGTGCTCCGTTCATTTGACCACTAACACACCTTACTCCCAATAAAACTACTTCCAACAGTCCTTTGGGGCATGAAATATAAATACATACTCATATATACATATACACACAGCCCTCTCTCAAAGCTACCAAACTTGAAATCATTGACTCTATATGGTAAAAATGCTGAGGCTGCTGCAGCTGCTGGTAGTGCCATGTATCTACTATCTGCCAAACAGTGTAAAAAGTTGCCTTTATGTACACCTTGCCATTTAATCCTTAAGACAACCTTGACATGATGCCCCACTCAAAATGCTACTTTCCTCTCCAAAATACAAGAACAAACATTAAAACATGTGCATACAACTCTACCACCACCGAAAAACAAACATCAATCATTTGGTTTAGTTCCATTCTGCTGTTGACATTGGATATGTCCGGCCTTAATGTGACTTTCCTGAGTTAATTTACAACAGTGTTTACTGGTTCATACACTCATTCAGCAGACATTTGTTGGTTGCCTATTTTATGCCAGGCACGATTCTAGGTTCTGGGGACAGAGTAGGGATCAAGACAGGTCAAAATCTTGCCTTCAAAGTGCTTACATTCTGGCAGGGAGGAGGACAGTAATACCAATAAACATCTAGTAAGATATTAGGCAATAATGAGTGTCTTGAAGAAAAAAATCAAAGCAGGGAAAGAGGACAGATACTGAAGGAAAGGGTTGGTGGGATTAGGCATGACTGGCTTGCAGAGAGTGATCAGAAAAGGGCCCTGCAGAGAGGACATATGAACACACCTCAAATGTAGAGAACCCACAAGCCAGGCACAGTCCTGAGGAAGGGCACAGTCCCACAGGGAGAGGAACAATGCATACGTTCAACACTTGCCCCAACCACCTGAGCCATAACACATGCCGCCTGATCTACCACATTTGGACAGTCAAGCTCTCTTTGCCTCTCCAGCTCTCATCACCTCATCCTCCTTACAAGAGCTGTAGGAACTTCATCTGATTGCCATTTGAGTGGGAGCCCCCACTCATTTAGAGAATTTCTGATCACAGTCCCTTGCCTGATCCCCTTCCAGACAGGAACACCACTACCAGGAGGCTTGTTCCACAGACGTTGCTTCTAAAGTTAGGTGGGTGCACTTTAGAAGCCCAGGCTCCTGGATTCACCCTCTGCCCAGATGCTTAAGTAGGATCATGTAAAGGGAGTGGTGACTCTCTCAGTGATGCTGGAGACTCTGTGTCACCCAAACAGAGTTATGCTGATTTCCCTTCTCACTGGGTCCTTGTTAAACTCTGTTTGCCTCAAGGACCCAAAGATGAAATGACATCCCCTTTATCACATGGAGATGAGACAGACCAAGCTCCAGCCTAGTGGTCTGCCCACCACACTGGCTGCATGTCACTGGGCAAGCTGCTTAATTTCTATGAGTTGTAGTTTCTTCAGCTGTAAAACAATGACACTACTACTCCCCTGGCAAGATTGTAAGGATTTAATTAAAAATTTCTTTCACTTGGCATGGTGACTACTATTTAGCAGTTGAAAATAATTGTCTGTTCCCTTTCCTTTTGTGTACTGATATGGTATAATTTGAAAAAGCAGGTGTTTTCTTTCCTCTAATATTCAATTTAATTACAAAATATTCATTGAGCTGACTATGCATGGACAAGGCATTGAAGAAACTAAAATGGAGTCTATACCTTGGACTGATTATAATAAATATGAAACCATGTGATGAGGGCTATGAAAGAAATGAATAAAGCCCTATGAGGAGAGAATACAATTTAGGAGCTAGTAATTAGGTGTCTAATCCAAGTAGGTTGCCAGTTTCATGGCTTTGCTCACCTAACACCAAATGATCCCCACCCCCAGGTGCCAGAGTCAAGACCACAAGTGCCATAATTACCAGTCCCCTTTGTCCAGAAAAAAATGGAAGAGAATTGAATTCTTGGCCAAAGGGAGGATATGTGAGATCCTGACTATGTCCCAAACACAATCTTGGAAACTGACGACTCCTGGGTTAACTGAATCAATTTAGGTCCAAACAGAATAAATTGGCGTTCAGGTTGTCTAATGGCATGCACATGGTTTAAAAGCCCAGCGAAGGTGGGATTTTGCTCAGCTTTCTTCCCGGACTGGCAGGAGAATCTATGGGGAATGTTCCCTGCTCAGAGCACCCTTCTTAGGCTCATATTTTGCTCAACTGCTCTGTTTTTTTTTTTTTTCTCTCCCCCCAGAAACTGCCATTGTGGTTAAAATCCAGCGTTATTTTGATGCATGGCAAGCTCTTCTAATCAAACCAGACATCTTCTTTAAGATTTCTTGGCTATACAAAAAATATACAAAGTCCATGTAAGTAAGACCAGTTTGAAAGATGTACGAGTACAATTAGCTTGTGGTTTTTACCCCTGTGTCGTTGCTGTTGTTATTGGCCTCTTCGGTAAGTTTTCTGCTCTCCAGAATCCACAAGGGGCTGTTGATGAAATTTCTCATGCATTTGGCCAAATAGTGAAAGCAGCTTTTGGCTCTGCAGCTTCTTAGGAATGGGGGGTGGGGGGCTTAGTGTGTGGTCTGAGAATTTGATCCCTGGAACTAGGATGCTGCAGTGTATTTTTGAGTTGAAGAAAAGGGTTCACTGATCCTCTCATTATATCAAAACTCTCCTTGCATAACTAGAAAAATGGACACAGAATCAATTTATAGTTGTGGTGTTTCTGAATGAATTTAACATAATTCAACTTGTAATAATTGACAGCAATCTCAGAAGAATTTTTTTTCTTAGTAAATAAAAAACCTGATTAAATGTATAATTATTTTTAGTTGTTTATCTTGTGGTTTGGAGGCCCTGAAGCTGTCATTGTGTGGCTTTGTTTTGGTTTTAGACTAGTCCAGCAGAAGACCAGACAGAGCCCGGTTTTTAGTTTGTACCAGTAGCCAGCTAACCGCCAGTCGGAAGCCCATGGGTCCTAAAGGCAGGCGGTCCTAGTTTGTATCCTGTCTCTACTACTAAGTGGCCTTTGGAAGTTAATTAAAATAAAATACAGTCTCAGCACCCATTGCTCAGTGGTTAGGGCACCAGCCACGTACATCAAGGCTGGCGGGTTCAAACCCGGCCAGGGCCTGCTAAACAACAATGACAACTACAACAACAACAACAACAACAACAACAAAAAATAGCCAGGCATTGTGGCAGGCGCCTATAGTCCCAGTTACTTGGATACTGAGGTAAGAGAATGACTTAAGCCCAAGAGTTTGAGGTTGCTGTGAGCTGTGATGCCATAGCACTCAACCGAGGGTGACACAGTAAGGCTCTGTCTCAAAAAAAATAATAAATTTTGTGGGGCTGTATCTCATCTGAGTCTTATCTGCCTTACTTGTAGAATAAATTAGATGGTCAGATGTTCCCTGGGTTTTCTTGTTTGTTGATTATACAGTGAATCTATGCCTTAATTATATCTCATTCACTGTCACACTATTCATAGCTTAACATGTAATAAACATTTATCCCTTCAAAAAATAATAATAAAATAAAATAAAACCTACCTTCTAGAATGCAGTATACATCAATGAGATATGTGTAGAGGAATTAGTATAGAGCCTAGAACATAGTGGACACTAAATATGTTAGTTTCCTCCTTCCCTCTGCTCACATCCTCCTCAGAAGTCCCTTTGTCTTAAGTTCTCATCTCTAAAAAGTTCCCAATGTTGTTCTAAGACCCAACTTTATTCTATTTGTGGATCTCGAAATTCAGTAGTTTTAGTTTCTAGGGAGGAAGCCAACTTGATGTTGCTTTATATATTTTCAAGTGGTCAATGAGTATTAGGTGAATGTTTTAGACACAATACATTTCATTTAATTTCCAACAGGGCTTACTATGACTTGAATCAATTAGATAAAGGGGTCATATCTTCACTGAGATCAGATTTGGTGGCAGTGATAGTGATGTGAAGAGTCTCATTATATAGTTCTTGGTCATTAGTTTAGCCGTCTTCTTGGCCATTTGGCCTATGGAAATTTATTGCATTAGACGATAATGATTTCTCTCAGGTTTCTATAGAAACTAGCTCAGCCACATTCCCTCTATGTGCCCCATTGACAGTGGTTAGTGTTCTAGTTTGTATCTCCTGTGTCCTAGAGCAGTGTTTTTCAACCTTTTTTACCTCATGGAACACTTGAACCTATAGTTAAACTTCCATGGCACATTTAAATTATGTTGATCAAAATAAAAAAGAGTGAAAGAAGAAAAAGAATATACTTACTGTGGGTTGAACTTCTTTTGAAAATAATTTAATTAATGATCTTTAAAAATTTCTCAGTACGCCAGTGTGCTGCTATACACCAGTTGAAAATCACTGTCCCGGAGTGATGAAAACCTGGAGAAATCTGTTAATCTCTTCTGTGCCCTTAGAATAATGATATCATAAAAATATATCTCTGGGAAGGATACTGAGACATATATCTCTACCTCTATTCAATTTTATATAGAATTGCCTCTTTTGATTTTCAAATTTTATAGCATTATTGTTACCTAATTTTTATTGTGGCAAAGTTAAGGCTTTTCAGCCACATAATACGCTTTAAATAGGGGTTTGTATGCTGCGCTGGTAACCTCGCCACCATTGTTTTGGTGCAAAATGCATTCAGAATTCCAAACACCAGGCTTACAGATGCATCCCCTGTGACACCTATTTGTAAGTCAGAGATTTCCTATTCCTTCAAAACTCTCATTGAAATCAATTCTCCCAGGTTTGAAAGGCATATTAGTTCAGATGCTTACATCTACGTAGGGCCAACTTCTAACTTGAAAAGGAGGGATCCCAGTGGGCATTCCAATATACTGATGCAAAAACTTGTATTCTGGCCCAGGGAGGAAATAAATGCTCAGAAGTGGCTATAGTTCCTTCAAGGAACTCTCTATGAACTTGGAGTCTGGGGCCATTCCAACACGTCTCAGACCATTTGGGGGCTATTGCTCAGATAGCAACACTATGAGCATTCTCCACTAGTAGGAAGGGGACTCGATAGTCCAGCAATGGAGTGAATATCTGTTCTTTGTGTGTTGGGGATGTTCAGTAAATATTCAGGGGAGCAACGGATCAGTGAGGTATTTGAGTGGCCCTGTCAATAAGAATTTGACAAAAACCTGACACATTTAATGTAATACAGAAAATATTATTCCCTGGAATCAGGAAACAATACATTTACAATGAATGCATACACTTAAGGATAGAGGCAGGACTAACAGAATTTAGATGCAATGTGATTTATTACTGGTCTAGGCTGGTCCCTTCATTTTAAAAGAGATGTAGGGCTCAGAGACATAGGGAATATGGAAGGGGAACAACCTGACCCCTCTAAGATGCTTTTTCCTTAACCATGCTGCCAAATACATATACATGTTTAGGCAGCTAGTCGTTCATTCAGCAGACGTTTCCTTAGTGCTTACTGTGTGGCAGAAACTACAAGGTATGAGAATAAGTATTAAGAATAATACTCGGTCACCTACATTTACTGTCTAGAACAGGAATCTCCAACTCAGAAGTCTTCAGAGGCAGGAAATACAAGTGGGCTGTGAGGATATAAGACCACAGGAGATGGGGGACCCTGTGGCAAATCGAAGAATGTGTGCCCCCCACTGAAGACATTCATGGGTTTGGGGGTCTTGTTTTTTAATTTAAATACTGTGCCTGCCAAATAAGAAACTGAAAAATATGGTTAGACTCAGCCTTTGAGTATCAGTTTTTAACCCTTACCTAGAAGTCACAGCTTTGGTTTGCCACCAACATCTAAAACTCAATATGTATAAAACGTGTATGATATTTGTGAAGAAAAAGAAACTCACTTGTTTGTGAGCACCAATGGCTTCATTTACAGTAGACTGTTTTATTTAAATGAATCTATTTTGCTCCATGTCTAAACTGAGTGCAAATCGACTCTATTTGACCTTTTATTTCAGCAAGGAAATGAAAGATGCCATAGAAGTCCTGATAGACGAGAAAAGACACAGGATTTCTACAGCAGAGAAACTGGAAGAATCCATGGACTTTGCCACTGAGTTGATTCTTGCCGAGGTACTGACCCCGACCAACTGGAATTCCCATACAACATGTGTCGTGACCGGTATTGTGTGGTGTATAAAGATCCACTTTGGTCTTTGTTGCATATTTCTGCTTTTTAAGTATTTTCTCTATACGGTTCTATCATACCCCACCCAAATAGTGCATACATTAGACAATTCAGTAAGGTGGACCTTTGAGGTTGAAACTACTCTGTGTCCCAATACAAAATACGAAAACAGGAGGGGAGGACCAAAGACACAGACACATAGATGATTGGCTTAACTGTTTATCTCTCGGCTGAGAGTTGTCATGTAAGATGCTCAGTCAATTACGAGCAACACGTAATGTTTATGCTTTCCTTTTGTTGGGGTCGTTGCTACTCGAGGACCCCTTCCCCTTACTTTTGGAAGTGATTCACTTTTCCAGTTCTTCCCCCTCTTTCCATTGTTCAGAAACGTGGCGACCTGACGAGAGAGAACGTGAACCAGTGCATCCTGGAAATGCTGATCGCGGCCCCCGACACCATGTCTGTCTCCGTGTTCTTCATGCTGTTTCTCATCGCGAAGCACCCAAAGGTTGAAGAGGCGCTGATGGAGGAAATCCAGACTGTTCTTGGTAAGAATTTGTCAGATTAAAAGAGAAGAGCTTAAAAAGCAATTCCTTCTGAATGTCAGCTGCTTAAGTCAAAGACAAATTCTAGTCCACTCAGAACAATAAAGCAAGCCATTCTGTCATGCTTTGATTATGTCAGACAGGTTGAGAAGGCAGTCCTGTGTGTTTTTGAAAAAATTATAAACACAATACCTGCTCATTGACAAAATGCAAATAACAGAGAGATGTATAAAGCAGCAAGTGACAGTCCCTTCCACTGTCCTCCCTGCTCATCCCCACTCCCTGGCAGTAACTAATGCTTTGCGGTGGATTCGTCAAGATCTTTGTCTGGGTGCGTGCACACACGCATATCCGTGGTTGGATTTGTTTGTTCCATAAAAACACAGGACCAGGCACAGCATCCTGCCTGCCTATCAGCTGCTAAGGCTTTTGTGGGTCCACCCAGGGACCTGGCTATCTGGCATTTACAGCAGCATTTCAGATCCCAGCAGCTCTTTCCCAACAAACTTCTAGTTGGTGGCAGAATGGGAAAGAGAGGGGGACACCCAAGGCAGGGGGGTAGTGTATTTCTCTCAGTCCAGGGATGCTGGTCCCTCTTCACCTCCTCTCCTCCTCTGCAGGGAGCCCCCGCCCCCACTCAGCCCTTCTCCAAATCAGAATCGCTTTCTGGTAGAAAACAGAATTTCTTACGTGAAACTTTCTTTACCTGAGTCATCTTTTTAGGAACACACTTCTTAAAGATATGAAGAGGTAGCACTTGGTGTAGACCGCCCTCCCTTGACTTTCTGCAGTCCCTGTGAAGCAAGTTATTTGGCTGCGGGAGGGCGCCATCTTTTGAGAACCATGTGACTGCTGCTTGAAATTGATAAAAATAAGAGGAAATTTCATATATGAGAGAAGGGATCTGCAGATGCCTCACATAGGTGGGGAATTGCAAGGTGCAGAGCACCAGTGGGGCCCCAAACTCTGGAATGTTGTCTCGAGGCCTCCTGTCAGGTTATCAGGTTCTGTGCCAGGTACAGGGGGACAGGGGTGAACAAGCCAGTGCCATCCCTGCACTTGTGGGCCTCATGAGCTGGTGGGAGAAGAGAACTCAATGAGCTCAAGGGAGTGAAGAAAGAGGCCACCACAGAAGGAGGGTGTTCAAGGGACAATGAGAAAGTGGCTTTTGAGACCACATGCTGGTAATACATGCAGTACAATTTGCTTGAGAGGTAAAAAGCATTTGTGCCCTTGCTATTCCCTGACACTTCAGCAGACCTCTGCAATGACAGAAAAGCCACTGAGCCTTCTGCATGTGTGTCTGTGCACCCCCACCCCCATGTGCCATACACAGACATGGCACTTACTTCCTAGTCAATGCCTTTGGTCACCTGCTCCATCATCTTGCTTTCCAGGGCAGCCTCAGGAGCCTGGGCTATTTTTGATTCTGAAAAAGTAGCAGCCCATTTGTGGATGCTCTGAAGCTTTGCCACGTCCAGTAGTAATCTGAGTCTCTTTGACCACTGTCAGGCTAATCTGAGATGGTGCTAGTTTGCCCACAAATCAAGAATGGGAACAGATGTCCCCTACAATTTAAAGTAGGGAACAACTTCAGGGGCCACCCTGAGAAGACTAATGTTTGAAGCTAACTAGGTGTGGTCTATGTGGAAATGCAGATCGTATGCCCCCTCTAAAGGAAATCAGCCACTCAACTTCAGCCCACTGTTGCCATGTGGAAATGTGGGTCCAGCGCCACGAAGTTTTCTGGAAATCCAGGCTTTTCTCTAAAATCCCTCAGGTTTTAAGATAATTGACTTCAAGCTAGGCACAATGACTCATGCCTGTTATCCTAGCACTCTGGGAGGCCCAAGGCAGGTGGATTCCTTCAAAGACTTCAGGGGCTACCTTGGTAAGACTAATGTTTAAAGCAAACTAGGTATGAGACCAGCCATCTCCACTAATAATAGAAAAAACTAGCCAGGTGTTGTGGTGGGCACTTCCCAGCTAATTGGGAAGCTGAGGCAAGAGGATCATGTGAACCCAAGAGTTTGAGGTTACTGTGAGCTATGATGCCATAGCAATCTAGCCTAGGACAACAGAGTGAGAGTTTGTTTAAAAAAAAAAAAAGAAAATTAGCCTTACACCTGATTCTCTATAAAACACTCTGTGGACCAAACATAACATATTTGGCCCTGGTTGCTGGCGTGTGTTAGAACTATAGATACTTTTTTCACCCAAGAGCAAACTATTCTTTAAGAGCTTTAATGCTTATCACATATTAAAACTTACCTTCTTTGTTGTTTTTATCTGATCCCACAGGTGAAAGAGACATAAGAATCGATGATATGCAAAAATTAAAAGTGGTGGAGAACTTCATTTATGAGAGCATGCGGTACCAGCCTGTCGTGGACTTGGTCATGCGCAGAGCCTTAGAAGATGACGTAATTGATGGCTACCCAGTGAAGAAAGGGACTAACATTATCCTGAATATAGGAAGAATGCACAGACTCGAGTTTTTCCCCAAGCCCAATGAATTTACTCTTGAAAACTTTGCCAAGAATGTAAGAGCCCTTCCTTAAAACCACTCTTGAAAATGTCCATTGTTGAATCCACTCAGGTTCTGTCTGCACCACGCACATTGTATTCTTTCACTCATCCCCCTCTGCTTCCCCGCCAAGGGCACAGGTGTCCCCCGACTTGGAGCAGGGCTACCATATTCATCCTCAAGCCAAGGATACTGGGTCTCCAGCTCTGAGAAGTATCTATATGGGGGCCACACAACAGGTCAAAACCTGAAAAAGCAAGGCCTTTAATTTCGCTACAATGAGGCAGATTTTGTTTAACCCAGCCAACCTACTTTTCCATTTAAACTTCTCACATGTCATCAGGTTAAACTATAGCACCACCTGAACAAAGTCCACTTCCGCCTCAGATGGAAATCCAATGAGACCTAAAGAGTTGGTTTTTGCACAATGTGCCTTTGGTTCATCAAATGGTCCCATGAGCAGCAGGCCCAATTCTGAATAGGAATCAACAATTACAAGAGACTCAGCTGCTGCTTTTTCTATCATTGATATTTACTGGGTATTCTGCCTCCATTATGTCGAATTTTAGGCAACAGTGTTTTTAAACCTTAATTATCTGGATAGTTCCCTTGGTGCCCTCTTTTCCATTTTAATATGCTATAGAAACATGATGTTAATTCATTAAGTACTCTAATTCATTTTTTCTACACAGCAGTCCAGTTAACGCTAGGTAAATCAGCGAACTGGTCAACAAAATCTATTGACCATCCACTATGTGCCAAGCACAATGTAAGTCTAGATATGGAAAAACCAGATATGGTTTTGTTATTTTCTGCATAGCTAAAAATAGATCATTGGCCTTGATAGGCCAGGAATCTGCATTTTTTGCTTCCATTTGTCCCTCTTCATCTGGTTATATGGCATCACACACCAGCCATCTTTGCCTTAGTGACTTGCAAAAATTGTAGTAAAGCTGTGGCTATGTTACAGAGCTAGTTGGATATGCTAAGGCTATAATAAAGTGGTCTGCATTGCGTTACCCCAGCACACTTAGCAAAATTGGAGGCTCTGTGAGGTTGAGTCTGTGTTACAAGGGGTGAATCAAACCCCTTGTAAGTAGAGGGATGGAGACAGGGCAACAGGGGTTATTCGAGTTGCAATTGTTCATCTCAGTGAAGGGGTAGGGTGGCTGAGACCCCAGAATGGTGTTCTGACTGCCCAGTGTTTTCAGAATGAATTAAACAGAGACTGCAAGACTCTAGCCTTTAACAGTCTGGCTAACTGTCTGATCATTTCCACAGGTTCCTTATAGGTATTTTCAGCCATTTGGATTTGGGCCTCGTGCCTGTGCTGGAAAGTATATCGCCATGGTGATGATGAAAACCATGCTGACCACACTTCTGAAACGATTCCACGTGGACACACAGAAAGGAGGGTGTGTTGAGAACATGCAGAAAAAAAATGACCTGTCCTTACACCCAGATGAGACAGACAACATGCTGGAAATGATCTTTGTCCCAAGAAACGCAGAAAAATGCCTCGAACCCTAAAGAGGCTGCTCCCCCCCCCCCCGAAACATTTTCCATCAGTAGTTCATGTGCAAAATCATCCATCCTTGCCAATAGTGTCATTCTCAGAGTGAACATTCTGTGCTGCGTGGTGTTTTATAGGGAGGCCTCCTATAGGCTGGTAGCAAGATGGGAGCTATCAGTCATCTGCTCTTGTTCAAACCAGAGCTAGGTTGCAAGAGAAAAGACAGGGGCCAGGACTTTGCAGGGGAAATGGTCAGTGAAGAAACCACAGCTATAAGGCCAAATTCCACACAATGTGCTTCGGAAAGCATAGGCCGTCAGAAAAAGAATACATCTCATTTCCCACTGGATTTCCAAAGGCATTTTAATGATGTCCCAGACAGAAGTACTGAAGTTTATTAGAAAAGCCAAGCTAATGTCTGGGGACTGGGGCCAAACACACCTGCTAGTGTGAATAAAAGTACTTTAATGTGATTTCACTGGGTGGGACAGCACATTTCACAGTCTTTGGAGAAATGCTCATAAATTCCACACGTGAAATTCCCATGAATTATGCCCAGTTAACACCTGTTTATCCACACGTGCTCCTTCTGGGACAAAAGTTAAATTGGAGGATATCTTTTCCCTGTCTCAAATCCAGGCCTCATTCACTTACTCTGCTATGATGGGTATAGATTCAGACAATGCAAACTACCTTAGTAATAGCCGGAGTAAAATACAATGAAAACCTTACATCTGCTGTAGGGGGGGGAGCCACATGATGCATTTCAAATTCAAGTACAAATCCTTTTTTGCATATTTGCATGTTGCTTAGCTTAATTAGGGTGGCTATTGAGGGATAACTTTAGATATGGCTTCTATGGCTTCTATTAGCTCTTACATCAGCCTCAGTGATAGGGGGAGGAACATTTCTCTACATCTGCATCTAATTCTACAACCCAGTGGGTTCAAACTTTAAGGACTGTTCATCTCATTATCTTCCTCCCTTGACATTTTCTCCCTCACTTCTGTTCCATGGCCCCAAAAGCCAAGAGAAACAGATCAGTAAAGAAAGTCATCAGAGGGGAACCCCTCAATTATTTTTTTTATCCTACCTCAGATTTCAGTTACCTGAGAGACTTAGCAGTTAGTTTATTGAATCATTGCATGCATACTTTGAAATTAGCTCTCTAGAGGGAATGAAATAAGTGGATTAATTTTCTAAACACCAATTTACTTGTGTTATATAGCCAATCTGATTGTATCTATTGACTGTCATTGAAAATCTAAAAAATTAAACTTATTTGCAAATACGTAAATGTTTGCCATTGAGTCAATTTAAATCTTGTCCCATTTGACTATTCTTTTTTTTTTTTTTTT
>NW_003852406.1:3955256-4004015 GCF_000181295.1 Otolemur garnettii | reverse complement strand
AGTCTCACTATGTTGCCCTTGGTAGAGCGCCGTACCATCACAGCTCACAGCAAACTTAAACTCTTGGGCCCAAGCGATTCTCTTGCCTCAGCCTCCCAAGCAGCTGCAACTACAGTCGCCCACCACAATGCTCAGCTATTTTTTTGTTGCAGTTGTCGTTGCTGTTTAACTAGCCCGGGCTGGGTTCGAACCTGCCACCCTCAGTGTATGTGGCCAGTGCCCTAACCACTGTGCCATGGGCGCTGAGGCTAAATATTCTTTTCATCCTACTGTTTAGTAATAAAGCAACAGCTGGGTCTGAAATGAGAGTGTAATCTACTTGAGCAGGAGCTGTTTTCTTTCCTTTGTGATCTGTCCCCATCTTCCCCATTCTTACTCCTCATACTTACTATTAAGATCAGTTCTTAATAGACACTCTTGTATATAGATACTCTCAGCTGATCCAGAAACCAAGTGAAAAGGCAGGTATGCTAAGAATTCAAGGATGTGCATTAGTAAAGGACACATTTGAACTTGGGAGTATTTGGATCATCTATGTGGTCTAAAAATACATGGGTTATGCCTATGAACCTGAGTACGTCTGTAGTCAGGTCTAGACAATCTAAATAGACCCCTAAAAGCAAGGCCAGAATTTGAGACTTAATTTTTCCAAGCTAATTCACTTGGTGATTAGTAACATGCTGTTTACATTGCCTCTGGCTGGAGCTGCGTGGCAGAGGAAAACACCCACCCACTATTCTGGGGACATTTATGTGTATTTCATCTGTATATATGTCACCAAGCCCTGTGTCTTCATGGTCCAAATGAAATGGAAAGTCGAGATAGTGTAAAGATAATGCAGATACAGAGCTATGCTGGGAGAGGCCTGGGAGTCAGGGTTGGGAGTGAGGGACATGGAGCAGACGGGCAGAGGGGAAGTGCTGGTTGAATGATCTGAGCAAACTCTCCCAGAGTCAAGTTAACTGGGTAGTTGTTCAACTTCTCACTCTGCTTGACCTGTGTAGACAAATATTCATATGTTTGTATGGGTGTGGCCTAAGGAATTTGGAAATCCACTGGCTTTTCAGTAGCAGACAAACATATATTAGAAAATTGCTTCAGAATTTTGCCTCATTGATAAATACTTAATTGTCACTCTTGAATGTGCTGTGGATTCTTCTTTCATCAGTTCAGAGAACTGAAATGTGTAAACAATCAGTGAAATGCATTCATATATGGGCTCTTTCACTGTTCAACTGTGAGAACAATGCTACCCTTCCTGTCCTCGGGTGTACCAGACATCTTCCCAGGCCTTCACTGAGATCCCACTGTCCCCCTCCCAAATGGAAAACAGTCACATTCAGAGAGCCCTCTCATTACTGAGAAATGCTGGCTGGAAACTGTCACTTTTTATTTCCTTCCATCACTCACCATATTGATATTACACAGCCATGGTCCAGGGGAAGAATGCTAGCTAAGCCCTACTCAGTCACCTTTATCATTTGGCCTGGGGGCTAACTCTCTCACCTATTCTTGCAGAAAGACATGCCAAATTAAATTTTGTCAATAATGAATTGAATGGAATTTGTGATACTTCCACTTACCCTTAGCTCAAAGAACAAAGTCAAGGGCTAAACCCAGAAAGGGCTTACCTGAGTAAACTAACTCTGATTCCCTTTTGCAGCTCTTAGTCAATGGTCATAACCCTGATCCTATCAGGTCGAGAAGACAAACAGAATATATTTAGACAGGGTGACCACCTGGGCATCAAATCCAGCCCATTAAATATAGTCAATCTACCTTTCTCTTCATGAAAAAAGCATTTCAAAGTGCAAAACAAATGAGGCATACAATTATAAGAATTATCATAAGAATAACTTTGAACCCACTCTTAATTTTAACCAAAAGCGAAAAGTTTCACAAACCTCAGTATTTTAGTGTATGAACAAAAATGTTTCTTGCAATGAAAGACTACAAGACATTAAAATTGAGAGCCTGTGATCCAGGTGATTTTTAAAGTTCCTTTCAGGCTCTATGTGGTACTATGTTGACACACAGGGAGTAGTTTTACAAAACAGTGGTTGACTATCAGCACACAGTGTGCAAAGCAGACTTCATGATGACCATAAAATTGCCTTAATTTGGTCAAATCAGCAAATGCTAAGAAGCCCATTATGATTGACAGCCATTATGCAATTTCTTCATCTGCGAGGGTTCCAGATATGAATGAAATATTCAGTGCCTCGTGTCATTACTTCCAAAGAGCAAGGTGTTTGGTGTGGAGATACAGAAGACACCCAGGGACAAGGGCTTCCTTGTCTAGCCTAGTTAAGCTGTGAGAGAGGAGGAGCTGAGCGCTTATTACCCACCTGCCTCCTGCCCATTCAGTTAGCTGTGAAAGTTCATTCTTGCAGGCCAGGTAAACAATAGTAACCATGGTTAGTTTCCTACTATATTAAGCCTTTTACACAATCGCTTTCATTTACTTCTTTCAACAATACTATGAGGTGGGTATTTTTCCCCTCACCATCCAGTCTTATTCCTTTGTTACTTGCTTGGTGGAGTTTCCCTTCCCCTGTCCACACCAACCTCCAAACACTTGGCTAGTGTCTCCAGTTCCATTGTCAAAATGTGCTCTGGAAAAATTTTAATCTGCTAAACTCATCTACCTAAGTTACAGAGCGTAGCTAAGGCTCGAAATGTTATCCTCCCTTGCCACAGATATTTCTGTTTATTCTGGGGCATTGCACAAAAGAATGACAAAAATCGGTAAACTGGGCTTGTGGGAGGAGAGATGGAGGTAAAAGGAGGTACCTTCCAGAAACCCCTAAAACGATACCAGATATTTTACCCACACTTGAAGCTGGCCCCACCTATAACTGTGGTGTTCTCCACTCAGGACGTCGAAGGGAACCAGGTAACATACATTGGATGACCCGGCCTATGGGAGGAACACCTAAGCCTTTAGGTGTTCAAGTTCAAATGTTCTTAAAACACAGTCTCAACTGAACCAAACTCATCCTTGAGCTGGAATGGGCCCATGGTTCAAGGGTTCTAACATTAATCCATTAATCCCTTATCACCCAACCAGTAAGAAAGGCAGAGAAGGACCTATTCAGTGATGTGAAAACTGAAGCCCAGGGAGGTTGAGAAGTTTGTCTGGTAAGTGCCAGATCCAAGACTCTGCCAGGGATCTCAGCTCCAAGTCCAGGAGCCACTTGACCTCAAGCAGGGCAGTTTCTGGCCCTGCTTCCCTTCACAGCTATGCATATTCTGATAATTACTTGGACACCCTCAGACCAGTCTGAACCTCAGTAGCTCTGTCTGTGAATACGGATTACACCAGAGGAGCACATTCATCATGTTATGTTACTATTTTGCTTTATACACATAGCAGGATTTGGCCCCTTTGCATCTAAGCCCCAGCAGGAAACTGAACATCTAAGGCACTCTCACTTTCAGGTCAAACATGTAATTTGGCCACAGAAAGGATGATTTAGGCAAGCACTGTGATGCTCTGGCAGCCCACAAGCCCCAGACACTAATACATCTTTTTGTGGCCCCGACTAACTGCTGTAGAGGGATGAGGATGTTAGTGGAACAAATTTCACTTGCAAAAATTACTTCATTCCCTATTTGAACTTCTGGGCAAACCAATGAATTTGCTGAAGCAAATTATCCTTCATTTTCTGAGTGGCCATGTTTTCAGGATCAAACTAACTGAATTGCTAAGACTCAATAATACCTCCCCCCTCCCTGCTGAAATTAGTAATTTCTCTGACAACAAAACCCCTCTAGCACTCTTACCATCTTCCCAAAATATAGCTGCTGCTTTCACTGCTCGCATAGCTCCAGAAACAACCAAAAAGAGCCAAAGAGAAGCAAACTCACTTTGGAGAAATCCCTGCCCATGATGTTGCAGGAATACCTGACACACCTTGCAATGTGGTCCTTGGGGCAAGCGTGAGGTGGAAAGCATTATAATAAACCATTAAGACCATAGACCAGGCTATCTCATTTAAATTTCACAACAGTCATGCAAACTATAGATTATGCCCCGACGTGCACGTGATCAAACCAATTCCCAAACACTCAGCTAGCATTTTGAACTCCTCGCCTTATCCCAAAGTCTATGATCTTTTTCGTGTGCTACATTAAAAGTGGGATTTGATCCTTTGGAAAATCAAATACCATAGAATAATAAATATCTCTAAGTTCTAATCAGTTGACAATTTGGGGGGTGGGGTGCCAGGTGTTGAGGATGCTAGTAAATTCTGGCCCCTATCTTAGCTCAGACCAGTCACTCCACCACAGGAAAAAAAGCTCCAAGACAGTGACTTGAGACTCTGGCCTTTCTCTAGTCACCATCCCATATAGGGATTTAGCTATATGAAACAGACAAAGCAAATTGATTCCATATGTTTTCCCCAGTCATCCATGTTTTGCTCATCTTAGCATCTGGCACACAGCATGCCCTCAATACATTGCTGGCGGATGAATGAGAGACGAATCATTGAGCCAAGAAGAGAAGCTAGTTCAATCAGAATCACAAGAATCTAGCTTACATGCATGGATTCTAAATTGTGGCCTTCAGCTGGGCCACCTGTAATCCCAGAGACATGGATGGGTCATGGGTGAGGATTGTTTGAGGACAGGCTGCAGTGAGCTATGATCATGCCACTGCACTCCAGCCTGGATGACAAAGCAGGACTCTGTATATCTCTAAAACTAAAAAAATAAATAAATAAACAAATAAAATGTGGTCTTTGAAGTCAGCTAAATGCCGCAATAATAGCCAGAAATAGATAAGGAATGATCTGACTACATTTGAACAAGAAAAACATGGCTGAGCAGGGAAAGCTGGATACATCTGGATCAAGGCTCCTGGGGAGGGTATTCCTGCTTATCTGGGAGTTGGATGAGATGAACCTTAGGACTCCTGCAATTTATGATTTCTCAAATTTATGGATTGGTGCCACTCTCTGCAACCAGCTAGAGAGGATTTAAACATTATCTAATGTAGGACAAAATGCTGGTCCTTTGGAATCCATGAGGTCAAAGAGGCCATCTTTAGGAAGAAACTCTCTTAGCTGAATAGTCAGCCCACACAAATGAGGATCATGAATATATGGTATTTTGAGCTGAAAGATTATATTTGATGCCCACTGGTTACCAGGATAGGTAATACTATGCATATTTACAAGTCTAACTCATTTCCAAATAAGTCCAAAAGCTCATCATATTTCAATGCAATTATTCCTGGTTCTCTTTCTTGGGTCTCATGCTGGTCTCTCTCAGTAGCCTGCATTTCTGCCTCCAGGGTATTTGTTGCAGATCCATCCATAATCTCTCCTCTTGGTGGCTCCCACTGGCCCCTCTCTGGGCCAGCTCTGAGGAAGCCTCACCCTGTCCTGTTCCTGGGCTCACTGGAGGAGGTGAGTGGAAGCCAGGGGGTCCAAAAAGAGACTTGAATCCAGATCTTCTGACTCTATCGTACCATCACACAAGATGGGCATAACTGCTGCCTGACTTCCTATTCTCCTGAGGCTGCAGAAACTCTTCCTCTTTAATCTTTTGCTCCACAACAAGCTCTCTTCCTCACTTACCATCAGTGTCCGACTTCACAGACAAGGGTCTCCAATGAGTCAGAGCCCCAGAGACCCTCTGAGCTGGAAAGACCTTGAAGACTGTGTGGTCCAGCCTGTGCCCCCTGCTCTACTCAGGGGGAACCTGAAGCCAGGAGAAGCGTGATGACTTGCCCATGGATAGACAAAGGAAGCATAGCAGGATGGAGGGACACTGGCTCCTTGTCCAGTGCTGTTTTGCTACACAAGGCTGAGCAACTGCGAACATAGAAGACTTGTCATCTTACCTCAATTGAGGCCAATAACAAATGATAATGGCAGGAAAATTTTTATAAATGGCAAACCACTGAACAATTCTAACTTAGGGCTACTACTACTTACATCCACCCTGTAGCCTGCTGGATTGAGCTTTTTGCTGCCTATTTGTACAAAGCAACCCTCGCCCAGCTCCTCTTGGGGCTGTGATTTGCCTTCTTGCTGAATTACCCATCTCCTCACCTGTAACTAGGTCTACCCAACCACACACAGAACATTTCCTAGAGAGTTGGTGGATCCAAGTACCAGGATAGGTACTTGGAAGAGGATCGTCTTAGCTTGCTAAAAGTCCAGTGATGCCTTGGCTCATAAACTCCCTCCTTCACAACCTGTCAGGGTATTTTGGTTTCCCAGGTTGCTATTTGTTTTCAGATGACGCACATCCTGCCTGGTACCTTGATGCGTCTGTTCCATCTAAGTCCACTCGGGTGAGAGGTGTTTAACAAGAGCAGACCAGAGGACAGTTCCTACTTACTGCTTTTTACTCAGTCTTAGGCAGATGGACACTCGCTGCTGGCGCTTTCTCAAAGCTTTCCGTTATTTATGATAGGAACATGGAGAATTTAAAAGTGACCCTAAAGGCAGTCAAAGAAGCTTCTCTCTTAGAATCGCAAGAAAACAAAAGGAAGAAAAGAAGTTAACCAACCCACTCTTTTCAAAAGATCTTGCAATATTAGATCATGGAATTAAAAGTGATATAAGTTGATTAGGATGAGACAATGGCATCTTTTCTCATTAGGAATTCACCTGGGTTTCCATATTCCATATTCTCCAATTGAATTCATCCCCTTGTGGCCTCGCTATGAACAAATTCCCTACATGTGAAGAAGAAAAAAATTATAAAATGTATGTGGTGGATGCATGGGTGATTACTGTATAATTCTTTGAACTGTACTGTATGTTTTAAAAATTGCCTAATACATTCTTCTTAGTAAAGTATCACAAGAATGGAGAAGAATCCAATGTACTCAATCCTAATATGAAGCCAGTAAACAATCTAATACACGCCCTCATAGAAAGAAAAACTCAAATCAATTCAAGGTGGGCGCAGTAGAATGATGGATCGGGGAGAGGGGAAGAGGGAGAGAGATGGGGGGTTATGGTGTATGGCACACCTCTTGGGGGCAGGACACAATTCTAAGAGGGGCTTTAGCTAACAAATGCAATTGGTGTAACCTATTTTTTGTACCCTCAATGAACCTGAAACAATAAAAAAAAATTGTCTAATAAAATATTGGAAAACTGAATTCATCCCCTCAACTCTGCTGATGGACTTGGCTTTCTTTGGAAAGGATTCAGGCGGGGAACTCTCTCAAAGCTGCCGTCTGGTCTATAGAATTCGAGTAAAGGGAACAAAAGCATCCGTGTTTTCCTCCATAGCACAAGGTCTACTATGGGTTTAAACAAACTCTTTTGATGATTTTTTATTGCTTTTGTAGATTTATGGAATGTTCAAGCCAGAGTGGACACAATCCCCTATCTACAAACCCTAAAGATCTAGAAATTAAGAACTTTCCGCGTAAGGCCACACACACAGCTCTTCGGGGACAATGCGAGGCTTGGTCCCCCAATTCTCAGTGCAGCGTGTGTTTCCTTCCTAAACTCTGGCTTTCCCCTCAAGAAAGCTCAGGCTAAGGTCTATCAGTGTGGGGGGTGTTCACTGCCTCCGCCGTGGTGCCACTGCCCCAGGAACGGAGTGTAAATTTCAGTTCAGTGCTAGATGCCACCTCCTAGCACAGGGCTCTGCCTGCCTTGATTCTGGCCCTCCCCTCCCGCACTGCAAAGAAAGACGGCCTCTCAGCCTGGCTGAGCCCGGAAGGCAGACACGGCAAGACGTTTTGCCAGTTGAATGCGGCTGGTTGCTTCAGCAGTTCCCTCCACCGAGGTCTGGATGTGGGCCAGCCACGGTCTATTCCGCCCATATTCAGGTTACTTTCCTTCTCCCGATGAACCACAGAGTGGTCTATTCATTACAGGGAAAACTGGGGGAAACGAGCGGGCACCTGCCTTTCTAAGGGACTGGCAACAACTTGTCAATTACACAGTGAGGCACGTAGATGGGGAGATGTGAGCTGAAAACCCTAGTTTCCTTTTTCCCCATTTAAAAAATAATTTTTAATTGAGGTGACATATACATAACATAAAATTTCCATCTTCACCATTTTTAAGCATATAGCTCAGTGGTATCTGTACATTTGCCTTGTCGTACAATCCTCACCACCCAAACTCTTTTCCTCTTGCAAAACTGTAACTCTGTACCTATTAAAGGCTAACCCCCCCCCACCTTTCCCCTCTCCCCAGCCCCTACCAAACCCATCCTACTTTCTGTCTGGATCAGTCTGACAACTCTAAGTTCCTCATATAAGTGGAAGGGTATAGTATTGTCCTGACTGGCTTATTTCACTTAGTGTAATGTCCCGTAATGTCCTCAAGTTTGGTCCATGTTGTAACATGTGTCTAAATTGCCCTCCTTTTTAAGGCTGGATAATGTTCCATTGTATATAAATACCACGTTTTGTTTATGCATTCGTCTGCCAATGGACACTTGGGTTGTGTTCAACTTTGAGCTGTCATGAATAATCTTCTACAAACATAGGTGTACATACACAAACATCTCTTCAAGTTTCTACTTTCAATTTTTTTAGATATATACCCAGAAGTAGGATTGCTGGATTATATGGTCATGGGATTCGTACTGTTTTACACAATGGCTATCCTTATTTACATTCCCACCCACAGTTTTTTGGGTTTTTTTTTTTTTTTTAAATATTAGCGAGCAGGTGTAAGGTGGTTGCAAACTGACTTTTAATCCATATTCTCCAATTGAATTCATACCCCCACCTCACTGATAGAATTGGCCTTCTATGGAAAGGAGTCAGGTGGGGAACTCTCCCAAAGCTGCTGTCTGGTCTACAGAAATCAAGTAAAGCAAACAAAACCACCCATGTTTCCCTCCCTAGCCCAGGGTTTACTGTCTGGTTTAAACACTTGACCCGATCGCCACGGGTATTAAGTCTACGACACTGGGGGAGCCGTGACTCCCACAACTCCCATGGGTGTCACTCTGGTTTCCCCACCCCCAGATTCCCATGCTTCACTCCCCCTCCTGTTAGAGCTTTCTCAGCTCTCAGGACGCCCCCAGGCCCAGTGGGGTGGGGATAAGGAAGAAGGTAACCCCTACAAATATTCCCCCAAAGTGGCACCTTCCATGGCTGTTGAAAATATATTACAGAATGCAATGGAAGGAGAAAAAAGGATGAAACAGACACGAGGCGGGAACAGAAGGAAGTCAGAGGATGGAGTCTTATTTGAAGGGTCACTTCCTCACCACCTGCCCCAAGCTCCCCCTGCCCTGTGAAGGACCATCTTTCTTTCTTCGTCCTTCTTTGTCCTTATTCCTATGCACCCCCATGAGGATTCACACTCCCACAGGGCAAACAGGTAGCCAAGCCCAGCAGCCAGACGACATAAGGAGAAGCTGGCGCTGATGCCGCGTTACAGTCCAGCCGCTGCCTTGCTTAGCTAGACGCCTCAGACCTGGCTACACGGCCTGGCTTCTGCCTCTCATCCAAACAACTGACCCTGCAGGCTCAACTTAGGCTGGAAAACCCATTTTCCACAGCCACCCTCAGGGCTCCATCCTTCACCCCACCACCCTTCATGTCCTTCCTGGGGATCAGCCATAGCTGGGGAAGGTTTGATGAAAATAATTTCATCATAATGTCCACTGTGGTTAGTGGCATTTAAATAGTTTACAATGTTTTCAGTCTTTGGCTATTATTAACACGCCATTAGAGGCACTGGTAGAGTGAGGGAATCATTGGTTTGGAGGGACCCTTTAGGTCAATGGCCTTTGTCATGCATAGTCTAACACTACTTCTTAGTCATTTCTCTTAAAAATTGTCCTCAGTTCAAAAAAAAAAAAAGGCATTTCAAAAATGTTCTGGGCAGTGGCAACATCATTAGGATAACCCTGTATTCTCTGAACTAAATGTAGAAGCTCTGAGATGTCTATTGGAAAAAAAAAAGAAGAAGAAGAAGTCTCAATCCTTAAAGTCACACCTCATTCAGGGCTTAGTACTGTCTGTTCCTTCATGTTGCCTAATAAGAGGAAATTTTGAAGCCAGGCTGCTGCTATGCCTAATATACCTTAGATAATGAGAAATTCTTATTTTTCAATGCAATAAAATGTCCTTCCCATTGTAGCTAAAATCAAAACAGAAACAGATGAAATGTAGTTATTAAGCATCCAAGCTGAGAATGGACAGAAAATAGGAAAGATAGGGCAGCTGACCCCTGCCCAGTCTTCCCGGTCTCGGGAGAGCCAGCGCCGGTTTGCTTCCATTTCTGGACATGATTTTTGAATAATGCAACACAGATATGGAGTTTTGGATCTGCATCATAGAACTTCATAAAAAGGCAGCGATGTGTTCTTGCTCCTGTGCTTTTTATCATTTGGTATCTCGAACACGTTCAAGTTTGTTTTTTTTTTTCTTTTACGGAGCCTCAAGCTATCCCCCTGGGTAGAGTGCCATGGCATCACTGCTCACAGCAACCTCCAACTCCTGGGCTCAAGCGAGTCTCCTGCCTCAGCCTCCCAAGTAGCTGGGACTACAGGTGCCCGCCACAACGCCTGGCCATTTTTTGGTTGCAGCCATCATTGTTGTTTGGCGGGCCGGGGCTGGGGATTCGAACCCGCCACCTTAGATGTATGTGGCTGGCGCCTTAGCCGCTTGAGCCACAGGCACCGAGCCACGTTCAAGTTTAAAATAGGAAAACAATACTTCTGGTGATGCTGAGAAAGAGCTTGATACCACTCCTGACTTGCCTCAGATGTCTGAGAACAAAAACATTTCTTTAATGTAAATTGTCATTTGGTAACTGTGGCGTGCTGTCGACAAATAAAGCGCTCCGAATTTTCCTCTTTTGCTCCTTGCGGAAACTGTCCATTTGTTAAAAATTCCTATTCCTGCTGCCGTGGTGAAGATTTCTTTCTTTCTTTTTTCTTGTCTTTTCTTTTTGAGACACAGTTTCACTATGTTGCCCTCAGTAGAGTGTTATGGTATCACAGCTCACAGCCGCCTCCAACCCTTGGGCTTAAGTGATTGATCCTCTTGCCTCAGTCCTCCCTCAGTCTGCCACACTGTCCGGCTGTTTTCTTGTTGCAGTTATTGTTGTTTAGCTGGCCCAGGATGGGCTCAAACCCTCCAGCCTCAGTGCATGTGGCTGGCCTTGTAACCATTTTGCTACAGGCACTGAGCCTGAAGATTTCTTTCATCTTCAAAAATTCCAGAAGTAAGAGTAGCTTAGACAGTGCTACTTGAAGCGTGTCTACAGTCTGGGCCAGTCTGCAAAGTATTTGGGGTTCCTGATGAGATAAACATAGCTATGGAATCTGTGCTCAGAAAATTTACAGCAGTCTGACAACAGCCACATCATTCCAGCCACAGTCAGAGGACTTGTTCCACAGAGAAGAGGAAAGACTCTTTGGGGAGTCCTTCATTTAGTTTTCTAGTAATTTATTTGTATTTTTTTAAAGTGTTAATCTCAATGGGTTAAAAACTCAGAAAAATAATTTGTCCTTCACCACAGAAGCCCTGCTTTAGAGTCTGCCGGGGCTAAAGGGATGTGTGTATTATGCGTGGTCCAAAGTAAATACAAAACTTTTGGGGAACTCTTGTTTCTTTAGACTACTCTAGGGTTGACCAGGAGGTCCCGTCAGCAGCAGCAGCCACATACGGGATATTGTAACTACCACCCCCACTGGCACAAGGATTCTGGTCCGTATAGCATCTTCCTTAGAAATTTCTGGGCCCCTCAGTTAACCACCACTAGACCCCAACAAGGTTACATCCCTCCCCGAGTTCCTCAACCCCAGCTTCCCTCTGCACTTCAACCATTTGCACATTGGAAAGGTCCAGCAACCACCATCCTTCCTTTCCTGACAGCCTGAGCTGTCTCTGCTTTCCTGGGTCTAGTCTTGCCAGCCAGGGTGAGCAAGCTGGCCCCAACACCAAGACGGCACCGGGCTCCTTTTAGAATAGAGCAGTGAGTTTCAATTGGTGTGCTGTGGCATCCTCTTAGGTATGCGGTAAAAAATTGTAAAGATCATTAATTATTTTCAAAAGATGTTCAAAGCACAGTAAGTATATTCTTTTTTTATTCCTTTTTTTATCAACATAATTTAAGTGTGCTGTGGAAGTTTAATTATAGGTTCAAGTGTGACATAAGGTAAAAAAAAAAAAAAGGTTGAAAAACACTGGGATAGATTGGGGACCTTGTACAAAAGTCACTGGGGTCAGAGGCAGCTGGGCCAGTGAGTGATCTGACCACAGGGTATGCAGGTTGGCAGGGCCAGACACACAAACGGGGTTTGGAGAGGGGCTTGAGGCAGGAAGGTGAGATCCAAGGAGGAGACCTGACTGGGGAAATCTTGAAAATATTCTGATAGAGATTTAAGACTGAAGGGCTGTGAGATATTGACTCATTTTGCAGATGAGGAAGCAGGTCCAGAAGGGTTACCTGCCATTAGAGAGAGTGACCAGCTGGGCCTAGAACCCCAGATGCTCCTGAATCTTGTTCCAGGGTTGTATAAATGACTTTAACTCCCCTGCCCTTCCTCCACCCTACATCAAGTGACTACATAGGCTAGATTTGCCAGGACAGCGACATTCCTATTTGTTAGTGTTAGAACACAGGCCTTGGTCTTTAGTCTGGGGTCTGGGGTCTGGGCAATGCACCATTCCCCTAAAATGACAGAAGCCCCCAGTGGCTACAGTGGGGCCTCCCTCAGCCCAGCTCTCTCCAAAGATGCTCTAGCAACAGGCTGGGAGAAGGAGGGCCCTGCTGTGCTCATGTCCACCAGCAGGGGCCAGACTGGGAAAAGGTTTGTCACTCTGAAGCCTGGCAGCTGTGGGCAGAAGACAGCACAGCCAGCCTGGCTTTGCAGCAGGGCCTGTCACCAAACTGGGCTGCCAGCCAGGGGCCAGCAGTAAAGAGCCAGTCTGGCTGGTATTACTGCCTGGTAAGATAAAAATACCCCTAAATGGTCATTCGCTCTAGTGTTTTGGATTCCTTAAAGGATGGCTCTAATCAGAGTGCTCGAGTTTAAATCATAATCTGGTCACTGAGGAGCTGTGACCTTGGGGAAGTCAGTCTCTAAGTTTTGGGTTCCACAGTGGGAAATGAGAGAACCATAATGTCTACCTATTGTAGGTACTGAGTGGAACAAATTGGAAATACCCACCATGTAGTATGTACTGGATTACATATTAGTCACAATATGTGATTTTACTTTACTAATTTATCCTTTCAGTAAATATCTATTGAGCATCTACTATGCTTTAGGCCTCAAGCCTTAAGACACCCCCTCAAAAAAATTACAAATATTTTGTAACTTTATCATTTTTATCTTTTATCCTACTAACAGTAACACTATAATCTCTTTGATTTCTTTTATCACCCTTGTTACAAGAAAGCTCACACCAAATCCGAAGGCCAATCTTTGATGCTCATGACCAGCAGATTTGCATTCTTCTTTTTTATTGGTTCTCATAATCTATTTTATTCAATGTTTTGCTAAGTCACTTTGGCCTGAGCTGCTCCATCTGAGGGTTTAAGCTTGTTGCCTTACCAACGGGAAGTCAGAGGAAAGCTCTTTGGGAAAAGGATAACCGCCACCTCCCCCCAAATAATATTTACAGTTAAGGAAGTGACTAACAGGGCCTGAAGGGAAGGGAGATGAAGCAGAACCAGCGACAATCACAGCAGCTCTGGGGGGGGATTGTGGGTTCTGGGGGAAGAAAGAAAAAAACAATGATAATGAAGACCCTGCGAGGGCAGGAAAGGGAGGGCACAGAGGTGTGTACCGAAAGGGCGGGGCTAGGAAAGAAGTTGCTTTGTGTCCCTCTCAGGAACAGAGCAAGGGGCAGGGAAACCAACAAGCGACAGGTTTCCACCAAGAGACAGAGAAGGGCAGGGAGCAGAAACCACTGTTTCCAGAGTGGAAAAACCCAGTATCTGAAGGGAGAGAAAGTTTCTGCGCCAGCTGGCCAGGCAGCTGAATTTCCAGGTTCCTCTGCAACCTCGGTAGCTCATCTCAAGTCCTCTCGCCATGAGCCAGACTGGAGCCAGGAGCCTGTCACCGGCACCTGTGAAATGCACAACAGGGCAGCCACTGGCCTTGCTCAGCAATGCTGAAGAGGCCTGCAGAGGGGATGGCACACTGGACCCCAAGAAAGAAAAAATGCTGATTGTGGCAGAGAAGAAAGTGGGCTGGTCTATCTGTAAAGCCTGGGTCAAGAAAATGTCGTGGCCAAGCAGCACACAACTTTTCTTTTAAAACTAAGCAGACCCCACAAAAATGTACACCTCTGTGGGCCAAAATTAGAAACTGCCCAACTGTCTGTCAGTTGTAGAATGGATAAATTGTATTTTCATCTAGAAATAAGAACAAACTACAGTTACAGACAGAATGCTGAATGGAAGAAGCCAGACCCCAAAGAACGCAGACTCTATGGTCTTTACCTAAAGGTCAAAAACAGGCAAAACTACTCAAGGTTCTGAGACATCAGGGCAGTGGATAGTTTCCCTTCAGAGGGGACACAGGTTGGTTTCTGGGGTGCTGGTCACATTCTGTTTCTCAGGCCAACTGCTACTTACATGTATGGAAGTTCATTTTGTAAAAATTCACAAAGCTCTACGTTTTTCTTTAAGGATATTAGATTTCAGTAAAAACAGACAATAGCAACACAAGAGAAACAAGCAGGCCCTGGGGCGTTGCCACGGTGGGTCCTTGTTAGAGCAGCAGGCCACGTGCCCATTTTCCACACCCATACCAAACAGGGGTAGCAAGGGGCCAGGGAGCGAGGTGTGACCACCAGCCTGGTGGCTGGCTTCTTGGGGTCCTTGGTCAGCTCACTCATAATGCAGGACTTGGCTGGACTTGAGAACCTAAGCAGACAAGCAGCATTTGCCATTTCATGGGTGCTGGTTGCATGTGGTCGCAGGTCCTAGCTGCTCAGCTTAGAGTCCCAGCCTGCAGTAGGATGACCCTGGTTCAGTGAGTTACCTACCCCGGCCTCAGTTTCTACACATATAAATTAAATATGGAACCATGGCTGGTGCAGACTATAAGGGTTTGGTTCTATTCTCCTCCCACTTTGCCAGGTGCTTTAATCCTCACCATCACATTAGGAGGAGAACTCAGGGATCAAGCTCTTTCCAGGAGGCCACACGCTAGTAAGAACAGAGCAGAGCTTTGAGCCCAAGGTCCCCCTAATGCCAAAGCCTGCAATCTAAGGCTTCCTAACAGAGAGAAGGAAAACTCCTTCCTTCCTGGGAACTGGGAGATAGCACAGAGATGACAACTCAAAGAAAATACTCACCTGCAAGGTAAAACACAAGATTCTTGAATAAATAAAGGACTCAAATGATCCCAAATGATCTGATCCTGCTTTTCACTTCCTTTGAATTATTTTATAACTCTGGAAGTTATAAATAATGATAGCAATGCAAATAATTTTTGTCTATAAACATGCACACAAATTGTGTTCCCTCTCAAATAACAAAGTAAGTTTCAAGTCCATATATAAAGTTGTTTCAACATTCCTTTACTCTGTATAAAGGTGTAGTTTTTTTGACTGCACCTCCGGTTACATCATCTTGCCAATTCCCTCATTCTATTAGTGAGTTCATTAAGATCTTTGATGTGTGGATAGAAACCACAATTTTACTTTTTAAAAAAAAATTATCCTCTAACACATGGGAAGAGGTCAGGTTCAGATCTGTGAGTTTCCTGAGGAAGGCCCAGTCTTTGCTCTATGCAACCTGCTGGCAGGAGCCCAGTAGACCTCCCTGGGGCAGGCATGAGGCCAGGCCAGGGTGGGCCCTGTGCTCTGTTTCCTGGCAGGCTTGGCGAGGATAGTGGGAGGCTGGTCAGCTTTTAGAAGGAAGTGTAGCCAGTCCTAAGACAATTCCAGTGAGCAGGGAGGGAATCTGGCAAACTTAAGAGCTGCAGACACTATCTCAGGCTGCCTAGTGGCTGAGAGACCAGACTGGATCACTAGTGTCTGATGGTAAAAAGAAGAAAGAGAAAAAGGGAACAAGTGAACAAGAAAAATAGAGATGAGAGCGAAAAAGAGAAGGAAAGAAGGAAGGAAGGAGGGAAGAAAAGAGGTCAGCCTAACTGGGGAGCGCATAAACACTGGATCCTGAAGAATTAAGATGTAAGTACTTTCTCTGTCCATTTCCTAGTTCTGTGACTTTGGCAAATTACTCAAATTCTCCAAATTTCATTTCTTCCTTTGTTAAATAAAAATGGTACCACAGTACTTAGCTCTCTGGTGGAGGCGTATACATGAACACTGAGGTGACAGACAGAAAGCTCTTGGCACCATCTCTGCCCCCAGCACATGATGTTTTCACTGTCATTGTAGCAGGAGACTGCAGCTTCTGGTGGAGGATGCGGAGAGCAAATGCCTGCAGCTTTGGGGGCAGTGGAGCACTATTTATCACTGTCATTGTTCCTTGACATAAAAAGGCATTGTAACCTTCCCTAGGTGAAATAAAACTCAATCCAAAAAGAAATAAAATTCTCATTAATTTATCAAAGCAAGAAGTAAATGCTTTATGATTCTTAACCACATGAACAAAGGCAGTTCATGAACAAAGAAGACTTCCTTTTAAGAGGACTAAGTTGCCAGCGATGGTGATGCTACTGGCTGGTATTTATTGAGCATTTGCAGCCTGCCAGGCATAGTTCCTAGGGTGTAACATGCCCTGTCCTTTCATTCCTCGTTCGTCACATGCTAAAGGCCACTTCATGAGGCAGTGAGTGTTATCACTCTTGTCTAATTGGGAAGCAAAGTAGAGCTGGGGTTGAAATCCAAGCTAAGTGGATCAACCCCATTGTGTGTGGAAGACCCTGGAGGCCTGATCCCAGATCTCAGGGTGTAAGGGTGTTTCTAGAACAGGGGGGCTGAGGTACCGGCAAGACCGGTGGGTAACGCTATCCTACCAGAAGGAGAGGTGCTTATTCATTCAACAAATGTTTATGGAGTGTCAGGCACTGTTCCGGGCTATGTCAGGCACTGTTCTTGGCTGTCTCAAACAGGCAGAAATCCTCACTCACCTAAGGCAGTTAGGTGCCAAGCATAATAAATAAATATATGTATATAAGTCAAACAGTATGTCAGCTAGGAATAAGTTCCATAGAGAAAATTAAAGATGAGAAAAAGAACAGAGAGAGCCAGGGTGGAGCAGAGGCTGCAAATGTACTTAGGGTGCTCGCAGAAGGCCTCACTCAGGAATTTGTGTAACACCTGAAGGAGGTGAGGTGGTAAGCCACATAGCTATCCGGGAGCGGAACATTCTGGATGGTGAGAACAGGTGCAAAGGCTGCACGGTGAGAGGGCACTTGGCATGCTTGAGGAACAATAGGATGCCGTGTGTGGACCAGAGCGGATGAGGGCGAGCACACCGGGGGCGAAGCTGGAGAGCGTAGGAGGTGCAGATCGGGGGGACTTGCTGTGTGAAGGGACCCGGGAAGGTCCTGAGCAGACCAAGAACAGGTTCTGACTTATGCAAAAACCACCCTGGCCACATCACGGACAACAGTATGCAGTGGGGGGCAGGAGAGAAGCAGGGAGCTCGCTCACTAGCCAGACAGGAGGTGATGGCAGGTTGTGACAGTCTAATCACTGTGAGAAGTGATTAGACTCTAGACACACATGAGGGTAAGGCCAGGGGGATGTGGGTGTCTTCAGAAACCTTGAGACTATCCTATAAGGAATCTTCCAGTGTGGGCCCAGTTCCAATAACCTCCTGGTCAACCCTCTCCTGGAGTCTCCAGGACAACAGAGCACACCAGCCCTGGCAGGTATCAGGGCCCCGCACCGGCACCTCCTCTATCCCACATGGATTCTGGGCCCCTCTCTGAGATGTGGAGAGAGGCTGCCAGTGAGCATTGCAAGCCCCTCCCCTTACCCTCAGCTATTTCTCAGAATTGGGGCAAATGCTACCAGGAACAATGTTCTAGTTTCTACTGTTGCTTTAAAAACCACCCCAAAACTTGTGACGTAAAATGCTAGTTTCTTATGCGCTCAGACTCTAGGTCAGGAACTCTGAGAGGGCACCGTGGGGTGGGTGTCTCTGCCTCATTCTGGGAAAGCCTAGGCTGGTAAGCCTTGATGACTGGGGTGATGAGTGTGTGACCAGGCCTGGCATCACCTGGAGGCGTCTTTGCTCACATTCTGGCTGTTGGTGCCAACTGTTGGCTGGGACCTCAGCAGGCTGGTGGCCAGGACATCTACCCTGGGCTGGGCTCATGCGCTCCCCTTGTGGGGCAGTTCAGGCTTCCTCGGAATCCTGGTGCCTCGTTCCGATGACGCGCATGCCTGTGAGTGCGACCTAGCCCTGCAGCAGCCACCCTGTAAGCAAAAGAGGTGCCAGAAAGCCAGGCCAACACGCTGACCATAGCGAAGCAGAGAGACGGAAAGTGCTGGAAGCATTGAATTAACCTGGCACACTCTCCCTCACACTTCCTGTGCAGTGAAATCACATAAATTTTCCATATTGTTTAAACCTGTCTGACCTGCAATTTTCTGCTATTGACACTAAAGGCAGCATAATCGATACAGCACTCTTGACCTGCCACATCTCTGGGGGCTGCACACTCTGCATCACCAGCAATGACAACCCAAGTCCTACTGCCAGTAAACAGGACAGCCCCAGCCCCAGGCCCTGTGGCCATCCATGCCATAATGTTTCACACCTTCGTCCACAAAAGCAAAAACACTGGTGCTCTGAAATCATTGAGAACTTACACTCAGCAGGAGAGAGTGGTTCTGATGTATGCTAACTTGGTGGTAAACAAAAACAAGAAAATAAAAATGGGAGAACCCCCCTCCCAGAGCGGCCCTATCACTCTGGCTCCTAGAGAATTGCTTGCCTTAAACCGTGTATATGATGCAAATGGTGGTGTTAGTGCCCCAGACACATCCCTCAGACCTTTCAGTGGACTCCAATCAGCATCAGACTGTCAGTCTCTGCATGCCTGTGCCTAGGGCATTTTTCTCAAAACTATAGAAAGCCCCTTTGCTCACATGCAAGGAAGGCCAGAGTGCTAGGAACTACCACCCAGGGAGCGGCCCTGCTGCTCCCACTGCCCTCACCCTTGGGTGGTAATATTCTGAGGTGTATGGCTGATGCTGCTTCCCAGAGCCTCCCCACAGGACCAAGCTCCATCCGCCTGTGGTGGCAGCTGGCAGAAAACGCATGCTTTGTTGGCTGCCTTCCTTTCTGAATCACTTCTCCACTTCCCTACTGGAATTATCTGCCCCTCCCAAATCAATTCCCTCTGCTCAAATCTTTGCTTCAGTATCTCTTTCCGGGTGGCCCAGACAAAGGCTGGGATCACAAGACAAGGGTTGGGGAATGTGAGAAAAGAAATTGACCAAAAATCTCCAAGAGACCATCTACAATCTAGCCCTAGGCGTCTCTCCACTGGGAAGCTCTGGAAGGTGCAAACCGGGGCTTTTGTGAATTGCCCACTGAGAGATGAGCTTATGAAGTTTTCACGGCCCACTGGTTGCTCATGAGTTTCCAGTTGTTGAGTCTTCTGCCTATACAGGGATGAGGTCACCAGTAAGGCCATTCTGATTGGATTCCAAGCCCAGCAGCACCCTTGGGTGGCATTTCATACTGACAGTCTGCTCATGCACTCGGCCCCCATCTCCTCCCTGCAGCTGAGGAAACCTCTAAGCAGTGACCAGCATCGAGAATGGATCCGCTTTTGTTCTTATTCATTCAATATGTTTATTTTCAAGATTGCATTTGTGGAAAGCATTTAAACAGCACCATTTAGAAGAAAACAAAAGTCACCAGATGGAAAAATAGCATAAGAAACACACACACACAACTCCCCAGCAATACAGCAGGGCATCAGGAGTTATTGTTGTCCTGCTGTTGTGATAAGGCAGCTGTGTTGGGAGAGCTGTCTGCTTTTGACAACCTAGAATTTTCAAGAGGGAACTGCACACAGGTCAGCAGAATTCCGTGCTCCAATTCACTTCTTGAGAAAGTTTGACAAACCTCCCTTCTTTCCCCTACAAGGGGCAGAACAACCAATACTAGGATTATCACATATACTGAATTACAAAGCACCAGCAACTTGTTCTTAGAATAATGCCTTCCAGTTGACCCACATCTGATCTGGACAGGTCTTCACTTCAAGAGCCTAAGCAATGCCCTCAGTCAATGGCTGGCTACAAATCCAAGCTGACGTAAAAACAGGGGAGACAGCAGTTGTTTCTGAGGCTGGGACAAACATCACCTCCTGACCCTTGAGGAAGCCAAGAGAACAATTATGTATCCCTCCCCCTACTCTACCATCAAACAGACCACGATTTTGCCTACACTGGGGGTAGCGGGTGGGGTTGACAAACTTCAGTAATATGCCAAGAATAGCAGCAAGGCCACCTTCCATTCACAAACAGGTGCCAGTCATCATCTGCCCCCACCAAGAGCATTTTCCCAGTGGCCAACATGGGGGTGAAAAGACAGCAGTGTGCAAAGATGCTCAAGGCAGGACCAGGGTTCTGCATCCCAGGGTAGCATCTTAACCTTACCTTTTCCTGGACTGATCTTAACCAAACCCCCAGCCTCCACGCATAACCATGTTCTGGATGTCACATGCCCAGAAAAGGAAAACAGGTCCCAGAGAGGCTCAGCAGAGCACTGTGCAAGCTGGCACCCCTGGTGGTGGGAGGCAAGAATGAGCCCCGTAGGCAGATAGTCACTTGCCAAGTGTGTGCCACTCAGTAATTTACTTTGCCTCTTTGACCTTCAGTCTCTTCAGCTATACATAGTAGCTCCTGTCTCCCAGGGTTATCGTGAAGATTAAAGGAATATAAAATGCTAGTGCCTAACACATCACGCACACTCTATAAATGGCAGCTCTGATCACTACTGTGGGAACGTGGCTGAGGTTATAACGCTGAGAGCAAGGATGGGCTAATGACAGCTGTTTCCACGGTTGTCAGTTTTAGGAGCTATTAACTCAATTGTAACTATGGGTCTTAGAACAATGATGGCTGTTAGAGATTCCTACTGGGACTTCACATTAGGGAACTAATCACATTAAGGAAAAGCATCGTGTGCAGGACAGCAGGAGGGCATGAAGAAGGTTACCAGAAGGCCCTACTGCCATTAAGATGGCTTCTCTGGGGAGCAGCCCCTTTTGGCCTAACCAGGGTGCAGGAAGCAAAGGAAAAGGCAAGCTGTGACAGAAAGGACTCGGAGCCCTGGAGCAGCGCCAGCACACACAGGTGTCACTAACCACGAAATCACAGGAAAGAGATTTTACACAGGCTGAGGCTGTCTGAAGAGGAAGTGAGTTGAAGACCACAGGCAGAGGGGTCTCCCTGAGTTCAGCCATGGTGAGTGTGCAGGAGCTGGGCAGTGGGGTGTGCACACACCCAGGTGGACCGATGCCCATACCCCAGACAGAGAGGTTAAGGAAGCTTCTGAAAGTGCAAGGTAAGTGCCCTGGGGACTGGTCCAAAACTTCCCTCCACTGAAACTCATGTTTCTGAAGCATCAGCCTGAATTGTATTCAATAATCCCAAGCCCTTTCCTCTCCACCCCTCTCAGAAAACAGGATGCCTGTGCACAGCCAAAAAGCAGCAACACTGCCTTAGTGAGAATACTCCAGAAGCAGGCGGTGTCTTTGAGGAGAAGAGGCAAAACAGAGATTTGGGGAAGCTGTATCAGAAGAGCTCCCCTCCCTGAGGATATTCTGCTGTGCAGCCTCCAGAGCTGAGAGCAGGCAGAGAAGGGCCTGGGCGCCAGCAAGAGCTCCAGGACGTGGGGAAGGTACCACTTCCAAGTGAACTCCACATGTTTATTAATTTATCTTGCTTAAATAAATAACTAAAAACATTAATTTTGCCTTTATTTATTCCAGAAATAACAACTTCACTTCTCTCCCACTCAAACCTTTTCCTCCATCCCCCACGCACACACCATCCAGAGCAAATGCCACATCTTGGTTGATAATGTGGTGCTGGCTCCTGCCCAGACATGGTGGACCCAACCAGAACAAGGCTGCCTCTGGGATCCGTTTACCACGTGGATCGTGACCAGGCCACTGTGATTAGTTTTCAGTCCATCTCATGAGTCCCTTGCCAGGTCAGAGCAAAAGATGTCCCTTAATAAGAAAATCTTTTGCCATAGCCCCATGTAAATATTTTATATACTGGAAAACAGAGACTGTAGTAAAAGGTCTATTTCTCCACTCCTCAGAAGCAAACCACACCTTTTATGAACAGCTTGTTATTACTTATTTACTGTCTCCATTCCCCCACCTGACATGACCCTCCCAGTCACGGGAAGTGCTGTCAGGCAGCCAGAAAGGACCAGGGCAAGCTTGGCTCACACTTACCAGCTGTAGGTCTCTTTCCTAAATTTGGAGAGTGAGGAGAATGGTCCCCATCTCATGCTGATGTTATGAGGATTAAAGGAGGTAATTCATTTCATTTAAGTTCTACAGCTAAGCAGCCAAGTCAGAGAAGATTCCAGAAGGCAACCTCCTTGCCACGTCACAACCAAACCACAGTCAGATGGATGAATGAAGGGAGCTGAGTAGCATTACTGAGCCCCAACTCTGCTGCAGGGGCCCTAAGGGTGAGGAGGGATGCAGCAGGAGGGACCCCGTGGTGCGCTAAGACACAGACAAGAGTGGGAGCAGCACGGTAGCAGAATGAGAGTCTTCCTCAAATCCACATTCCCCTTCCTCCTCACTAACAAAACCTTGGTAGGAAGGAAGGGAGTTCCATGTGCCCAGATGAAAAACTACATCCCCGGCCTACCTTGAAGATAAGGAGGGCTGCAAACTAAAGTCTGGCTAATGGTATATAGGCATAAGCTATGGAATAAGATACTTGGAGAAGCTGATTCATCTGGGAGGCCCCTTTGCATCTCCTCCTTCCTTCTTGCAAACTGAAACTCAGACATGATGACAGAAGCTGCAGAGTCCATCTTGGAACCAAGAGGCAACCCTCAAGGTGAGAATGCAGAAAGGTAAAAGGTGCCCGAGATGATGGTGTTCACCTGTGGATTTATTTTATGTAAGAGAAAAATAAGGCCCTGTCACTTATTTTTTCAGGCCCCTGTTACCAGGAAAGTGTGGCAGGCAGCCTCCAAGGTGGTTCCCAATGGCACTCACCTACTAGGACTAATGCTCTGGTGTAGTCCTTTCACTATACAAGAAATGTCAGAAGTGACCTGTGTAACCAACAGGATGTTGAGGAAAAGATCCTGTGTGATTTCTGAGGCTAGGTTATAAAACATTTGGTGGGTCTGCCTCACTGTCTCTTGGATCACTCCCTCTGGGGGAAGCCACCTGCCATGTTGCGAGGACATTGAAGCAGTCCTATGGAAAATCCACGTGGCAAAGAGTTAAGGCCTCCAGCCAATAGCCAGCGCCAGCTTGCCAGCCACACAGTGAAGTCTTAGAAAGCCTCTAAGCTCATGAAACCTTTGGATGGTTGAAACCATACTGGGAACCTCAAGTCAGAACCCCCAGGTAAGCTACCCCCATAAAAACTGTAAAATATTATAAATCCTCATTGTTTTAAGACATTAAAGTTATTACACAGCCATAAAAAACTAATACATAGTCACGCCCAATTCCTAACTGATACAGACCCTAAAGTGTCAATGTGTCATGACCACATGTGACCCCTGGAAGATCCACACTCTCCAACCGGCCAAACTGCCTCTGCCACCCTCAGAGCCTTCTCGCCTCCTCCGGCTGCTTCCCCCTGGGCCCAGGGGAAACACTCGCACCCTTCTGCAGACGAGGGCAGACACTGGCACTGGCTGGAATCAAAGAAGTGAGTCCACTCCATCCACTTAAGGAGCCATCTCTGCCAGCTCTTTCTCCCTCAACTTGCCCTGTGTGGGGGTTCTCCCTGTACCCCACCTCTGCTTCTAGGCACCCACAGCCCCACCATCTGGTGTAAAGTGGGCCTACCAGTGTTTGGGCCATTGAAAGTGCGTTGTCCTTGTGAGTCAGCTGGGTGCTGAGCCAAGTTTGGGGAACAGGGAGGAGCCCTCACAGCCAACTGCCTCTGCTGGGCAGTCCTCACTGGCCTCACCCAGGTGACAACGAGGCTTTCTCATTAAAACTGGCTCCCTTGGAAGGCCTGGAACCAGCGAAATTTTGCTGAAAAGAATAAAACTCCTCAGGGCTCTTCCTGGTGTTTCTATTCCAATTTGTTCTCCCTAAAGCTGTGGAAATTGTTTCCAATCTGAGGGATTGGAAAATGTGCTCACATAATGCTTGAAAACTCTGCCTTTGAGAGGGGGACTTTTGAAGGTGAAAACTAAGAATGTGCGGCTGCTGCTGCTTTTCTGATTCTGTAATGGGCTTTCTCCTCTCCAAGAAGAGGCTCTTTTCTCATTTCCATCTGGGCAGAGACAGAAGGTCCTCAGGATGGAGGTAAAAATAAATAGATAAAAATATTTGTATCAGAATGTTTATTGTAGCCCAATTCATAATTGCCAGGTCATGGAAGAAGCCCAAGTGCCCATCAATCCACAAATGGATCAACAAACTGTGGTATATGTACACCATAGAATACTATGCAGCCATAAAGAAAGATGGAAACTTTACGTCCTTCATGTTCACATGGATGGAGCTGGAAAGTGTTGTTCTTAGCAAAGTGTCACAGGAATGGAAGAAAAAGTATCCAATGTACACAGCCCTATTATGAAATTAATTTATAGCTTTCATATGAAATCTATAACCTAATAACAGCCTAAGAATATGGGGAGGAGGGAGGGAGAGGGGTAGGGAGAATGGGTGGAGGGAGGGGGATTGGAGGGATCACTTCTATGGTTTATCTTACAAGGGTACAAGTGACTCTTTCTAAGAGTAGAATATGAACGTCTTAACACAATAACTAAGAAAATAACATGAAGGCTATGTTAACCAGTTTGATGAAAATATTTCAAATTGTATGTGAAAACACCACACTGGACCCCAGAATTGCATTAATGTACATAGTCATCATTTAATAAAAATAAATAAATAAAACTCAAACAGTAAAAAAATAAAAAAATAAGTAAATAAAGATGAGCACCTCATAGGGGGAGAAGAGAACATCGTTTAATATTTTGAATACACAGTATATTAACTTGGGTTCTCTAAAGAAAGAGAACCAATAGGAGATGAGATAGACAGATGAGTAGATAAGGAATTGGCTCATGTAATTATGGAGGCTGAGCCGTCCCACCGTGTGCAGTCCACAAGCTGGAGACCCAGGAAAGTCAGTTGTACATGGCTTTGGTTTGAGTTTGAAGCCCTGAGAACCAGCAGTACTAATGGTGTAAGTCCCAGTCCAAGGGTGGGAGCCAGTGTCTCAGCTCAGCAGTCAGGCAGAGAGAGGGAGAGAAGTCACCCTTCCTCCACCATCTGTTCCATCCAGGTCCGCAGCAGGTTGGATGAGGCCCATCCACGTGGCGAAGGGAGACCTGCTTTATTTCGTCCACTAATTCAAATGGCAATCTCCTCTGGAAACACTGCCACAGACACACCCAGAAATGATATTTAACCACCTATCTGGGCATCCTATGGCCTGTTCAAATTGACACATAAAATACATAAGTAAATAAATAAAAGCGTGTTTACAGAGCACACGCCACAGTCCCTGCCTCTGTGATGCTCTGGGAACAACGACCTCTGTGTACATTCCCAGCTGTTTCCCCTTCCTTTTTTCAATACTTTCCTGCCTAGAACGGTCCTTTCTCACCTCATATCTGCCTGAGTCCCACTTATATGCTATGATGCAGCTGAAGCAATCTCTCAGGATGTGTTCGGAGCCACTTCTGGGTGCTGCCATAACACCCCAGGCTCTTGCTCACCCTACATAGCTCCCATAGCACTCTGTGCATGGGCCATCACCCTGACATCACTGATTCTTTATGTATCTACCACCCCTCTCTGTTACTCAGAGCACTTCCTGAGCTTCACTTCTGTGTTCCCAACCCCATCATCTAGATTCTACAACAATGTCTAGCAAATATTAAATAGGAGATGCTCCATAAATGTATGCCGGTGAGCAAATGGTTGATTGAGTGAATGTCTGTGCAGTCTGCCCCGTGCAGTAGAGTACTATCTATCCACTACATGTTATTTCTTCAAACTATCAGCACGGCCCCTAAGTGGTATTTGGGGACTGCTCCTTGGGCTTACAGTCGCCTACTCTTCAAGTTGGCCCCTAAACCCACCATACTCAGGAGCAAGAATCCCATATCACTTCATTTTTCTAACTCAAAATAATCTAGCTTTGACGACTCTCCAAAGTGGTGAGAAATTCCATCTCAGTCACATTTGGGGGTGTCAAAGTATAATTTTCAAGATGCCAAAAATGTAACTTTCATATAAATATATAAGGAGCATGTGTCCAAAGATTTGCATAATTCATTAATAAGGGAAGGCAAGAGGAAAAAGCTGGCTAAAAAGATGACACAAGAAAATGATAGAGAGAGAGTTAGTGGTAAAAAGAGAACAGGGGATCAAGAATGCTAAATCAGATACAAAACTAATTAATGTCCTGCAAAGAATTAAAACCATCATTCTCGGGGTTACCTTCTCTACTAAATAGAAATATTTGCATTTCAGTTGGGTAGAAATCATTCACCTCCTTTTAGTTTTCTATAAATTGGGGGCCTTAATGATCATAAATAGAAAGCTCAACAAAGTTACCTTTCCCTAGAGGTAAACGTTATTCTGGAAACAATTCTAAACTAAAAAGGTTTAATGGGGAAGAGGAAAGCAGAGCTCAGGGATTTCGGCATCCAAGACAAATGTGAAAATGGGACTAGATTCAGGCACCATGTGCGTATGTGGCAGGGGAGCGTGTTCACAGCAGGGTGACCTGGAAAAGACAGGACAGTGAGAGAGATCGTACCAGTGACTTTAGAGCCAGCACGTATACCGAAAAGAGAAGCAGCAGAAGAGCTGGTGTTTCCAGACAGTGATTTCATGAAAAGACTAACAAGTTACACAGGGCAAATACCCCAAATGGGATCAATAAAATAAGAGGTCTGTTGGGAGTTTAGGATGGCTTCCTAGATTCCACTCCCCAAGCCCCTGGGGTGCTGAGAGAGAACTATCTGCACAGAGAAAACTCTAAATGTGAAACAAAACAAAGTTTCTCCTCCTGACCCCTCACCTGGCTCCCCCAAGCCTGAAAGGCAGGCCCTACAGAAGAGACTCAGACTCAGGCAGGTGGCCCTGACTCACCTGCTCCCGTGGCAGAGAAGCCGGCCGGGCACTAAGTGGCCACACAAACGTGGGAAGTGCCAGAGAAATCGGGTGACAAGAACTGCACTGCACCGATGGGAAGTGTTTATAGCTGTTCTGAATCTCACTCACTTAATGCTACTTTCACATATTTCATTGCAGAAATATTAATGTGTTTAATAACAGGGTACTTCTCCTGGCCTTAGGTTGCCTTTCTAACTGTCCCCCAAATTCTGGGTTTTCTTAAACCATCTGACCCCAAAACTTTTAAGTTTTAGGTTGTGGTCCCATACTACATGCAGAGATGACCGGCACAAACATTGTGGTAACTAATCTGATTTTTTATTTCCCTATGATTGAATATTTAGAAAGTTGTTTTCAAATTTAAAAAAAAGAGAGAGAGATCTGCAAGGATTATTTCCCTATGATAAATTCCTAACCATGGAACTATGTTTTAAGGCTCTTAAAACGTGTTGCCAAATTACTTTCCAGAATTGTTGGCCAATATTTAAGAAAGGCTATCTCAGCCCAACTCACTCACAATAAGCATTACTATTATAACAGTATTTTTTATTTCTAGAAAACCAGCGCTTGTACCTGATTAAGAATTCAAGTGCTACAAAAATGTATACGCTCTGGCTGCCAACTTCCAGTTCCTTTTCCCAAAGGTAGGGAGGGGGAGACAGAGGAAGTTCACCCCATTCCACATGTTCCCCTCAACTCTCTCTGGGCCTTTGCAGCTGCCTCCACTAACATGCTCCAATCCTTCGCCTTCAGAGGCCAAGTGAGGATAATGACTTCACTGTATTCCCCTCCTCTCCTCTTGGCCTTCTCGCTGATGTTTAATTTCCGGGCATTATTAAACTTTACTGTTGAAAAGGCAGTTAAAAACTTCCCTTCTACTATTAATACACATTTTCTTATTCTAGCAGGAATGAAAAACTCCTCTGGGTTTAATATCCTCTGGGTGTTAATCCCCTAATTCTGGCTGACAAATGAGACTAAAAGAAGATCAAATTCTGCAAACCCCATGAAAACTCTGACTACTAGCATAACCAGCGAGATTTTACCCAGACCAAATAACTACAGGTAATATTGGAGAAGACACCTAGAGAAGTCCCCTCTGGCTCTAACAAAGTCTGTGCCTCTAAAGTCCTGACCCCAGGAATGATTCCCTAGCTCCATTCTAGACCAGATCTCTTGGGGTGGGGTACAGGGAAGAGATCCACTGCCATATTGGTGCCCATGAGTCCTACATGGCTAGAATGAGGGTGAACAGATCCCCATGGGTGGAAGCCATGGGTGGGGGTGAAGGTGTCTGAATAGGCCTGGATAAGAGTTGTCTACCATGACAGCCATTGGCTCTGTCCACCAGGATCTTAGTTGGTCACACAATTAAGTTTATGAACTCATCCTAGAAAAATTGCTACATACCTCATTGCTGAATATCACTAAGGTTACCAGATGTACATTTGTACCCGTACAGGTCTACAGAAGTACATCGAAGGTGGCTGGAGAGATATTCAGCTATGAGGTAAGTAGCACTTTTTCTAGGATGAGTTTGCGAACTTAATTGTTAGACCTTCTATGCCAACAGCTCTGATGGCCATTCCAGAGAAAGAGTTCCAGAATTGCTTTGAAGGGTGGACGGGGTGCTGGCCTCAGTGCCTAGTTTCCCAAGGGTAATTTGACGGTGACATAGTGATATTCAGCCACGAGGTATGTAGCACTTTTTTTAATTGTCACATAACTGGGATTTGACTGTACAAAGTAAGATTTTATTGCTAAGCTAACAATGTTTTTTTAAGTGCTTTCACCTGTATTCTCAATTTGTAGCCAAACTCTCATTTGACAACACTTTCTTATGTTTCTCAGCATAATCGCTCTTGGCCTGCGTGCCTGTGTGTGCAGACTAATTTGAATCATCAGATAATGCAATATTTTAATGGGTATAAGGTAGGCTGTCCTAAGATGTATCCATAAATGTGCATGTTTTATGAAAGTTAATGATAACCAATGATATGAGCTTCAGCTTATAGCCACATCTCTTTCCAATGCTTTCTAGATTTTTTTTCCTTGCAAATTATTTTGCGCACTTGTTTTATAACTCCACTCAAAGTTGTCTCATAGTCTGAGAAACGTTTATGTGGCACAAGCATACTATCAGACATTTCCATAGTGGAGTTGGGGTTTTCCTTTGGGCAAATAATTTGCAAATTGTAGCTACAGGATGTTTCTGGGCAGTTCATACCCTTCTTAATTAGAGCCAGGAGTGAAAAAACTAAATAAGGGTGTTAGCCCCAGGATGTGGACCCAGGTAAAGGGCCTAAAATATGGACTGAGGCTGCCTTGAAATGAACTGAAATTATCTGACCAGAAAACCAAGTAGGAGAAGACTAAGACTGTTAATGCTGTGTCCCGGAGCAGAGGACAGGCTCAGTCCACCCGGACATTCCAGCCCAGACTGTAGCCACGCTGCTGCTGACAGATTCCTGAGCCATGGGAATAAAAGAGGACCTCCTCCAGTCCCCACCCTGCAACTGTTTCTGCAAGGACAGCCAGGGGGGCCCAGTTCCCATTGCTACCTCCCACTGATGCTGCACAGCAGAGTCTCTCTACGGGAACACAATGAGACAGCTGCTCCTTTATGAAAGTTCTAGGGCCTACCACTTCTACCCCCAACCAAATATAGACATTCCCTGTCTGTGGCTGGATCTAGACTGGACCCCTGGGCTGTTTCATGGAGGTATTTAAATGAAGCCAATAAACAAGCTGCTTTCACAAGGTCAAAGAACACACTGGGCTCACACAGAGACCCAGACACCTCCTAATAAAATCAGCATGGACCATGGCACAGACCTGTTCATTTTAATTCCTGATCCGCTACCAACTGTGAGACCTTAGGCAAATTGCTTAACTTCTCTGAGGGTCCCATTTCTCCATCTGTAAAATGTCGATAACACCAAATGGGAATGTGGTAGGCATACTGAATGAACGCACAAAAGGAAACTATTGTGAAAACACCAAGAACGATTATCAGTCTGGCAATATGTTGATGCTAGCCGTGAACAGTGTGTATTACTTTCTAAAAATAAAAAAATAAAAAGGCTGCTAAGAAAATTTTATGAAAATTCATCTTTCTCCTTGTGTAATTTTCATAAAGACTCTGGAAGTGTTAGCATGTAAACAATGCCAGATATTCACTCCCTTTATAAATATCTATAATGGAAATCAGCTTTACAAAACAGAACAAACCCAAGTAAATTATAGGCACGTGATTAATTACGGACTTTTTGTCTCAACAAAAACTTATGTAAATGTGAATTAGGAATGTAAAGAGCATTCTTGAACTTTCTGATCCATTTCTTCGAGCTTAATTCCCAAAACTCTAAGAACCATGTAACTGTTTCCACTCTCTGAGCTGAATTCAACTGAAGAGAGAGAGCAGAGAATGAACGGAAACCCAAGCCTTGGGGATGCCCATGCTTAAGAAACCAAGGGAAGAGGGCTCAAAGTCATGGGTCAAAGAAATAAAAAGTAAAACTACTAGAACAGCTCAAATTACAAGGATTAAAAACACCAAATATTGGTGAAGACGTGAAACAATGAGAGCTCTCAGACATTGCTGGTCAGAGTATAAAATGGTACAAGAGTTTTGGAAAGATTAGTTTCTGATACACTTGGACATGCACCTGCCCTATGACTCAGCACTTATCCCTCTAGGTATTTACCTAAGGGACACGAGAATGTGTATCCATAGAAAGACTTGTGCAGGTGTATTTATAGCAGCTTGAGTCATAATTGTCAACGGGAAGCAACTCAGATCTGGGGAAATCAATAAACAAACTATGCTACATTTATAAAATGGAATACTCAGCAATAAAGAAAAATCTGCTGATGCATAGTGGATTAATCTCATAGACATTATACTGAGCAAAAGAAGCTGAGTATGAAACAATATATATTATATGAGTCTGTGTATAAGAAGTCCTGCAAAAGACACAACCATCTGCCTTGAAAAGACTTCAGAAAAGTGGTTCGGGAAGGAATTGACTAAGAAGGTAACTTTCCAGGTGATAGAAATGTTTTATGTCTTAGTAGGAGTGAGAGTGTGTGTTCATTCTAAGTCCTCGTGTTCTCATTTCATTCAGTGAAATATAATAAAATCCTATAATCCTGTAGGATGACTACAGTTAACAATAACACATAGTTTAAAGTAGCTAGAAGGAAAATATTGAATGTTCCCCATACAAAGAAATGGTCAATGTTTGAGATGATGGATATGAACCATGCTGATCAGACCATCCACAACAACGTTGCATTATGTTTCACTGAACAAAATGAGAATCTATGAAATCACAGTGCTATAAATACATACATGCACACACATACATACTAAAAGAGAAGAAAAAGCTCTTCCTTAAAGAAAAATATCAAAGGTGCAAAAAAAATGTATACACATTTTTAAAAAGAAAAAAAACTTTATAATTGTAATATGGAAGGCATGTTTGACTTCTGCAATTATGAGAGATATAACATACAAGATAACAAATTTTATTGGTATACATTGAGTATTACATTTTGAATACAGGTTTTCCTTTCTTTCTTTCTTTTTTTTTTTTTTTTGAGATAGAGTCTCAAGCTGTTGCCCTGGGTAGAGTGCCGTAGCATCGTAGCTCACGGCAACCTCCAGCTCTTGGGTTCTAGCGATCCTCTTGCCCCAGATTTTCTATTTTTAGTAGAGACAGGGTCTTGCTCTTGCTCAGGCTAATCTCAAACTTGTGAGCTCAAGCAATCCACCAACCTCGGCCTCCCAGAGTGCTAGGATTACAGTGAGCCACTGTGACCGGCCAGTTTTTCCTTTCTTATAATGTGTATACTTTTTTTGCATCCTCTGCATAGAAGGAATGATGGAACTAGAACATCATCAGTAGATGCTGAAACTAGTTTGACAGGGTGAAAGTATAATGCAACACAGAACATTTACAGAGTCTCAAAGTATTTCCCCATGAATTTCATATTACTTACAAGGGGGAAAATGGTTACATGGTAGAGAAATTTGGTAGACACGACCTGTTCCAGTTACTATATCTACTGGGTTTCCCTGAAAATAAGACACCATCTTATATTTATTTTTTCTCTAGAAACACACTAGGGCTTATTTTCAGGGGATGTCTTACTGTCTGCCCCATAATGCATGGCCTGGCTATGCAGATACACTGCATAGTCATGCCCATCACTAGGTCTTATTATCGTGGTAGGGCTTATATTTAACAAATGCATAGAAATCTTGCTAGGGCTTATTTTGGGGGTATTTTCGGGGAAACACAGTATATAATCAATTACCCCCAATTCTTGGCACCGTTACACAACTATTCATTATGCTCATGGATTCTATAGGTCAAGAATTTGGATGAGGAACATCAAGGACGGCTACTCTGCTCCGTGATGTCAGGGGCCTTAGTCAAAAAACTCAAAAGATAAAAGCTGGAATCACCTGGAGGCTCTTTACTCGCTCATCTGCAGTTAATTTCCTCTGTGGCTAAGGGCCTAAGTTCTCTTGAGGTGAGTTTGGGCTTCCTGACAGCATGGTACCTGCCCGGATTCACCACTGTACAGTTATTATTCTCCACTCTCTAATGAAGAAGTAACTTACAGGCAGATAGTCTGAGATTATGTGAATGTCCTATGTCTTGGTCATGCTTTTGTCGACTAATGTTAGCTCCACTGATGATTTTTTGCCTGCAGCAGTTACATTACGGTATTGTTCCAAATGGTTTTTTAAAAAGCTAATTTACTACACGGTCATTTACATTTCTTCAAAAGATCCAAACTCCAATCATTCTTAAAAGCTCAGAATCCATTAATTTGACTCACACGCTTGGCCTCTGAAAAGCCCCTTGCTTTTCTAGCTCGCAAATCTTTGCTAATCAGATATATTTTTAAAAAGATATTTCACTCTCGTTCTAATTGCATGCCTCTGACTACAGAATGAGCTTGAGCATCTTTTCCTGTTTGGATCAGTTGTATTTCCTTTCATGATAACTGGTTGTTCTTATTTGTCTACTCCATATTTTCTTAGGGGAATTATTTAACATATTAAGAAAAATAACCCTTTACCAGTTTTGAGTTCGCCTTTTTTATTTTTTCCTTTTTTTTATTTTTTAGAGACAAGGTGTCAGCCTATAGCTCAGGTTGCTGGTCAGCAGTGCTATCATAGTTTACTGTAATTTTTTGGTTACATGAATTGCTTTTGTACAATTTGAGTCAAAGTTAAAAGTGTGCCCCTCACTCGGGCAGTGTGCTTTGCCTGCATTAGATATAAATTTACCCCTTCACTTTTGCCCGCTCCCTCTTGCTTGCTTTCTGTTGCGTTTTACTACCAAATATGCACGTGGGAATTGACGGACTAGTTCCAATTTAATAGTTCATGTGGTGTTTGTTTTTGCATTCTTTTGAAACTTCTCTTAGAAGAATGGTCTCCAGTTCCATCCAGGTTGTTACAAAAGGTAGTATTTCACATTTTTATGGCTGAGTAGTAACTTTGAACTCTTAGACATAAGAAATCCACCTGCTTCAGTCTCCCCAGTAGCTGGGATTACAGGTGTGCACCACCACAATTGGCTGTGTGTAAAAATAGGTTCTCACTATGTTGCCCAGACTGGTTTTGAACTCCTGGCCTACAGTGATCCTCCCACCTCAGCCTCCCAAAGTGTCAGGATTATGAGCATGAGTCATCATGCCCAATCCTTTTTTAAAAATTTTTGATTGTGCAGTCTTTTTTTTTTTTTTTTTTGCAGTTTTTGATGGGGCCAGTTTGAACCCACCACCTATAGTATATAGGACTAGCACCCTACCCTTTTGAGCCACAGGTGCCACCCAGTCTTTTTTGGTTATTTCTAAGTGGAAAAAAGTATGGAGATTCTTCAAAAAACAAAAAGTAGACCAACCATTTGATCCAGCAAATCTTATTATTGGGTATCTATCCAAAGGAAAAGAAAATGTTATCAAAAAGACACCAACACTCAAATGTTTATTGCCACACAATCCACAATTGCAAAGATGTCCATTCAACCCAAGTACCCATCAATCTATTCATGAATTGATGGGCACTTGGGTTGTACTGAGTACTGAGTAGTACTCCATGGTACTCAGCCATAAACAAAGATGAATTAATACCTTTTGCAACAATCTGGATGTAATTAGAGACCATTCTTTTAGTGAAGTATCTCAAGAATGGAAGAAACCACCAGCACAGGTATTCACTATTAAATGGAATCCATGACCACACCCCAGTTTACAGAGGAAAGTACAACTCAGTGGAAGTCAACCAGGGAGAGGGAAGAAGAGAGAGGCAAAGCCCTACCTAATGCATATAATGAATCCTATTTAGGTGATGGGCACACTGATAGCTGGGGCGTGAGCATAACAAAAGCAATCCATGTACTCTAATACATTTATACCTCCTTAATATTTAAAAATGTTAAAAAGCAAAACAATATAACAATTTGTGTGTGCATGATTTCCTAGAAGAGCCATTCTATCGTTAGTTAAATCTCTGATTTTTTATATACTACTTTTATGATTTTTTTATGTGTATATATTTGAATCATTTAAAAGTTATTTTAGTATAAGGAGCTAGAGATCCATCTTCTTTTTTTATATGATGACCCACCTGTCTCAACACCATTAAATTAAGTGTCCACATTTCCCCTAAATTCCCATATGTAGTTGGTTTGACTTTCTATCTGTATTATTGATGTAAGCATGCATTTGTACCATGCTGTTTTATTACCGTAGCTTTGTAAGATGTTTCAATATCTGGTAGGACTAGTCCTTCTTCATTACTCATTTTTTTCCTTCACCATTCACTCCAAGAATATGCTTGCTTGCTTTCCCATGTGAACTTTAGGTGCAGTTTACATCCTTAAAAATTTCTGGCTTCATTTAGAAAGACTTGACTTCTTTCTGATATGGAGTCTTCCCAAATAGGGAAGCTCAAACATTCATCTTTCCATTGTTTAGCTTCTTTTGTGTCCCCCTTCTTTTCTGCATCTTAAAATCACATGAACTGACCACTGTCCAGTCTGGACCTGTCCCTGTTTCCTGCCACTTTTGGACATATTTTCTCAGTAATGCAACATGGATGTGGAGTCTTAGGATCAGTAGTAGCATTTCATAAAAATGTAGCAACCTGCTCTTGTTCCTGTGCTTTTTTCTTATCTGATATCCTGGACATACTCAAGTTTAAGGTAAGAAAACAAGACTCTGGTGATGATAAGAAACTTAATATCATTCCTCAGAGTGCCAAGGCGGTCAGCAGACTCAGATTTATTTGGGGATGCAGGATGTTTTTATCTGTTTAACCACTATTGCAAATGAATTCTTTTCTCCCATCATATATTCTACAGGTACTGCTGTTTATATGTAGTTAAATAGGTTCATTGGTTCTCTAAACTTATATCACCTAATGTGAGGAAGAGGATTTTCTTTCTCTACTACATCAATTACCAACCCCAAATGGTAGGAAATGACTCTGAGGCTTCATACCAAAAGCAGCTTCAGGCAGTTCTCTTCTTCTTCTTGATAGAAGGAAGTAGAACATTCAGCAAACTGGCTTTTGGGTTGTGTATATAACTATTCAAGAAGTCAATTTTTCTTTAAAAATGGCTTCAGCTTATACTAACTATATCCGCCTCAGTTATTACAAGCAAGGAGATAGTGAGAAAGAAGGAGAAACTGAGGAGTGAAATATGGAAAGATTTTGCAGTGCTGGTCAAAGGTCATAACCACACATCTACTTGGGGTGTGGGCTCTGCAGCCTTTAAAAAAGAGTATTTTTAACAGGTGACTACACATAGCTACCACAAGTTTTCACAGTCTAATTCAGAGATTACAAACTCATATGCCTAAAGGGGCCAGGCAGGTGAAGTGAAGCCCTTGGGTGGAGGGGGGTGGGGGCGGCAGTTAATAGAACAGGGAAAGGTGAGGACTGGGAAGCACTAGATACCTCATGCCTCTCAGCACCAGCCACTTCCTTCCACGTGGGAATGAAAATTCATGTTATTGTGTCTTCAGTTCAAGTTTTTTAAGAGACAGAAATCCAGGTTTAATATATGAAAGGTCCCAGTTTTTAAGTCCTGGCTCAAATTTTTAGAAACAAAAACCACTGGGCAAGTCAGATGTCATTCAGGCCCTCGGGTCAATCAGCCTGAGGCCCTCCCTGCTCCAACCCCACCCCTAGGTACCTCCCTGTGGCTTGGCAGACCCCAGCAAGTCCACGGCAGTTGAAAAGCGTGCTCTTTTACAGCACCCAGCACAGGCCACGTAGAATCCATCCAAGGCCCACTTTAGACTCCAGACCAGCAGTGCTCAACCTGTGGGTCGCAACCCCTTTTTAACAATGAAAATACATTGTGGCATTAGGAAGGTTGAGAACCGCTGCTCTAGACTGTGTGTTACCACCCCAGTTGATGGGATGATTAATAGTCTGCTTTCCATTAGAGATAGAAGTGGAAAATTAACTTTCTTTAATTGTGGACATGACCAGCTCTAGGAAACCACTGATTTCATAATGGCTTCCCACCAGGGAGGCAGCCGTTGGGCACTTGTCCATGGCAGACTGCACACAGGGCACTGAGTTGGTTCCCTAAAAGAACAGCATCTGGGGGCTGCTTCCTAGACACCGCGGGGCAAGGCAGTGCTCCCTTCCACACCGAGTATGCATATATGGATCCTTCATCAGCACCACGTCTGCTCAAAGAATCTGCTAAAGCTAGTATGCTTTCAATTCATAAAATTAACTCTCCCTTCAACAGCAGCATTTTTTAAAAAAGAGATCTATTGGTCTACAACACCTATACCGTGATTTGCAATTTCCAGAGTGTCACTTGTCCTCCTCTTATTCAAACTTAAAACAACCACATGAGTGAGACGTTTTGCTAATCCTTATTTTACAGGTGAGAAAGCTGAGATCACAAAAGTTCAATGGCCTTTCCAAGGTCCCCTAGCTGAAAGGCAGAGCCATCTGTGACCTGAGGGGGCCACTCATGTTAGAGCTGGCTATGGGTTTGGGGGATGACCATTTAACAGGGTGACTGCTGCTGTCAGGATAGAACTGGGAAGAAATAAAATAAGTTCATCTGCTTCTCTTCATGTAGCTTAAAAAAATCACTGTCCATCTTAAAGTGGCTGGTAAAGTCACCTGCAGAGCAAGACAGTGCCACTGCTTTGTGTGAACATCCACCTACATCATCTGTAGGAGGAAAGAGACAAATGGTGCAATGTCTGCCAAACCTCAGGAAAAAGCAGAAATAAATCCACAAGATCATAGAAGTGAAGCAGAGACAGAACTGTGAAAGCGATCTTGCTAGGTTCCCTTGAACTATGAGTTCTTTAAGGAAAAGTTGGGCTGGATAGTGTCTGGTTAGAGGAAAAAGATACCTAGATCTTTTGTTTGTATATTTATCTTAAATGGTTCCTCTACTCGTTAAGAATTATGTTTGGTAATATTTATACTGTTTTATACACAGTGAAACTTTGTGGGATTTTTTTCCCTCTTAACAAAGAAGAATCTATTTTTACAGAGCTAGAATATTGTGAGGCTAATTTTGTTATCTCAAAAAAGCAGCCTCTGCAGGGGAGCCAAGTGAGCCTCTTTCGCCACCTAGTGGACACTGCTAAATGGGAACCAGCAGAGAAGGGTCTTGGTGGGCACTTAGAGGCCCCAGTCACATCACCCCCCAAACCAACAGGGACAGTCATAGAAAGGCCAGAGAAGTCTCGGCAGGCCAACTCACAATTGCCTATCACTTGTGATCAGAAGCACCTCTCATTTAAAAGATCTTCAAAAATTGCTTTTAGCGCTTACACCTGGACTAAAGCTTCACAAACAGAGCCATCCTGTCACTTGACCTGTACTTGCGTCCTTAACCTCTTCTGCTCACCAACATCATTTTTATATTTCTATCTTAACCACAGTGTAACTTTGCTGACTTCAATATTCACGTCCAGAATATGGACCATCTGAGTGAACCTGAAACACTGGATTTTTCCGGCCTTTGGACTTGGCCTCCACCTGGGCCATATTTCCACACTTCCCCAGCCTGTCATTGAGGCCTGTCATTCCTGCCTCCAAAATATGTTTCATCCTTTCCTCCTACTACCCTGTCCCCATTCTGGCCTTTATCCCCTGAATCTTGGATTCATTCATTTATGCAACACATTTTGACAGGGAACCAACTGCTGATATTTGCAGCCATAGCACTGGATGTGGGGTAAAGAGATGAGGCCCGCAGCGCCTGCAGAGCCCAGGCAGGGCATATTTACAGGAGGCTTCACAAGCAGTTCTGGTGGAGGAGGGGAAGCTTCCTCGCTGGCTAGAGCAGCATGAACTCTTTGCAGTTTAATCCGTCATGCCTCCTCTGCAACCTGACTTTTCTCCTTCATTCCTGACTCAGATGCCTTCAAAGTTCTCTCCTGCATCTGCTCACTCATCCACAGCATCTGTGCTCAGAGAGACAGACTTGGTGGGTTTTGTTCCTGGCCCTAAGGAGCTCAGCATGAAGCAGACAGACAGCAGATCACGAGTGTGGAAGAGCAGCCCGAGGCTTGGACAACAGGTGCTCTGGGGGCCCAGAGAAGGTGAGACTAATTCTGTTGGACAGCAGGGAGAGGCTGGCCGAGGGGCTTTCCAAGAGAAGGTGACATTCACACCCCGGACCCTGAAAGAAGAGTAGGGCTTTCCCAGCATGAGGAAGAGGCAGGTGAGGTAGAGGGTATCTTGGGAGGAGGGAGCTTCAATTGCAAGGGCACAGAGGGATGGGGGGATCAGGGGTCAGGGATGGTGGTCCTACCCAGCTGGAGGGGAGGTGCCTGGCTAGTGTGATGATGACCTAGATGCCGACCCCATCCCCGGATATGATGGCCATATGTTCATTCTCATCATGTGGATTCATCATCCCTGAGTTTTCCTGAGGCAATAAGTGCTAATAATAAGGATTCGAATGAATGAGATCCCATGTAGCCACTTTGATTCTCATCAAAGTGTACTGACACTGTACTGATACAGCTAGGCTAGCCTGGGGCCCAGCAGGCATCACTGCCCAGGCTCTGCAAGCAAGGCTCACATCCACCGAACTGTTCTAAGTCATGGAATTGAGGCACTGATTCCTCAGCTGCAGGAATGTGGGTGGCTGATATGTCTGAGGAGTTTTCATCCCACCATCTTTCGACTTTGCCCCATCTTCATGCACACCCCTCCTCTAGCTGACCCACAGGCAATAGACCAGCAGATGAAGAGGATAAAGCCTGGCCCCCTGGCCCTCCCACAAAAAAAACCCTGAGGGGCCACCCCAGCTCCAGAGCTCCCAGTGAGACTGGCTGAGACCTCGTCCCATCTGCTGCACAGCTCAACCTCTCTCTCTTCCAGTCCTGCCTCCTTCACTCCACATAGGTGCTGATCCCAAGAACACTCCCCAAACTTTCATACAAATCTGTCTAAGAGTCAGATTTTCAGGGAGCTCCCTGCTTTTCAGGGAGCTTGATGTGCAACAGATCGCTTAGGAAGCCTGGCCTCCATTCAAACAAGACCTGATGGGATGGACATAGTTTGAGAAAGACGGTGTCAATCAGAAGGAAGTTGGTCATCCATCAAAGCCCCAAAGATGTTGCGTGGCAGAGCCCATCCAAGCACTGGGCCAACGAGCATGGGCAGGACACATAAGCTTTGCTCCACCTGGCCTATGTTGGGGAGATGGCCATGTCGAGCTGTTGGAGCCGTGCCATTAAATGCAACCCGCATTCTGTGATTATTGCCCTCTCCCTGCTCTTGTTCCTCAAGAGATATTTCGATTCTCACCTGCCTTTCTGCAAACCTTCTCCACAGAGAGCAAGGTCCTACACATGTAGCCATCCTGCAGGTTTCTCTCCTCTGCTGAGGCTTGGACTGAGTGGACTGACTGGGGTGGAGAGAGGGAGGATGTATGTCCAAGCCCCTACCACAGGCAGGCACAGAGCCAGGTTCACTGAGAGGAACTGGGAATATTTGGGGGTGGAGCCACAGGCAGACACACCCAGGAGGACATGGTGGCAAGCCCTAGAGAGGCACCCAAGGTTTGCAAGGGACCTGAGCTCTATGAGATGACAGAAAGAACTTGGAAAGGCCAGATGAAGGGCCAGGGACAAATGTCTTTATCGCTGCTGCTATTCAACTTGACCTTTCATAAAGCCAAAGAACACCAGACCTCCACCACCTGATCCAGACACATGCTGAACAAACCAGGAAACTAAAGCCCCCAGAGGTGAAACCGTGTCCATGCTTCCTCAGCAGGTAGCTGCCACCCACTTGCTTCAGCCATGCCCTGCTCTTGCCAATGAGAATTATATATATTTGTCTATTTATTTTCTACTTGTTTACTTGTTACTGCAGTGCTGACTATATATAAGATAAAAGGAAGAAAATAGTCTTCTTTCAACATAAAACAAAGCCAGAACCCCTGAAGGCATGCCGTGTAGCCCCCAGACCCTCCCCTTCCCAGCCCAGGTCCACCTGGAACCCCCTCAGCTTTGCCCTCCAGATGCTCACACACAGCACATGGTACTCCAGGGGATGGCACCTGCCTAGGCGGCCAGGGTCACCCATCTAGGGATGGCACCCCGTTTAAGGAGGGTGAGGCATACACAGCTGCAAGCTGGTTCTCACTGACCCAAGGAAGAATGGGCCAAGACAGTCGCTGTGTCCACTTCTGTGGACAGTGGATATCATGTCACCATGGCTGGAAGGACCCTGGAGGTGAGCAAAGCAGCCTTTCCCTTTTATGGATGGCAGACTTGAGGACCAGAGGGGTGTGCAGAGTTGTAGCAAGAACTAATGTCTCCTAGTAGAGTACCCAGCTCCCCAAAGGCCAACCCTTGCCCCCTTCACTGGCTGTGATGCCTTTCAAAGATGAGGTGCACCTGTCTGTGGTTCCCGACGGACAGGCCCTTCCGACTCAGCCCCAGCACCTTCCCCCAGAACATCCACCTTCCTGCCCCTCACTCAGCCACTCCCAGTACTGCCTCAGCCTCACACTGTCATGAACACATGGGTGAGATCTTCTTGCAATGAAGACAAAGAGCACTGTGACTTGAGAGAATATATACTCCATGCAGATCCCTCGTGGAGGACATCTGTGATTTTCTTCCTAATCAGAAACCAGGGAATACTCCTTCTTCAGAGACAGCTGGGATTGCAGCAGTGGAGTAGTCAGAGCAGGATGTGAGGCCAGACCTGCCTTCCAATCCTAGTTCTGCCATTTGGTCCCTTACCCAGGTTACCACACCTCTTTATGCCTCAGTTTCCTCATCTGTAAAATGGCTAGAACAGCAGTCCCTTCTATGGGGCATGAATAAGAGGACTTGAGAAAACAACTCAGCACCATGCCTAGCACAGGGGAGCCCTTAGTAAACACACAAGGGGCTGCGGGGGCTCTGCTGGATAACCCTCAGCATCCCTGCCTAGCCCCTCATCGTAAGTGACCTACAACAGCTTCTTCACTTGACCCCCTCCAAACATAGCTGGGTGGCTTAAGCAACACAAATGTATTTTCTCACAGTTCTGGAGGCTGGAAGTCCAAGATCAGGGTGCCAACATGGTCAGGTTTGGGGGACTCTCTTCCTGGCTTGTAGATGGCCGCCTTCCCACTGTAGCACCACACAGTGGGGAGGAAAGAGACCAAGCTCTCAGATGTCTTTCCTTACTAACCCACTAATCTCATCTAAACCTATTAACTCCTAAGGCCCCATCTCCAAATACTATCACATCAGGGGTTAGGGCTTCAACATGTGGATTTGGAGGGGACACTGGACCGAATCACATCCCTTCAGAAATTCACAGCGTCCACTCCATTGCCCACAGGGCACGTCCTCACTTCTTGGCATGATATTCCAGCCCCGTGTGCTCAGTGGGGCTCCACTGCTTTACCAGCTCACCCCTTCTGCCCACTCTTTCTGGTGTGTTTCATACCCCCCTTCCCTCAATCCCATTCACTCTCAACTTAAAAGCTTCTTTGTACCCGGAGATGTCCTCTCCCCGCTCAGTGCCTTCCCCTTGGGAAGCTCTATCATACTGTGTGGAGCCTCGTGGAACCAGGAACACCATCCCGGTCACCTCTGTGCACCTCCCAGCCTGCTACAGTGTTGGATGAGTGCAGTTGAACCAGTGACTAGAATAATTAGGCGATTATCTAATTATTCCACATGTGTGCCAGGCTCCCTCCTGTACATTTCAGACCCAGCCTTGTGCACATGGAGGAAAGGAGGGAGAGAGCCCCAGTAGCAAGCTTTCAGTGCTAGGAGCAGCGGCAACCAGCCGCCCTCCCCACCCAGCGCCACTCCCACCGGTGGCCATGTGCACAGCAGAGCCTCCTCTGGCCCAGAGACTTCAGTGATGCCAAGCGCTGCACTCTGCTGTGGTTCTCATAGTTCACAGGCAGCCAGGCCTTGGCACAAGGTCACATATTCCCCTGGGAAAAAGGGTCTTGCCGACCAACATCCATATGTTGAAGCCATTACCCCTGATGTGATAGCATTTGAAGATGGCGCCTTCAGAGTTAATTAGGTCTAGAAGAGATTAGTGGCTTAATAAGGAAAGATACTGGAGCCCTCACTCCCTGTCCCTCCTCCTTCCCACGTACCTGGGAACCCCAACCATCACTCTCACTGCAGCACAGAGGTCAGAAAGTCACTGGAGGTTCCAGGGGAGGACACAGAATGTTTAAAAACGTGCTCCATAGGCCGTTCTTTCACATCTTAGAAGACTCACTGAGGCTCTCTGGAATGCAACGTGGCCTGACTGCTCTGTCATGGGAAGACGACCTTTTAAATTCCTAGGTTGGTGGTCCCGATCTCAATGCCCCCGATCCCTGACCCCTCACCCCCAGAAAGTGGATGGGAGGATGAGGAGAAGGATGAGTAGGGACCATGTGGGCACCAGTTCCACAAAGGTCAGCCTCTAGCAGGGACCCCTGGACCTGGACCTGTGCCTGGCCAGAGGGAAGCCCCTCTGGAGCGCCATTCCCAAACCAGGGGGCCCGTCAGCTGTCCCCTTCTGTGCCCTGCTCCTCACCACGGCCCCTTCTCTTGACCTACCTCCCTCTCCTTTTTATGAATTGAGAACATAATCCTCCTCCATTTTGCTGTCACCAGAAGGAGCTTTGTCCACATAATAGTGAGAAGGGCTTTTTAAAACATATATATAATAACGTTTTTTAAGACTTTTAAAGAATAGCTGACATAAAGAAGACTATATCTCTCACACGCGTTCAGCTCAATCCCTTTTCACCAAGGGGACGTACTTGTGAAACAAGCTCCCAGGTGGAGAAATAGAATAGGAGTAGCTCCCAGGAGTCCCACCGTGGCCTCTCCAACCATCCCCCACCTGAGGGTGAGTGTTGTCCTGACTCCAAACAACAGGGATTCCTGTGCCTGTCTTTGTTATGGACTTAAGCGGATCACACAGCAGGATGTCTTCTGTGTCTGGCATCCCTCTTTTGCTCCACTTGGTATATATGAATTTTACCCATCCTGTCTCTTGCAGCCACAGTCCCTTACCCTCACTGTTAGATAGTGTTCCATTGTGAAACTAGGGTACGTAGTTGCAGGCTGTGTTATTATAAATAATGCTGCTATGCAGGGGAGACTTTCTAAAAGTCCTCGCAAAGCCATCTTCCTGCAAACAGAAGGACAATGAGAGAGGGGGCCCTAGAGGCTTGTGAAGCACTCTTGGAAGAGCTGACCCTTTTAGTGTTATTTGTGGGGGTGAACAAGAACATCTTGTCACAATCCATCTTTCTCCTAACACAGAGCCCCAGATTCCCAGTGTGCCCTAGTTAAGGCGGGAGTTAGTCTGAAATCTGAGCCCAGAACTCACAGGCTTTTCCCACTTTCTTGTGATAAGAGACCTATCTCCCCAAGGTCATTATTAAAATGAGTCTATTGTCATGACTGGGAACGGGTCGCATTCATTAATGCCCCAACATAGATTCCTTTAGAAAAAGCAACTCCAAGACTGGGTCAGTACTGGTGTGATTAGGGGAGAAAATGAGATCTTAGGGAGCACGGAAAGGTCTCTGGAGGCGCCCGGGTAAGGGGTGAAGCAAGGGGCAGGGAATTTACAAGGTTTCCTGTCTCCCAAACTCCCAACCATGAAGTATCACCAGCATGAATTCTGCTATATTCAAGTGCCATTTGCACTACTATTGACTCTGTTTTTCTAAAAATATTTTAAAAGGAAACTTTAGATCTCTACTCTAAATCCCTACCAGAATCATTTGCCACAAATAGAATGTATCTGTAGGAAATAAATCCAATGAGAACAATAGCTCGTTCTTAAACTCCAACTAAATAGTTGTCTGCCAAAAAGAAAAAAAAAAAAAAAAAAAAAAAAAAACAACACACGAGCCTGGGGCCTGTTTTCTCTCTGTTAAAGAGACTGTCATGAGTTAGGAAAGTGTGGAGAACATTAACACTGTGATACATTCCTCCTTGATGCAATTAGTGGTGTTAGGAAATAATTAAAAAGGGAATAACTTTCTCACCTTGTGATTCAAAATTGTTTTGTTTTTTCTTTGCAGTTTTTGGCCAGGGCTGGGTTTGAACCCGCCACCTCAATATATGGTGCCAGCGTCCTACTCCTTTGAGCCACAGGTGCCACCCTCAATCTTGTTATTTTATGGTGGGTTGATATAGACCCACCTAAAATGACCACCATACCCCCAATGGAACATGTCCTTAGGTAAAGAAATTCTCCATATCATTTAATATCATTTAAAGATAACTCTTTTTATCATTGTAAAAAGAACTCAAAGCCATGAGAATGAACGTTGTGGCTGAGAAGCAATCTGGAGCATTTCTAGACAGGTAAAGAGGAAGCCCATAGGAGCAGCAGGAAACAGAGCTAAAGAGACTGCAAACTTCTCCCATCCCACCAGTTAGCTTCCCTGGGGTCTGCAAGGAAAGCAAGAGTCATTGAAAGGTTACAGACAAGAAAGGGAGCTCAGCCAGGGGCGGTGGCTCATGCCTATAATCCTAGCACTGTGGGAGGCCAAGGCAGGTGGATTGCCTGAGCTCGCAGGTTCGAGACCTGCCTGAACTAGAGTGAGACCTCTTCTCTAAAAATATAGCCAAGCGTTGTGGCAGGCACCTGTACTCCCAGCTACTCGGGAAGGCAAGCAAGAGAATCTCTTAAGCCCATGAGCTTGAGGTTGCTGTGAGCTATGACCCCAGGGCACTCTACTGAGGGCAACAAAGTGAGACTTTGTCTAAAAGGAGCTCTAGCCAGTTCTGCTGAGTTTAGGGGATTCAGTTCCCTCTTCACCCTCCTCCTCCCCACTCTCTCACCCCTCTCCCCTGCTTCATTCTCCCCATCCCTGGTTGTAGTCTACCTACTAGCATGCAGGAGTTGTCACATTGTAAATAAGATACTGGAGCAGCCACAACCAAGGAGGGTAGTTAATCTGCAAAAGCAAAACCTTGGAGCTAGAAACAAATGGACTTAAGATTTGATTCCTTAAAATGAAAAAGCTTCTTTCTGTATAGCAAAAGGCACAAACAGCATTTGGAAACGAAAAGCAGTTGGAAAATATTTAGAACTTTTGTACGTTGTGCATCATTGGGATGTTTTTGGAAGACAATCTGATCAAGTCTATTAATATTTCAAATACCTGTGCACTTTGACCCAGAGAGTCCCTTCTAGGACTCTACCCTTTGGAAATACACACACATTCAAGGATTTTTGTATATAGATATTGGTTGCAACATTTTTTAATAATAATATACAATTTGAGGCATCCTTAATGTGTATGAATAGAGGAATGGTTACATACAGTACAGAGTACTCATTTTATGGGATACTACGTACTCTATCAAAGAATGAGATAGGAATATGGATATTGTTGAGGAGAAATAGCAAGTTATAGAACATTATGCATAAATTCATATATATATATGCCCAAAATAAGATCAAAGCATTTAAAGAATGGTGAACGAAATGCATTTTATTTCATAATCAGCAGTTACATTGTTAATATTCTCAAAATAACTTCTGCATATCCCCACTGTTCCAGCACTTGAAATGCCTGCTGAAACATTATCTGAACATCTCCTTTGAAATTGCCTTCAAATGGTCTATTATGTCAGATTTGATGACTCTGATGGTGTCAGATCCTCTCCTTTCCATTTGTTTCAATCTGGAAAGTAGTCAGAAGTCCCGCAGTGACAAGATGGTCATAAATTCACTTTGTTGTATTTTTATCTCCCTAAATTGCCAAGTGGTAAGTGAAGTGCTAAGCTGTAATCAGCCTAAAAGACAAACTTCTCAAAGAACGTTAACAGCATAGACCAAAACGAGCTTATAGTACCCTGGAGTGTAACAACCACAAACACTCTGAATGCTCACGAGAGAGCTCTCCAAAGAAGCCTGGCCTCCAACACCCTCCATCCCCTCCTCTGTCAGTGGTGCCCCACTGACTAACCTGATAGATATCAGATGGGGGAGACATACTGAAATGCTATTAGGGGTTATACTTAAGTAAGTGCAGGGAGAGGGACTTCACAGGGTCTTTATTTCATGTATAAACTTTTATATTGTTTACATTTTTCAATGCCTGCATACCAACTCAATAAAAAACATTTTCACATATTGAACCACCACCATCCAAAAGAATGACTCACCAAGCATTATGGTCACCGTGATTTGCCTGATGGAAATCTGCATTCTGCTTAGACTCAACATGGAAGTTCACTCTTTTCATCAAAGAAACCCAGTACAAAGGCCCTACCACCACCACGTTGGAGATATAACATGGAGAGTTCAAACTAAACAGGTGTAGGGGCAAGATGGCTGACAGATACCAGCCTCCGACAGAAGCTCCTGTCCAGAGGGAAGGATAAAGTCCAGAAAATACCCAACAAAGTTGAAGACTAGGAGCCCAGCTGAGAGAGAAGAGTGATATCTGTAGGACATCTCTGCTGAGGCAAGTTGCGACTCCTAGAAAGCAATCTATATGTACATAATACATCCCAAAGGAAAGGTGTCCATCCCCTCCCCCAAGAAAGTTGTGTTTTTCTCTTTGTTTTCTCTTCATCTGCTCCTGTGAGTTTCCTACAGATGAGCAGTGAACTGAGGACTTACTGTCTCACCCCACATGTGAGAGCTACCGAAAATGGGGTCTACTCCTCTAGAGGGACCCTGCTGAAACTCTGAACACCCTCTCGCCAGGCAGAAAAATTGACCTAACGTTTTGCTGCCATTTTTAATTCCCAGTCCACCCTTCCCCCCCTTGCCTGCAGAGACAGTGAGAGGAGGCCCAAGAGCAGGATCCCCCCATCCCTGCAGGACTAAGCACCCTGTCCTGGCCCTGCAGTCTGAGAACTGCTTGAGCTGCGCATTCCTCACATGGCTGCTGGCACTCTGCCGCTGTCCCTGGACAACCAAGTGGGGAGTCCCAAGGACTGATTGACCCATGTATTCCCTGTGCAGCTGCTGGCACCCCGAGGACTGATCAACCCAGGCATTGGCAGCCCAGGCCTGGCAGCCCAAGAACTGCGAGAAGACTGTCAGTTGAGAGGGAACCACACTGGAGTGGCGGTACCCCCAGGGGAAAAGCAGTAGCCGTAGCAGCTAGAACAATAAGGCTCACACCCCTGAGGCTATGCCCTATCTCTCCAGGCAATCAGAGGAAGCTGGCATCTTCTCCAGTGGCAGCCACTGCCTGAACAGTTTTGGGACTGTCTTCAAATGGTGCAAATTCAGCATGGGATGGAATCAGCAGAAAAACTCTAGTAACCTGAATAACCAGAGTAGATCAACTCCCCCAAGGAAGGATGGGGCAGATGCAATTAAAGATCCCATCTATAAACAGATGGCTGAGATAACAGAAATCAAGTTCAGAATCTGGATAGCAAATAAGATTAACAGAATGGAGAAAAGGAGGGAATTAGAATTTCAAATTATTCAAAAGCTGTCTCAAGAATTCAATGACTTCAAAGATAAAATGACCAAAGATTTTGATACACTGAGGTAAGAGGTTACAGCCCTCAAAGATCTGAAAACTACAGTAGAATCCCTCAGTAACAGAATGGAGCAGGCAGAAGAAAGGCTCTCTGACATTGAAGACAAAGCTTCTAAATGTGCCCAAGTGCTCAAGAATGAAGAGAAGTGGAGGGCAAAAACGGATCACTCTCTCAGAAAGCTCTGGGACAATTCGAAGAAAACTAATATTCATCTTATAGGAATCCCTGAAGGCAACGAACTTGCTTCACAAAACACAGAGGCTCTTCTTCATGAAATTATGAAAGAGAACTTTCCAGACATGCCAAGAGATCCTGAAATTTAGATAGCAGACAGTTTCAGAACCCCAGCATGAGTCAACCAGAACAAGACATCCCCCAGGCACATCATAATTAACTTCACTAAAGTTAATATGAAAGAGAAAATTCTGAAAGCAGCTAGATGTAAGAAAACCATAACCTACAAGGGGAAGAATATTAGAATGACTGCAGATCTCTCTGCTGAAACCTTTCAGGTTTCAT
>NW_003852406.1:3953853-3954989 GCF_000181295.1 Otolemur garnettii | reverse complement strand
TACCCAAAATTATACCAGGCTTATCAATATTCTCAATCAATGTGAATGGCTTAAATTGCCCTCTAAAGAGGCACAGGCTGGCTGACTGAATACAAAAACTCAGGCCAGATATCTGCTGCATACAAAAATCCCATCTTACCTTAAAAGACAAATATGGACCCAGGGTGAAGGGATGGTCATCTCTATTCCAGGCAAATGGGAAGCAGAAAAAAGCAGGTGTTGCAATTTTATTCACAGATAATAGGCTTTAAACCAACAAAAGTAAGCAAGGATAAGGATGGTCACTTTATATTTGTTAAGGGTAATACTCAGTACGATGAGATTTCAATCATCAATATTTATGCACCCAACCAGAATGCACCTCAACTTATAAGAGATACTCTAATAGACATGAGCAACTTGATTTCTCCCAGCTCCATCATAGTCAGAGATTTTAACTCCTTTGGCCATGCTGGATAGATACTCCAACAAGAAGCTTAGCAAAGAAATTTTAGATCTAAACTTAACCATTCAGCATTTGGATCTAATAGACATCTACAGAACATTTCATCCTAACAAAACTGAATACACATTTTTCTCATCAGCCTACAGAACATACTCCAAAATCAACCACATTTTAGGTCACAAGTTTAACCTCAGCAAATTTAAAAGAATAGAAATTATTCCTTGCATCTTCTTGGACCATATGGAATAAAAGTTGAACTCAGTAGCAACAGGAATCTGCAGATTCATACAAAAACATGGAAGCTAAATAACCTTATGCTGAATGATAGGTGGGTCAGAGATGAGATAAAGAAGGAAATTACCAAATTTTTGGAACAAAACAATAATGAAGATACAAGTTATCAGAACCTCTGGGATACTGCAAAGGCAGTCCCAAGAGGGAAATTTATAGCACTGCAAGCCTTCCTCAAGAAAACAGAAAGAGAGGAAGTTAACAACTTAATGAGACATCTCAAACAACTGGAAAAGGAAGAACACTCCAATCCGAAACCCAGCAGAAGAAAAAAAATAACCAAAATTATAGCAGAATTAAATGAGATTGAAAACAAAAGGATTATACAACAGATCAATAAATCAAAAGGTTGGTTATTTGAAAAGGTCAATAAGATAGATAAACCTTTGGCCAACCTAAC
>NW_003852406.1:3937952-3951359 GCF_000181295.1 Otolemur garnettii | reverse complement strand
ATCTCAAGAATGGAAGAAAAAGTATCCAATGTACTCAGCCCTACTATGAAACTAATTTATAGCTTTCATAGGAAAGCTATAACCCAATTTTAGCCCAGGAATATGGGGAGAGGGAGAGGAGGGAAGGGGGTAGGGTGGATGGAGGGAGGATGATTGGTGGGATCACGCCTATGGTTCATCCTATAAGGGTACATGTGAATCTCTCTAAATGTAGAATATAAATGTCTTAACACAATAACTAAGAAAAAGACATGAAGGCTATGTTAACCAGTTGGAGGGAAGTATTTCAAATTGTATATAGAAACAGCACACTGTACCCCCATAATAGTATTAATGTACACTGCTATGATTTAATAATAAAAATAAAATAAAATAAATGGGTGTAGAATCAAAACTGCAACGTCACAAGTAAAGAAAGGAAAGCCATTGGGGAGTAAGGAATAAATACCCAGCAGCTAGCAAAAAAGTGTATTGAGAGATGCAGTCTCCTTTGAATACCAACGATAAAGCTGCTTTTAAAAAGAACTTTAAGCAACTAAGAAAAAATTGTTTCTAAATGCTTTTGAAAGTAATTTATTTCAAAATTATTCTCTACATTCATGCCACATTTGCTTTGACATGGTATTCAGCACAATTTGAAATTGTTCTAATTATTTGTCCACTTATGTTTTATTTGTTGTCTCTCCTAGAGAGTATAAGGCCACAGAAGTAGGGACCACATCTGTCAATCACACCCTCCAGCAAATACTAGGTGCTCAATTAATCTGTTGGATGGATATGTAGAAGAATGAAAATAATAATAAAGACCCTCGTATGAGGAAATAACAATCTCAGAACGATGTCAAAAATAGAATAGAAACTCATTAGACATCAAAAAGCCCTCCACGTCCTAAGAAGAGAAATTTCTCCAGAGATCAGAAAGAACATGCTAATGGTTTTCACCACACCCTTAGAGAAGAAAAATTACAAATTACAAATTTGTATCTTAGTTTTACTGCTTAAATCAATTACCTAAAACTTATAAGTGATGTGTGTGTGTATATGTGTGTGTATGCTCAAGTTAACTGTACTATAAAGTATTTAGATTTTCCAATCTGTAATGTGAGTTGAGTATTTAGAGAAAACACGAGTTTGGGGCTGGACCAAGCTAGCTGTGAATTCCAGCCCCACCACTATGGAAGAGCATGCATGGTCCTGATTCAAATAAACTGTGAAGAAACATTTATAAGACGACTAGAGAGATTTGAACACAGATAGAAAGTAGATGATGTCAGAGAGTTGTCCATTTGGATGGGTGGTAATTACAGCATTGTAGTTGTGTTTAAAGTCCTTGGCTGAGTGTGATGGCTCACACCTGTAATCCTAGCACTTTGGTAGGCTGAGCAGGAGGACTGCTTGAAGCAAGGAGTTCAAGACCAGCCTGGGCAACATGGCAAGACCCCCATCTCTACAAAAATTTTAAAAATTAGTCATGTATGGCCCTCACTTATAGTCCCAACTACTCCAGATCACTTGAGCTCAGGAGTCTGAGGTTGCAGTAACCCTATGTCTTTAAAAAAAAAAAAAAAAAAGTCTTTGTAAAGATACATACACGGTGAATAAAATGACCTGATGTCTTGAATTTACCTTAGAATGATCAGTGCGGGCTGACTAGGAGGACGGATAAAGCAAGACTGACCACGAGTTTATGATTGTTAAAGTTCGGCATTGGCTACATGGGACCTCCTCATCTTCTTTTTCTACTTATGTATAAATCTGAATTTTTCTTTTTTTTTTTTTATTTGAGACGGAGCCTCAAGCTATCCCCCTGGGTAGAGTGCCGTGGCATCACAGCTCACACCAACCTCCAACTCCTGGGCTCAAGCGAGTCTCCTGCCTCTGCCTCCCAAGTAGCTGGGACTACAGGCGCCCGCCACAACGCCTGGCCATTTTTTGGTTGCAGCCGTCATTGTTGTTTGGTGGGCCTGGGCTGGGGATTCGAACCCGCCACCTTAGGTGTATGTGGCTGGCGCCTTAGCCGCTTGAACCACAGGCGCCGAGCCTGAATTTTTTCATAATCAAAAGTTTAGAAAAACAATATATATGTGTAGGTTAGAATAACACTATTTGAGTGACTCTGGGCAAGTTTCAAACCTTGTCTGTGCTTAAGTTTCCTTGTCTATAAAATTGAGAAAATAATAACAACTACCTTGTATTTTGCTATGAGGTTTAAATAATAAAATACAGATATAAAACTTAGAGCAGTGACTGGAGTATAGTAAGAGCTCATAAATATTAGCAACTGTTGACATTAATGTCATCAAGGAGGGACCGAGCAGATAGTCTAGACACATCTGTATCAACATGTTAACAACTGGGGTGGAGAGATTATAAGTGATTTTAATATTATTTCTTTCCTTTGACCACATTTTCTGATATTTTAAAATGTGAATATGTATTGTATAATCAATATCAAGCTAGGATACTGCCTCACATCCTTTTATGATGTTAAATTACCTATCTAATGAAAGTTTAATGAACATGAAATTAAACGGCTCATTAACAGAAAACCAACAAGGACCCGAGGAGTCCCAGCAAGTGGGTGGGGAAGGCCCAGGGGAGAGGAAAAGCTGAACGGGAGGGAAGAGGCCTCAGAAAGTTCTCGGAGATAGCCCCACACGGCAGTTCTTTCCTTCCAGGGTGAAGTTCAGTCCTTGCATGGCCGCCTCACTCTCAACATATTTTCTCTTAGAGGAAAATGCCCTCTCTGATAGCGTCAATAATCACACTCTAGGGACAGCTCCCAAACCACATCTCTCATCACCGCTTTTGTCCAGGCTGTCTCCAGCTGCCTGCATGCTGATTTCAACTTGGCACACCGTTTTTACCTTAAATCTCAATATATCTACAATAGCATGAATCATCTCCCCACCCCCACAGTGATACTTATTATTGCCTTTCCAATTCTGCTAGGCCTTCAGTCTCCGGAATAAAAGCCTCCTTCTCCTTCTACCTTCACAACTGATTCTATTTGACAACGTCTATATAGTAAACCAATATGTGCCAGGCACTGGAGTTAGAAAGATGAAAATATGTTGGCTCTACACTCAGAAGGCAAGTGCTCACGCTTGGAGTGCCCTTTGGTCATTTTTTTTTCTCAACGAACTCCTATTCACTCTTCAACACCCAGTCAAATATTGCTTCTCTTGTGACACCTTTTTTAACTTATTCCTCTAAGGTAGTGATTTTCAACCAATGTGCCAGGACAGCATCTTAGAAAAATGAATTCAAATTGATACATAAGTAGAAAAAAAGTTTTTAAAGATCATTAATTAAATTATTTTTGGCAGAAGTTCAAAGCACAGTAAATATGCTTTTTTTTTTTTACTTTTTTTTTGATCAGGATAATTTAAGTGTGCCGTGACACAGAAGTTTAACTGTAGGTTCAAGTGTGCCATGAGATAAAAAAGGTCAAAAAACACTGAGGTCTAAGGCCTCAGCTTAGTACCTATTGCCTCGTATTGTGACTACTTGCTGTGAAAAAAGCTGATAATTGGCCCCCAATATTTATCATCCTTTTTCTCTCATAACAATAGACTCCCTAAATTTTAACCTGTCTTCCCTGAATAATAATTACATTTCCCAGCCTCCCTTGCAGTTGGTTTTGACCAAATGACCAAATTCTGCTCAATGGGATGTGAAAGAAAGTGAGGCATACAACTTCCAAAGAGAAACTTTGAAGGAAGGAGTTACAGTCTTCTTTCTGCCTTCTCCATCCTTCTGATTGGAGAAGAGATGTGTTGGTAAGTCCTGTTGGTTCAAGTGGATGAGGGAACAGCCCATGGAAAAGAGCCACCAAACCAAACCCGGGTACCTCCCTTCACTCTGTTAAGTAAAAGAGAAATAAACCATTGTATTTAAGCCCTTGTTATTATGTGTCTCTGCAACAGGTAGCTAAATCTATTTCTTAAATAATATACTTGCTACCCCTGATCCTCAAAGTTGCATAATCCTTGAAGACATTATAAGGTATCATGTATATGTAATCGGAGTCTCTAAATAACAGTGAACAGCATGCATGAGGCAGAAGGAATAACTGAAGACATAATGACTGAGAATTTCTCAAAACTGACCCCAAACCCCTCAAACCATAGATTCAAGAAGCTTTATGAAATTAAACAGGATAGATACAAAGGAAACCACAATACACATGTCATAATAAAACTGCTGAAAACCAAGACAAAAAGAACATCTTGAAGCAGTCAGGAAAAGAAAAAGACACCATTATATGCCCAGAGCTTGGCCAGGGACAGGTCCTTGAGAAATATTTTTGGAGTGAATAAATGACAGCTTGGGTCACTGATAGACTAATTGCCTTGTTGCTCAGCTTGTGGAGGGAGACAACTCTGGAAAGGGATCAGGAGGCCTGAGTTCTAGTTCCAGCCCTGCCTTAATTAGCAGTGTGCGATTAGACAAGCCACATCTCCCCTCCAGACCTCTGTTTTCTTGCTATAAAAGGAGGGAGGCAGATTTCTGCTCTTGATAATGGCAGAGGAGCATATTGAAGACCAACTCTCCCACTGAGAACATCTTAAAAAGCTAGACAAGTTACAAAAAGACACACACACACACACACACAGAGAGAGTTAAAAGGCATTGGAGAGATGCCTTGGCAGTCAGGACATACAGAGACAGGCCTCGGAGAGAGGGGGACCAGTAATCGGCCAGCACTTTCCTCCACAACACACTTGCTGATTCATAAGCAGTTCAGGGGGAGTGGGTGAGAAGCCGAGCAGAAAATAGTGCCCGAGAGTTTAGGAAGCGAACCTTAGCTTTCAGCAGCTGCGCGGGGCTGAGGAAACAAAGACTGGAGTGTGTTCTAAAACACTTCCTTTACCCTGGAAGTGATAAAAGTATTAACCTATAGTGAAATCTAGAAAGGCATGGTTGGATGTGTGTTGTAATCTTGGAAGTAACCACGAAAAGCAGAATACAAGAACATATGGCTCTTAAGCTAAGAGGAAATAGGAAGATAGAAGTAAATGATTTATTCATAATCCATAGAGACGGAATGCAGATTTGTGGTTACCAAGGGCAGGGAAAAGGGAAAATGGGGAGCAAGGGCTTCACAGGTGTGTGATTTCCCCTTGGAGTAATGCGGGTCTTATGAAACTAGATAGAGGTGTTGGTTGGATGACACCATCAGACACCTTGGATTGTTCTCTTTGAAATGGTTGCTTCTACATCATATGAATTTTGCTTCCATAAAAATTGAAAGATATTAAAATGTTAGAAAAATACTTACAGATTTACCTAAAAGGAGGTAATAAAGATGAGAAAAAGGAATACAGAACAGATGGGACAAAAGGAAATAGTAAACGTAAGATGGTAGAATTAAACCGTAAGATTAAAAGTAAGATTAATAGAATGTATCAATGATTATATCAAATGTAAATGGTCCTATTATGGCCATCAAAAGACAGAAGCGGACATAAAACCCAACTACATACTGTTATAAAAGACACACTGAAATATCAGGATACAAGTCCAGTAAAGAAAGAAGAATATACCATAAACAGACACCTAAGGAAAGTTCTAGAGCTGAACTAATATCAACAAGGTAGACTTTGAGGCAAAAAGCATGACTAGAGGAAAAGAGGAATGAGTCGTCATGATGAAAATTCAGTTCCCCTGAAGCCTTAATGATTCTAAACTCGATTGTACCTCATAACAGAATTTCAAAAATATGATGCTAAACTTGACAGAATTAAAGAGAAATAGGCGATCCAGAGTCATGGTAGAAAATCCAGTATGCTTCTCTCAGTAATTGAGATATAGGAAGTCAGAAAAACAATCACAAAAATATCTGTGATTTAAACTCTATAATATACAGACTTGACCAAATTAACTTATAAAGAACTCTGCACTCAACAGCTGTAATATACACATTTCCCCAAGTTTTTTCATTTTACATTTATCAAAACTGGCAAGAGATGAGGTCATTAAGCAAGCTCAGTGCAGCCCAAAGAGTTGAAGTCATGCAATGCACATCCTCCCCGTGGTATATTTAAGCTAGAGTCAGTAGCAAAAAGTAGCAAGATAAGTTCAGGGTGAGTTCCATTGTAAACACGGTGACTATAGCTAATAATAATGTATTCTTGAAAACTCACTGAGTAGATTTTAAATGTTCTCACTACAAAAAAAAAATAATAATAAATATGCAAGGTAATGCATTTGTTAAGTAACTCAGCTCAGGCATTCTACAATGTTCACATGTTTCAAAACATCATATTGTATATGATTAATATATACAATTTCTGTCAAGTTAAAAAGTAAATTAATTTTTAAAAAAGCAGGAAACGGGCCTGCACAGATATTTCTCCAAAGAAGATATTAAAAATATAGCCACTAAGCACATAAAAAGATGTTCAACCTCATTTGTCATTAGGGAAATGCAAGTCAAAACTGCAAAGAGATTCCACTTCACTCCTACCAGTCAAAAAACACGGAAAATACGTATGGGCAAGGACGTGGAGATATTGGAATTCTTGTTCATTGCAGGGGGTGGGATATAAAATGGTGCGGCTGCAGTGGAAAATAGTTTGGTAGTTTCTCAAAAAGCTAAACATAGAGTTAGCATAGAACCCAGCAATTTTATCCCTAGGTCGATATGTCCTCAAAGGAACTGAAAGCAGGGACTTGAACAGACAATCATATGACAATGTTCATTACAGCATTATTCACAATAACCAAAAGGTGAAGAAAAAGTCTATCAACAGATGAAAGGATGAAAAAATGGGGCATGCAAATACGATGGAATGTTATTTAGCAGTGAAAAGGAATAAAGTTCTGATGTGTGTTACAACATCAAGGAACTTCAAAACGTTATGCTAAGTGAAACAAGGCAGACACAAAAGGCCAAGTAATTGTAGGATTCCACTGGCATGACATACCTTAAACAGGCAATTTCATGGAGACAGAAAGTACCATAGATGATTGACATCACCAGAAGTTGGAGGGTGGGGGTGGGTAACATGGGGAATTATTTCCTAATAGTTACAGAGCTTCTGTTTGGGGTGAATGAAAATATTTTGGAAATAGATAGTGGTGATGACTGTATAGCAATGAGAATGTACTGATAAGTAACACTACTGAATTGTACGCTTAAAAATAGTTAAAATGGAAAATTGTGCTATGTATATTTTACAACAATTAAAAAAATTAATGTAGGGTCGGCACCCATAGCTCAGTGGTTACAGCACCAGCCACATACACTGGGGCTGGCGGGTTCGAGCTCAGCTGGGCCTGCTAGACAACAATGACATGAGTTGTGCTAGAGCCTGGAGAGGGCTCATGTGTCATTCTCAGGCAATGCTATACTTGAATTTTCACAAATGCACAAAATGAACAGAAGATGCCAGTCCTTGCTAGAATGAGGAAGGCTAGTGCTCAGAGGAATTATAGGGGCAGTGTGGAAGAGAACACAAGCAGCCCAGATGGCCTGGTGGGTATAGGCCAGAGGGACGTCCAGCTTTTTGCCAGGCCGGCTCCCGGCTTCCCTGGAGGCAACCTTAACGTCTGGTGGCACTCAGGCTACTGACCCCACACACCTGTCCTTCTGCTGTTCTCTTCCTGAACCTCTGCGCCTGCCAGCCTTCAGCACACCTATGGCTCTGGGCTCAGAGATAGAGCCTGCACAGATTAGAGGCAGGCTGCCTCCTCAGCTCTGGAGTCAGACCACCCCCCAGGCACACAAAGGTGATGTGCAGCCCCACTACGCAGGTGAAGCATCTGGAAGCCAGCTGAGTGCCAGCCCTGAGCCATCACAGAATCCAAGCAGAAGTGGGGGCCTATTTCCACAAGGACAGAGGCCTCATGGATCCCCAAGAGGGAATAAGTCCTTCCTCTTCTCCTTTCTGCCCTCTACCTGTCAGGGGTCTTCCTGCAGTGATCAGAGGAAACAAGCACACACACACACACACACACACACACACGCTCTCAGGTGCACACACCAGGCGCAGAGATGAACCCTGAGCCCTGGCCAGCAGTTCTGGGCATTGCCCACATGACAGTGCTCACTTCCTACCTGGCTTCCCTGTGGCCCAAGATGGAGAGCCCATGACACTGGGGTCCAGGAAGGAGCCACAAACAACCCCTCATCGAGTGCACTGGGGCACGTGCACTTAGTAACAACAGGCAAGCCACTATTGGCCACACAGTCATGTTACTGGCATTGGGACAGAGCCCCCAGGAGGCTTTGTCTGTTGTTACTAAGTGGGGATGCCCCCAGTGCACAGCTAGTCCACCCAGAGGCAGGGGAAGTACTCACCCCCAGTACTATTCCCCACCCTGAGAGCCCAGCTTCTCAGCGCCAACCCCCATCCTTGGCATAAAGGGTAAACAACAACCATCTAAAACAGAACAGAGGGATGGCCCGCTTCATGAGAAAAAATCCTTTGGGGACAACTAAAGGGAAAGGAAATTAACATTTGCCAAATAATTGCCACACATTTTCACATGTGATCTTAGCAACCAGTGAAGTGGATAATAGAGTGCAGATTTTACAGAAAGGGACACTGAGGCCCGCCAGTGCTACTTGTGCAACTTGCCCGAAGTCACGGCCCTGCTCAGGGGTGGGGCTGAAATTCAAACTCAAGTCTCCTTCATAGGCAGAAAACAAAGGCTTGAAGGCCAAGTGAGTGATTTTAAAAGATCAGAGGCAAGTGGAAAAGAAGCACACAAGGCACTGGAGTTTATTTAAAAAGCTTGACTTTTGAAAAGAAAGCACTGTATATATGGGGTATGGAATATTTCTGGTTTAAAATATATATATACTAGATCTCTTTCCTCTGAGTGAATCCATCTCCAGTCTGAGCCTGAAGCCCCAAGCCCATGATGGAATTGCCATGTGACCTTGGACAAGCAGCTTAATGCCTTTGGAAAGAGTCAGATTGGAGACAGCTCAGAAGGAAGCTGGCAGAGCAAGGAAAAGGGAGGCTGCCGATGTGGATGACACATGCTAGGAACGTGGAAGTGGGAAGGCAGAGGGAGCCGAGCTGACGGCTGGATGGGGCGAGGGCGGGCTGGTGGTGGCAGGCAAGCAGCCCACATGCCTTGGGTCAGGCCTGGACCATAGGAGATATTCACTGATAAGAACAAGGAAAAGAACAAAGAAGAAATGAAACCCTATGCCCCCCTGGAGAAGGTAGCATTCTAAGAAGTTCCTCAAAGGCTGGTTTCTGTAAGTGCCCAGGGGCCCAGCACAGGGCTGGCACAGGGCAGACGCTCAGTATTTATTTATTGGATGAACAAATAATACTCTGCTTCTCTGTGAATCTAAACAAACCCATATAGCCTCTCAGGATCTCATATCTATCATCTATTCATTGAAGAGCTTGAGTTGGGCAATGTCCAGTTCAGATGTTCTGGGGCCCTGGGGCTGAGCGCCCCCTTACCAAAGTCTACCCTGCCCAGTTCTGGGCCCCCTCACAAATAGAAGAGGGGAGTCAACTCCAATAGACCACAGAGTCTGACCAGAATCTAGTCCAGAGGTCAAGAATCTTCTTGGAGGAAGAGGCAAGTAAACTCTGGACTAGAACACAGGAGCCAAAAGATTGATCCAAGCTCCTCTCTCTCTCTCTCTCTCTCTCTCTCACACACACACACACACACACACATGCATGTGTGTACACACATGCCAAAACACACACCACTCCCTCTTCGATGCCCCAGGTCTCCCTCCCAGCTTAGCAAAGATCCAGCCTGAAGTATCATCTCAGAAAAGTCTAATCCCTGGCCCCCTCCTCCTCCAAGTCTCCCCTGTGCATGACCCTCTGCTTGAATGTGAGTTCCCCATCCCACCTCTTCCTCCTGCATCTCACCCCTTCCTCCCAATCACTCATCCAGCCTCCCATAAGCACTAAAGGGGAGGGCACAGGCTTCAGGCTCCAGTCCCAGCTCTAGCACATATGAGCCAGTGGGTTTGGGGCAGTCACTTAACCATGCTGACTCCAGCCGCCCCTCTTCTGTGAAACTGGGTAATAACACCTACCCCCAGGGAGAGTGAACGCAAAGTCCCCGAGCACTGTCTGAGTTCAGCAGTGTATCCCTGCCCTTTCTTACCTCAGCTCTCAACACCCTCTCCTCCCTTCCCAGCCAACACTCCCTTCAGGAAGCAATGATCTCCTTCCCACTCCCATGCTGGGTTTCTCATCTCTGCACAATTCCTCAGTACATCTGCACCTTTCCAGTCAGGTTAAGTCTTCAATAACTTGTTCTTGACTTGGAAACCCTTAGGCCCCAAATCCCCCAGTTTAGCCCTCTCCAAGTTCAGGAAATCTGTGCTCATTAATGCAGGAGCTATGAACCCCTTGGAAGAGAACCTCAGAACCTCAGGGCAATGGGGAAGTGCTGAGAGTGAAGTTTGATGCAGCAGGTGGAGGAGGGACCATATGAGCTGACTTCTGGGCAAGCCACGCCTTGGAGACAGCATGTGGCTCTCTGCCGAGTCTCCCTCAAGGAAACCATCATTGTCCTCCCACATGATACTGGTATGATGTCATAGAAAGGGAGAGTAAGAGTGTGCCTCTCAGCCCTGCTCCAGACATCCCACCACAGCTTGGATACTCACAGGATCATCAGGTTAAAGCAGAACCTGAGATTAAGATTCACATGCAAGTAGTTTTGGGGATCGGAGACCCCAAGCAACATGGATGGGAGCATGGGAAATGAGACAGAAAGGGGAAAAAGCCAGTGAGTGCTGTGTTATCAAGTAGTTATGCCGGGCAATGTTCTGTCCCACTGTGGAGCTCTAGGAGATGGTGGAGAACACACCTTGGCATTATCCTAACTGGGGTTAGTGGGTTAGTTGGCTGGGAACTGCCTCTGGCAGTAGTGACTTAGTCTAAAATGCTCCCAAGTCACTGTGCGTGGGGGCTGAGGGTGCACCTGTTTGCAGGAGGCAGCCTTCAGGAGTGTAACATGAGAGCAGGGCACTGATAGCTGTGCTCCCCTCACTGGGCAAGCTCCCAGGTCACCATGCGGCCTGCAGATTACTGATCCAGTAGCCCAGGAAATATGAGGTGGAAAGACAGATCCTGGAGGACAGTCAAATATCTAAGTGTTTTATTTCCTGTGAATTAGTTAAACCGAATTAACTAACTCACATCCTCGTTTACAGACTGGCTCTTGTGAGTTTGCTGATTAGACTCTCCAGAGCCTACTGAATAATAACTGTTCATTGGCTGGTTCTCCAGTCCTGCCTTTCAACATGTATCATCTCAAATCATCAGAACACCTGAAAGAGAGATTTTGTTATCCCTAATTTAGGGATAGAAAAACTCATAGTTAGAAATTAAATTATCTGACCAAGCTCCCATAGCAGCTAAGAACAATCGGAATTCAGATGTATATGAAACTGGGGTCTTTGTGAGATTTGTACCTCGTACATGGTACACTGTACCTCCTTGACTCCTGGGTGACCCGATGATTCGAACCTCTGTATCTGCAGAGCTGGGGTGAAACTTTAGACCCCCATGGTGATTCCACCAGGTTGCAGATATCCTGTGAGAGCCCTAGGCAGCCAGCCCCAATCTCTCACACCTGCTGTGTGCTCATCTCATCCTACTAAAAACAAAACTCCCCACCAGATCCTCTGTAATTCCCCCAAACTCACCCAGAGGGTTAGCGGATATGGAGAACTGCTAACAGGAGACACAGAGGGTAATGGATTCTTGCTAAACCAACTACAGGATTCCTACTGAAAGCAGACCAGGGTGATCTGATATCAAGGATAGGGATTCTCTCTAAACTGACTTAGCAGGATTCTTACTAAAAGCAGACGCAAGGACATCACAAACACAGGAGCCCAAGCTCGAAGCCTGAGAAGGTGGCTCAGAGGACCCTACAGTTTGGTCAACGAGAGAGTCTTTGCCTCCTGCCACAATGGTCCAGATAATAGTTAAGAAGTCAGACATTCACGACTTTGTGTTCTGAGTCTTCCAAATAACCCAGGAAGGCAAGCACTGGGATCTTTGTTTCCCAATAAGGAACCAGCCGATTAAGTATTTTGCACAAAGTCATACTGCTGCCTAGTGACAGAGCTGGGATTTGAACCCAGAAACTCTGGCTCCAAACCCACAGCCTTAACCAACACACTACATGGCTTCTTGTCTCATTTATTCTTTAATAAATTTTATGCTTAATTACTCCTTGCACCCCCAATCTGGGGACAAGAGACCCAAAGAGATGGAGCTCCCATACAATCCTGCCTTAGAACAAACCATCCCCCTTCACATTCGTGCCAGTTACTTTGGGAGCCTCTAAAGATAAGCTGTTGTAATGGACGCTCCATAATGTGATTTGACCAACAAAAACATTGGTACACAAAAGAAGAAACCAGAGCAGATTTCTGCATCAGTTGCTATTTTTGTTGTGTTCTGCCTTTGTTTAATAATAAGGAGGAGGAGACTGAGCTTGAGCACTCATCTGCAGCAAGAATTTTTTATCATCAGAGGCTGGAAAACAAAATGAGTTTTAATTTCTTCCAATTTTATTTCAGTTTTGCCAGTGGACATCTGTGCTTGTGGGCTTGGAAGCCCTCACACACGGCTAACACTTTCCAATAATTTTCTTTGGATAATTCCTTTGACAGTGTGAAGAAAAGGGATTGAACACGGATTACACATCACATGACAATACTTTCCGAAATCTATGTGGCAAACTGCTACTTTCTTTTTAGACCAAGATAATAGGACCAAAACAAAAGCAATTTACCAGCATGAAACAGCAGCAGAATAGCCTCAGGGAACTCAAGCTCTCCTCCTGGCTCTGCTACCCACCATCCAGCTATGTGACCCAGGCAGGTGACCTCACCTCTGGTTTTTTGTTTTCACATTAGGAAAATGAGATGCTTAGACTGCATAATCCCCAGAGTCCCCCTCCAGCTCTGAAATTTTCTGAATCTCTGCTACAAAATAGTGTCAAATGACCTTCATAGTGTCAGCATCTTGGCTTTCTTTGGAGCCAATTTGAACTAACCTGGCTCACTGCCTAACATGAGAGAGGAAATCCACAATCAATTGTACACATTTATAAGTATTAAAAAAATAACAACAACAGTTTATGTCAGGAATGTCAAATTACAGGTGGAGTGAAGTGGGGGCATTGGCTGAGCAAGGCATTAGGGAACAGTGGGGACAGTGGTGAACTGGGAGCTCACAGTATCTCTGAAGGTGGCAGCTACTCCTTAGCACCACCCAGGGGCTTCCCTGTGGAAATGCAGGCCCAGTGTGTCCAAAGCAGTGGTTCTCAACCTTTCTAATGCCACGACCCTTTAATTCAGTTCCTCATGTTGTGGTGACCCCCAACCATAAAATTATTTTCGTTGCTACTTCATAACTGTAATCTTTTTTTTTTTTTTTTTTTTGA